>NC_044561.1:91407781-91723196 GCF_007565055.1 Rhinopithecus roxellana | reverse complement strand
TGGCAAAGGTATTCTGCTACAGAAAAAAAAAAAAAAAAAAAAAAAAAAAGTAAGACATGGTTCCTATCCTAAAGAAACATAACCCAGTAGAAAAGAAAAACATCATTAACTCGCTAAGATAGCGTCTTCTCATTGTGGTCATGGATGAGTGGCTTATTATAAACTTCTTTCAAGGTGAGTTTCCTTATGTACACCATGTAGTGTCAGTAGAGAGAAAAAATATTCTACATATATGGATTCTCCCACATTTCCAATAAATGATGTCGCTGTGATTAATAAAATACTTGTGCATTTTTAACTGGTACCTAAATTGATAGTAACTATTTGTCAATATTTATACATTCTGTGAGTAAATTCTAGAGAGGCAGCTACAGTTGTAGAGGGTGGCATTCAGAAAGGGGAATCCCCAGCCGGGCGCCCTAGCTCACCCCTGTAATCCCAGCACTTCGGGAGGCCCAGGCGGGCAAATCACAAGGTCAGAAGTTCGAGACCTGCCTAGCCAACATAGTGAAACCCTGTGTCTACTAAAAATACACAAAATTAGCTGGGCATGGTGGCGTGCACCTGTAATCCCAACTACTCGGGAGGCTGAGGCAGGAGAATCACTGGAACCCGGGGGCAGAGGTTGCAGTGAGCTGAGATCGCGCCACTACACTCCAGTCTGGGCGACAGTGCGAGACTCCATCTGAAAGAAAATAAAAGAGAAGAGGAGAGAAGAGGAGAGAAAAGAAAGGGGAAGCCCCACCAAGAATTTGTAGAGAAGACGGAGCAACAAGGAGAGCTGAAGTGGCTGGAGAAGGCAATGGGTAGAATAGAAATTTGAGTTTGTAATGAAAGGATGGGTATAACTTTTTTTCATAGGAGTCTCTCTAGATGAAGGGACTAACAGAACTAAGAATATAATGCTATTAAAAAACTCTCCTATTGAAAACAAAATAGACTGTGGAGTTGAGTTGGTTGAGAAGAAAACATGTAACTTGACTGTGGGCAACTTGGAACACTACTTAGAGTGAACTTATCAAGCCAGAAAGAACAATAACATTTCAGTGTAAAAGTTGGAATCTCTGATTGACAAGTAGTGAATTCCTAATGCTCAATGTTGAGAATAACTCTGAAGTTGTCCCACACTCAAAGAGGAAAAGTATTGTCATTGACTACTCATATCTGCCATGGCACCTGCTAGAGAAGCAATGGTGGATGTTTATTATTTTGGCCACAGTACCATGGTTTCTGAGCTTGGCTAAGAGTTAAAGAAAACAGATGCATTTTTAACAATTCAGTTATGCATGGCATTTAAAAACTGATCTATATAGTGGAGGGAAATTAGAGATTTTGGGGTAGATTAAAGTGAGGTATAAGATGGAAAGCTGTGCAGTAGGCACCGAAGGGACAGGAGCCCAGAACATGAGCTGATGAAGGATTGTAACAAAATACTTTCACAATAAAACCAAAACCTCATTTGTGAAACATTTCAAAAAGTCATAGACTATTAGAGCTGAAAATTAAACTTAAAATATCACTACCCAGCTCTTTCCTTTAGAAAATGTGGAAACAGAGACACATAGAAGTTAAGTCTCTAGTCCAAAATATCTGTTGACAACTTGAAGAACAGAAAGAGAACTACAGTCTCTATTTCCCAGTGTTTCGACTCTCCATTTCAGATGTCAATAGAATTTAGCTAACCAGTCAATGTGGGAATCAAGATTGAAGAATCACAGATAATTCCCAGATTTTGAGACTAAATTACTGAAAAAACAATAGATTAGCTGTCGATATAAATCTTTTATTTTAACTCTGATAACAAAGTATTTGTCAATAAAATTAGCCATTAAAACATAATGCTTTGATTGTAACTAAACTACATGGTGTATTCATCAGGATAGACTGAGTTCGGCTGCAGCAACAAAGATCTCTAAAAATCTCAGCAACTTAACACAAGAAAAGCTTATTTCTTGTTTTCATAAAGTACACTTATTGATCCAAGAAACTATCAAGGCCATCTGTCCTACAGGTGTTAACTCAAGATTCCAGCTTCTTATTCTGGCAAGTAAATGCTCTTACCCAGAAATGACACACATTACATCACTGACATTTCTTTGACTAAGGCAAGTCATGTGGCCATGACAACTTCAAGGGAGAGTGAGGTACAATCCTCCTGTGTGTGTGCAAAAGGAGATGCTTCTGAATAGAGCCAGAATGTGCCTACCAATAGCACATGCAATAAGATTTAAAGGGAAGAGATGGTGCAACAATTTGATATTTGACTAATATCTAATATATGCATGTGTTCTGCTTACTTTTTTGGGCCAGAAGTCTGGTGTGACTTTCATGCAGTCTCTGAAGGGATTTTAGTTCACAAGTATGTAAATAATGAGTAAAGCTATATTTTTCTACTTCTTCAGATGGTACATAGCTCAAAGGGAAACGCTGTAAAGGAAAAGTAAGTTTCAGGTCAAGATGAGGATACATTTTATGACAACATGATGCCGAGTAACAAACATAAATTTAAAAGACACCCATTTTAACAAAATAAAATTCTAATTTACCTATGAAGTAGAAACATAAAAATTTATTACTGATTTTACAAGTTAGTAAACAAGACATTATAATATCTAGCTAGATATTTATGTCTTTGACTTTTTTATTATTAAAAAGCTCATGTTTGTAAATTATGTTTCTGAAGAATTTTTAAGGGACTCCTCAAAAATAGAAGTGGCCAGGCATGGTGGCTCACGCCTTTAATCCCAGCATTTTGGGAGGCCGAGGCGGGCGGATTACAAGGTCAGGAGATTGAGACCATCCTGGCCAACACGGTGAAACCCCGTCTTTACTAAACATAAAAAATTAGCCAGTCGTGGTGGTGGGCACCTGTAGTCCCAGCTACTCAGGAGGCTGAGGCAGGAGAATTGCGTGAACCCGGGAGACGGAGCTGGCAGTGAGCCGAGATGGTGCCACTGCACTCCAGCCTGGGTAACAGGGCGAGACTCCGTCTCAAATATATGTATATATGTACATATACATATATATACTATATATATAGTCAGAAGTACTATGTCTACATCATCTCCATTATGTCTTAGCCATAACCTGACAGGTCAATTTTGAAAAAAAAGAAAAGAAAATGAAATGAAAAAATATAAGATGTGAAGCTGGAATTCCCAAACCCCCAACACTGGTTGTATAGCCACCACAGCAACGCAAATGATTAAAAATGGAGAAGTCTTGCTGATCAGTAAGTCATTTGTTGCCATGGTTCCCAAGGGCCATGCTGCATTTTCTAGAGAACTAATGGACCATAGTGACACATCCTTAATTTTTGATCTTCCTGTCTCAAAAATGTTAGAAACCATGATATGTTAAGATAAATGTCAAGAGGAAAAATTGTTGCTTAGATTTTTATGCAGACTCTATATGAGGCTGATGTTTGGTGACTTTTATGCCCTGAAGTCAGTTCTCTGGGGGTTAATGGGAGCAGCAGTAAAGGGGCCCCTCCCAGATCTTCATTTGCCTATCAGGGTGGCTCCTCTGCAGGCAGGGAATGACATCTTTCCACATGCTGCCTCCTCACTGGCTTATAGCATGTCACAGCAAGGAGCCTGCAGGGTACCTGAGCCACTTTCTTTGGATGTAGAATGTTCAGGATACAAATGCTGTGGATGTACAACCTGAGTTGCAATGCCAACTTGTTTTTCAAAGAGGCTCTGCCAATGTCTACTCCCTCCACCCATGTCTGAGAGTGCCTTTTTTCCATGAAGTGCAAACAAGGGCAGCTGACTTAGCAGTGCATACATCAAACCTGCTGAAAAAGTGTTTGTTGGAGAAACTCACAGGGATGGAGTCTGTAGTAGATGTTCCTCCATCACACTCTGGGGCAGCACATAGGAAACTAACCTGGCAGTCAGTTTCTGGGAGAAGGATCCCACATCTCGGTCTGAGGGTTTTTAAGATTCATTACTGGGAAGCATCAGTCTCTCCCCTCACATGATGAGAGGCTCCAACACGACACAAATAAGACATGGCAGAATCTTGGCCCCAGCCCTCTCCTTTCAGCTCATTGTTTATAGCTGGGGCATAGCAGGTGTCCCTCCCCTGGCATGATTGGAAGACTATAGTCCAAGCCGTCAATTGACCCCTTATATGCCACACTAGAGCCAATCTCCATGAAGCTTGAAGGAGACTGGTTTCTTTTCTGGAAGGCCAGTCTTGAGAGTACCAGTATGGGAAAAAAATCAGCCTTTCCCTCTCACTCCACATCTCTTTCTTTTTGGCATTTTATTGTTACTAATCTCTAACTTAATTGGTTAAATTAAATAAGCAAGTGGTCATTAGTCTGAGGCAGTCTTTGTACTTTGAGTCCCTATGTTAAAAATAAAAACTTCACCCTGACTTAGCATGTAAACAAACCAAAACCCAGTAATAGTATTTTTTTTTAAACAAATAGCCTGGTTTCAGCCAATCACAAATAGCCATGATTTAGCCAGTCACAGGCAGCTAGCTGATGAGACCTTGCACAAATAAGGCCAACTCCCAGCTGCAGCCAATCAGATGATTTCTCTCCTATGCTTCCCTATTCAGCCTCACTCTACTCAGGCTGCCAGGTGTAGCTATTTAAGCCTCTTCTGGCGCTAAGTGCTGCCCAATTCATGATTCATGTTTTGCAGAAATAAACTCTGTTAAATTTAATTCTTTTAAAGTTTTTCTTTGAATGATTGCACTAGAGTATATGGTATGTATGACTATACATTTTTTAAAGTTAAGACTTTCTGGTCTAACATATCATTATTTTTCATAAATTTTCTCCATGTTGCCAGAAGGAACATTTTACATATAACTATTACATGAAACCTTTTAATTATGTTGTTGAAAACTTCTTTGGCTTTAGTTTTGCTTGACTAACCTATTAAGTCCTTAGAGAGCTATGTTAAAATTTTCTAATAGACTGGTAGATTTTTCAGCTTTCTCTATAACATTTTATAATTTTTTTGGCTTATTTATTTTAGACCTGCTTTGTAAGATGCATACATGTTTTTAACATATCTTTCTGGCCAATAAAAACTTTTGTCAATATATAAATAATCCTCTTTATGTCCTATAATGCTTTTTACTTTAAGTTAATTTTGTCTAATATTACATACTCCTACCAACTTATTTTTAATTACTTTTGGATGGGTAATTTGTTCTATATTTTTGTTTTCAACTTTTCTGTGACCTCTATTTTAGGCGATTGTCTTTTAGAAGACATTTCCTCCCCCAACCATTTTTATGGACAGAAAATATTTCAAAAATATTTTAGTGGGGAATTTAGTCCTTTATTGATTATGGGTGCAGATAAACTCATTTTTTAAATTTTTCTCAGAATATTTTGTACCTACTTGTATTTTTGTTCGTTTGGTATGTGTTTATTTACCGTTTCTCAATGCCATTTGAACTGAGGTTTATTTTCTCCATTCGTTTTTAACGTCTACTGGCTTGGAAGTTCTGCATTTAATTTCTATCCTTTTAGGGATTTCTCTAAAAATTTAACCTTCAGTCTTAGCTTAAGATGTCTAAAGTTGATCAGTATCTTAACTCTTCTCCTGTATAACACACAAATTTTAAAACAGCTTTACTCACTCATTCTTCTAAATTAGATTCCATTTTACAGAATTCAGGTCTCTCTTGATTTTTTAACCTCATAAATTAGATATTATTATTGTTATATCTATTCAACTTTTGTTTAGATTTACCAAAATGGTTATTATTTTAATTTTTTTTGTATTATTGTCTACTCAGACACATCTTCTGGAATTTTCTTTCTACCTGAGTATATTCCTTATATTTGCCCTAAATAAGGGTCTGCTGCTTGTAAACTCCCTCAGTTTATGTCTGCAGTTGTCTTTATTTCTCACTCATGCTTTCTCAAGTCATACTTTTATAGATTGACAGTATTTTTTCTTAGCACTCTGTAGATCTTGCTCCCTGACTCCTGTCTGACACTGTTGCTGCAAGAAGCCAGCTGTAAGTCTAATAATCATTGTTTTGTAGGTGATTCTTGTCTCCTTTTTCTATAGTTGATTGTAAGATCTTCTGTCTTCAGTGTACTATGAGTTCATTACAATATGTCTAGATCAATTTCTTTTTATTTACTTATTTTTTGAGATTCATTTAAATTTTTAATCTGGGACTGTTTTCTTGAGTTGATTATAGGGACATCTTAGGTATTATCTTTATGAACATTCCTACTCCTCTTTCTTTTTTTTTTTTTTTATCTCTGTTTAGACATACATAGCTATATCCCTCATGTGTCTTAACCTGTCTTTCATATTTTCCATTTCTTTGTCTCTCAGCCCTGCATTCTAAGTAATTTCTTCAGATCTTTTTTCCAGTTCACTAAGTACCTCTTCACTTGTGTCTAATCTGCTTATAAAACCTTCCATTGCACAGCAAATTCATATCTGAAACTGTATGCCTTAGAAATACACAAGTGCATGTAGGTTTCGTATAAGTAATGTTTCTTGCAGCCTTATTTGAAATAGGAAAAAGAAAACTAATACTTCTCAGTAGGAAAATGGTTCAATAAATTATACACATCAGTTCTATTAAATTAATACTATATAGCTAAAAAGCTATCTAAATAGTTGCTTTATCTATTCCAACTTGGACCAGTGCCAGCCATCTATACATAGTGGAAAAGGTAGGTTTCTGCGTGTGTGTGTGTGTGTGCATAAAGAATTGTCTAAAAGCAACTATTCCAAATTGATACTGTGCCATAAGTATAAAATACATCCGGGATTTCAGACTTATAAGAAAAAAATGTAAATTGTCTCATTAATAATTTTATATTGTTTACATGTTGAAATAATAATATGTTAGATATATTGGGTTAAATAAAATACATTATTAAAATAAATTTCATTTATTTTTACTTTTTCATACTGCTAGTAGACATTTTTAAATTACATATTATAAAAATGTTGATGCTCTAAGTTAAAATTGTATTTCATATTTCTATAATTACTATTTGGTTCATTTACTGGTAAGAAGAACTTGTATTCTCTATTGTTTGTGACACTTTCAATACTCTTATTTCTCTGGACATATCCTTATTTTCTGTTTACTACCTGGTAATACCAATATCGACTGTTATTATAGGTCTCATTCTGAAATATATTGTTTCTACTGACTCACTCCCTTAGTGACTCATTTCTTCTTGCACTTATTAACCTTTAGCACTTTATCTGTGAATATTCTGAGTTTAATTTACATTTCTCCAAAACAAATTTGCATTTTCTTCCCCCAGGTATGTGAAACTCTACCATCCTGGGGCCAAATTAAAACAAATATTCATCTTATCAGTTTGTGAAAAAGTCAGATAGGTAATGTAACATTTTTACTTTTTATGAAAGTAAAATATGTATGCACAAAAATGTGCACATATTACAATGCAAGGGAAAATGAATTTTCACAAACTAAGCATATCTGTGAAGCCAGTACCCAAAACAAGAAACAGAATATTACAGGTACCTAGATGCCCTCCACATGCTCTGCCATATGTGTGGGGGGGGTGTGGGGGGGTTGTATATATATATCTATATGTGTGTGTGTTTGTGTGTGTATATATATGTAGTTTGTTTGCTTTGGTTTTGTTTTTCTTGGCCCTGAGCAAAGGCTGAGTTCAGCAGGTGCCCTCCACATCTCCTGTACGGGTTTAGCCTTCCTGTCCTGGGGCTTGGCTCTGTTTTCTCACCTGTTGGGGTCCCAGGTTTTATCCACTCTTCTGTCTGTGATTGGCCAAATTACACTAAGACAATTAGAAATATGTAAATACCCCCAGGGCAAACACTGTTTCTAGCACTTGAATATTCTCCAGATTTAAGCTTTTCTCTTATTTTGGGTTTAGAAAAAATCCTTATTTTACCCCAAGCTCAGAAATGTAAGACAGCAAAAAAGAGAGAGAGAGAGAAGGAAAAAGGGAGAGAGAGAAGAAATACTGATTTTTTAACATTTCATCCATAAATAGAGACTTGGTTCAAGAAATTACGAATAATGATAAAAATGAAAATTCTACACTATTAAAAATCTTGTTATTAGAATCTAATAATATGTTAAAATATCTATGACATTATTGAAAAGAAAACAGTGATTCAAACCTGTAAAGTATAATCCAATTTTGTAAAAAATTTAAAAAGATACGAATTTTTACATACCTTAAAAACACAAAATAAATGAATTAAAGCATTAACAGTGACTTTCTCTTGAGAATGGACTCGCACGTTCTTATTCATATGCTTTTCCATTATTTCTGCAAGGTTCACATCCTTATTGTGTAATGTGAACAAAAAACAGGAAGAATTAAGAAGGAAAACCAGGAGCTAGAAAACACTTTTTCCACCCACCTGCACTCTCAGTCACACACTCAGGCTATGTCAGTGACATGAGGGAAACTGGAAAAAAAAATGGAATAGCCCCAATAACATTCAACAAGAGAAACCTACAGCCAAGTAGGCACAACACCGCTGTGCTTGCTACTCATGCTGATTCTCATCAAATGGAAAATGCGACTTCATCCAGGAGGAACCTTTTGACTCTTTCCACCCAGGGTTTTTTTTTCCTCTTGCTCCATTAATCTGCCTTTCTCTAAGCAGTGCACTGCAGGTGTGGACAGAATATAACAAAACTCTTCATAACCTCTAATTTAAGATTCATAATTTTTTAGTCCCTTAGCTTGATTGACTTGGCGAAATACTGGAAAGCCTGTGATTCAGGCAAGGAGGAAAAAGCAAGAATACATTTTTACCAATTCACATTGTTTGTCAACAAGTTATTAGAAAGAACTGTACCCTTTTTTCAACCTAGCATGGTTGATCTGCAGTCATGTTTTTGAACAGTAATTTGGAAACAGGACCAGTATTTAAAACCTTCCTTTTAGGACAGGCAATAATAATAACAAAGATAATGCGCCAATGAGAATGCTTTTATGATTCTCTCTTTTTGGCATTGTGAGTGGAGATACCTCGAACAGACCAGCGCCAGCAGCAGCTTCTGTGAGCTTGGTGGGAATACAGACTCTTGGGCCTCACCCCAGACTTACTGAGTCAAAATCTCTGGGGATAGAGAGTTTAACAACTTCTCCAGTGATTTGTATGCACACTAACATTTCAAAACCACTTGAGAACATCCAAAAATAATGTTGAATTATCACAATTCAGACCAAAAAGAAAAGGCAGTTTTATTCCTCTGTTTATTGATCTCTCCTCTGGGAAGAATTTTTGCTATAAACCCTCACCCTAGTAGCAACAATTAGGTGTGGAAACTCTTAATTGTATCATGGAGCAGAGGTCAGGGCTTCATAGAAACGGTCTGGTCCCTAACTGCTTCCCTTCTGTCATCAAACCCCAGGAACGGACGTTTTGTTCAGTGTCTCCTTTCATCTTTGAAGAGATGCAACTTTGAACAGACAGTGTCGCTGTTGGGAACTGTTTTGTCCCCGCCATCAATTGTATGTTCCTCTCTGTGATTATCTGGTGAGACAGTGCAAAAATAGGGACAAAACCAACAACAACAACAACAACAACAAAAAATACAAGGAAACAGGAAACTCTAGTGCACTGGAGTTGGCCAGCATAATTTTTTTTTTCTTATGCATGGTCATGCTACACGGTTTTGTAAACTTCCTTTTTAAAATCATGGTTGACTGCACATTTAAGAAAAGTTTTGACCGGGAATGGTGGCTCACATCTCTAATCCAAGCACTTTGGGATGCCAAGCTGGTGAATCACCTGAGGTCAGGAGTTTGAGACCAGTCTGACCAACATGGAGAAATCCCGTCTCTATTAAAAATATGAAGTTAGCTGGGCGTGGTGGCGCATGCCTGTAATCCCAGTTACTCAGGAGGATGAGGCAGGAGAATCGCTTGAACCTGGGAGGTGCCATTGCACTCCAGTCTAGGCAACAAGAGCAAAACTGTGTCTCAAAACAAAATAAATAAATTTAAAAAATAAAAAAAGAAAAGTTTTGATAGCAAGCATATATCAAACTATGAAAAATATGCAAAAAGTCTAAATGATGCCTTTGGAATCTTCATTTGCAATATTTTTACTATTATACTAAGGACTGACACTTTTATTAATCCAACTTTTGAGGGATGCTAATGACTTACTATGTGTAAGGAAGGTTTCAGAGTAACAATTTCCTCTAATCAAAATTTATCTCATTTATTTCCCATTTCTTTAGAACTCTGGATTATGATAATATATTATATTCTTCTATAATAGTAATTGCATATCAATGATGCCTTTGTCACTTTGGATCACTTAGAACAGAATACCATAAACTGGGTGGCTTAAGCAACAAACATTGATTTCTCACAGTTTTGGAGGCTGGGAAGTCCAAGATCAAGGTGCCAGCAGATTCAGTGTCTGGTGTGGGCCCACTTCCTAGTGTGTAGATGACATCTTATCATTATGTCCCCATGTGGCCAAGAGAAAAATCACTTTTCTCTTATCTCTTTTTATAAAAGCACTAATCCCATTCATAAGGGTTCCACCCTCATTACCCAATTGTTTCCCACAGGCTCTCCTAATACCATCCCATTTGGGGTTAGCATTTCAACATATGAATTTTGGGGGGACACAAATATTCAGTCTACAACAGATGCTTATATTCCAAATATTTTTCTCTCTTTCTCCTGTCTCAGTGTATCTATTGCCACGATAATACTATATAACTAATAGCCATAAAGCTTCAGTGGCAGAATACAATAGCACTTATTTCTCATCTAACAGGAGCCTGCTAGAGATCTGCCAGGTGGCTCTATGTCTTTTGGTAGGGCTGTGTGCCAATTGGCTACCTATTGATCTAGACCAGCTTCAACTAGGACACCTGAACATCTTGGGTCTACTTCACACATCCATCACATTCCAGCAGGCAACCACAGGCATGTCCTCATGAAACTAACAAAAATACAGGAAACAGCAAGGCCTCTCAAGTCACAGACTCAGAACCACCACCTTAGCACTTCTGCTTCATTCTGTTGGCCAAAGGCAGGTACATAGTCAGGTCTAGAGGCAGAGCCAGAGAACAGTTCAAAGTTACATGGCAAAGGGAGTGGATGCAGAGAGAGTGAAAGATCAGAGTCCTGTTTGCAACCAATGTACCACACCTTCTCATCCAAACCATCATTAAGACCTTATCACATTCAACCTTATCACATTCATCCAATTTTCTCTATCTTACTACTGCCACCACTTCAGGGCACTGTTGCTGCTTGCCTATGGCCTCCCAACTGTTATGTCCACATCTACCTTGTCCACTGCTCCTTAGTTTATTCTCAAGACAGCATTCAGAATAATCATTTTAAAACAATCTTATTTTTTTAAAAAAATTGCTCTTGGCACCCATTCACTGAAATCCACTCAATGGTTTCCTATTGCTTTCAGGATGAAGGCAAAAATCCTGAATATGGAGTATATGGCCTTGTCCCATGTGGATGTGGAGCATGCCTCTCTCCTCAGCCTTATTTAGCCCCCATCTCCCCTCCGGGCTCAAACTATCCTGGCCTTCCTTCACTCTCTCCAGTGCCATGCTCCCCACCTCACAAGTCCTGCATAGATATGGGTTCCTCTATCTCAAATGAGTCTTTGCCTGGTTCAGTTCCATGCATCCATCAGATCATTATTCAGACATCATTTTCTCAACCTCATCATCCCACTGTCACTATAATAGGGTGTCCTAGTTTCATGCTGTAAAATCTGTTTGTAATTTTCCATCACTGTCCTTAGTTTGTAATGCACAATTATCTGTGTTGTTAATTGATTACATCTACCTCCCACTAAACTGTAAAACTCCATGATGTCATGTCTGCAAGATCAATGTGGTTTCCTAAAGGATTTACCAAACTATACAAGAAAAATAAATTTTACTTCCCTCCATTTTGAATATAAATTTCTTATATCTTGAATTTAAATTAGTTTGTGCCATTATACTATGTAATTTGAAATAGATATTGCAAAATATCATTCTTCTACTTTCCAAATTTACCAGGAAAATCTTTAATTTTCTCTCTCCTTTGCACAAATACGCCTTGCCCAGGGGAATAAAACCATAACGCAGATTAGTCAGATTGATAGTAAAATTACTCTTAAAGAGTTTGTGTTATTTCTTAGTCATTTCTTTAATGATTTCTTATATTCTCTGTAGGGAGAATGCCTAAATTAAAGACTGTGAGACAAAGGTGTGAAGCAAGTGCTGGATTTGTTTTAGCTTTTTCTTTCTTTCTTTCTTTCTTTCTTTCTTTTTTTTTTTTTTTTTTTTTTTTTTTTAGACAGAGTCTCGCTCTGTCGCCCAGGATGGAGTGCAGGAGCATGATCTTTGCTCACTGCAAGCTCTGCCTGCCAGGTTCACGCCATACTCCTGCCTCAGCCTCCCAAGTAGCTGGGACTACAGGTGCCCGCCACCGTGCCTGGCTATTTTGTATTTTTAATAGAGATGGGGTTTCACCGTGTTAGCCAGAGCGGTCTTGATCTCCTGACCTCGTGATCTGCCTGCCTCGGCCTCCCGAAGTGCTGGGATTACAGGTGTGAGCCACTGCATCCAGCCAAGTGCTGAATTTGTATTCTGACAATGGAGAAACACTATCTACATGTTCAAAATAAACAGTGTCTCCTTCCATTACAAAAATGTAAATTATAATAAACCTGTAAGAACATATGCATGCAATAGTATTTAACAGTGATTTGGTTTGTACCCTTTGACCAAAATCTCCCCACTTCCTCCACCCCTAGCCTCTGGCAGTCTCAATTCTACTCTGTTTCTATGAGCTTGACATTTTAGATTCCACATATAAATGACATTATACAGTATTTGTCTTTCTTTGTCTGACTTTACTTCATTTAGTATAATGTCCCCAATGTTCATCATGTTGTCACAAATGGCAGGATTTTTTTTTTTTTTTTTTTTGGATACACAATTTTGCTCTGTCATCCAGGCTGGAGTGCAATAGCACAATCATGGCTCACTGAAGCCTCCGCCTCCCAGGCTCAAGCAATCCTCCCACCTCAGCCTCCTGAATAGCTGGGACTACAGGCCTGTGACACCACACCAGGATAACTTTTGTATTTTTTACAGAGACAGGTTTTCACCATGTTGGCCAGGCTGGTCTTGAACACCTGGGCTCAAATGATTCACCCACCTCTGCATCCCAAAGTGCTGAGACTACAGGCATGAACCACCATGTCCAGCCAGGAATTTCTTTTTCTTTTAGATTGAATAACACTCCATTTTGTGTATATGCATGTGTGTTTTTATATATTTTTAATATGCATATATATTCACATTTCTCTTGCCCATTCATTCATTGACAGACACCTAAGCTCTTTCCATGTCTTAGCTATTGTGCATAATGCTTTAAAAAACATTACTAGAGGCCGGGCACGGTGGCTCACACCTGTAATCCCAGCACTTTGGGAGGCCGAGACGACAAGATCACAAGGTCAGGAGATGGAGACCATCCTGGCTAACACGGTGAAACCCCGTCTCTACTAAAAATACAAAAAAAAGTTAGTCGGGCGCGGTGGCGGGCGCCTGTAGTCCCAACTACTCGGGAGGCTGAGGCAGGAGAATGGCGGGAACCCAGGAAGCAGAGCTTGCAATGAGCTGAGATCTGGCCACTGCACTCCAGCCTGGGCGACAGAGCGAGACTCCGTCTCAAAAAAAAAAAAAAAGAAAAGAAAAAAAAACATTACTAGAGTGTGGCTGTCTCAGGGGCACAGATTTCATTTCCTTCATTTCCTTCAGATACATATGCAGAAGATATGGTAGTTAGATTTTTAAAATTTTGAAGAACCTCCATACTCTTATCCATAATGGCTATACCAGTTTGTATTCCCTTCAACAGTGCACAGGATTCCTTTTCTCCACAACCTCACCAACACTTAACTCTTCTTTTTAGATAACAGACGTGGGAGCATACATGAGGTGATATTTCATTATGATTTTGATTTGCATTTCCCTGATGATTAGTGATGCTGGGCATCCTTCCAATTACCTGTTTGTCACTGTCTTCTTTTGAAAAATTTTTATTCGGACTCTTTGGCCATTTTTAAAATTGGATTATTTGTGGGGTTTTTCTTCACTATTAAGATGTATGAGTTTTTTTAAATATATAGATTTTGGGTATTAGTTCCTTATAAGACAGATGGTTTGCAAATATTTTCTCCCATTCTGTAGGTCATCTTTTCATTTTATTGAATGCTTCCTTTGTTTTGCAGAAACTTTTTAGTTTGATGTAGTTGGACTTGTTTACTTTTGCTTTTGTTGCTTGTACTTTTGGTGTCATATAAAAAAAATATTACCAAGACCTCTGTCAAGGAGTTTTTCTTCTGTTTCCTTCTAAGAGTTTTGGAGTTTCAGGTCTTACATTAAAGTTTGTAATACACTTTGCATTGATTATTATGATTAGTGTAAGATAAGCATCCAATTTCATCCTTCTGCATGTGGATATCCAGTTTTCAGTATGATTTATTGAAGAAACTATTCTTTTTCCATTGTGTATTCTAGGAACGCTTGTCAAATATTAGTTGATGACTATATATGCATGGGTTTATTTATTTCTGTGCTTATTATTCTGTTCCATTAATTAATGTGTCTGTTTTTATGACAGTATCATACTCCTTTGATTACTATAGTTCTGTAATATAGTTTGAAATCAGAAAATATGATGCCTTCAGCTTTGTTCTTTCTCAGAATTGTTTTGGTTGTTCTGGGTCTTTCATGGTTCCACTGAATTTTAGAATTATTTTTTCTATTTCTGTGAAAAAATGTCATTGAAATTTTGACAAGGATTGTGTTGAATTTATGGATCATTTTGGATAACATGGACATTTTAATAATACTGATGCTTCTGATCTGTGAAAAATAATGTCTTTCCATTTACCTGTGTCTGTTTCAATGTCTTTCAATACTTATGGTTTTCAGTATATTGATTTCTCACTTCCTTAAATTTGCTGTTAAGTATTTTCTTCTTTTTGATGCCTGTCTTACTTCATTTTGTGCTGCTAAAACAGAATACCACAGACTGGGTAACATATAATGAAAATAAATTGTAGCCTTATGATTCTGAAGACTGGCAAGTCCAAGATCAAGGGACTGGATCTAGTAAAAGCATTCTTGTGGTGTCATCCCGTGGCAGAAGGGCAAATAGAAGGTGCACATGTGAGAGAAAGAGAATGGTCTCATACAGGGTCACATAGGCACTCTGCTCTCATAGTTGCACTCTCTGACATGTTTGAGGTCAGTAGGTTGGCTGGTCTAGAATGGTCTGAGACAACTGTGTTCTCTCAATGTCAGTTTTTACACTCAAGCAGACAGCTCAGGATTACAAGAGGTGTGCAAAACCTCTTAAGGATAAGTTCAGAACTGCAGCATCAAATCCACTGAATTCTATTGCTCATAGCCGATCATGAGGCCAATCAAGATTCAAGGAGTGGGGGGAAGTAGACTTTATTTTGGGATGGGAGGAGCTGCACAGTCCTACAAGTAATGTGAATACAGGGAAGGAGGGAATCATTATGGCAAATCCTTGAAATCAATCTGCCAGAGGCCCAGAAAGAGTTAAAAAAAAAGGCCAAAGGAGCAAAGAAACAAATTCCCTTAAGTTAGTTGAGTGTTTTCCTACCACCAACACTTAAGATCCCTTTCACATGTATAAATGTAGGCTCTTCTTTCCAGCTTCCCCCGGACAAATACTTGAGAATTCTAATGGCAAAGGTTGCTTCAGTTCCCTTTTTGTTTGAGGCTCCCTGTCAGCTCGCACCATCTAGCACTGCCTAAAGAGTGTCACTAACTGCCAGGTGGCTTAGAAGGACTCAGCACACAAAGCCAAGAATGCTTCTCAAATTCAGCCTAAATGACTCTGTCACCTCCATTAGGATGAATGCATCTCAGAATAGTGCAAATTATGAAGATTTCATTCTGCTTTCAAATGCAATTTCTGGGAGTGATTACTGTGTCTACTAGGCAGCCAAGTAAGCTCATGGCAGCAAAGGCAGAACTGGATGCAAATCAAGTGAAAGCTAGATGCAGGTACTTGGCTGAAGTGGCAAAAACAAGAAGACAGTGGCAAAATCAAATGGAATAAGAAGGTGTTTACATGACAGCCTTGCCTCTGGGAAATAGTGTGGAACGAGAAAAGGCCCAAAGTTAACATTCCGTATCTTTTTACATCGATGTTACTATAGCACTTGCTGCTTCTTGCATCTCACATCCCATATCATAGAAATGCAATTATATCCTAAGCAGAACCAGCAACTATTAGCCTGCCTCCCTCAGAGCAGGTATTTGCAACTTTGGCTGCCCAGTAGAATCACCTGGGATGCTTTGAAAATACTGACACCTAGGCCCAGCATCAGTGACTCTAACTTAAATCAGTCTAGAGTGTGACTTGAGCGTTGGGACTTTTTTAAAAATTAAAAACTTCTTGACTGATTTTAATATACACCTAAAGATGAAGACTTAACTAGGTGCCTGGGTAACTCTTAATTCATGTAACTAATACATTCTTTTAAGCATTTATTGTGTGCAGAGCATTTTGCCAGATGCAGTGTTCAACAAGAAGTTGACCTTTTGGCCCAAAGGAGAAAAAAGATGTCTATGCAGTTGAAGACACCACAGGTTGGGCCACCATAAAGACAAATCTAGTGTGAAAAAGGAAATGACATGCTGGGTTGACATAGAGGAGCAGATAATTCTCTACCTGTTGCTAATACCCCAATTTAAGAATTACCCACAGACTTCCACAGAGCAATCAGCCACAGGTTAGATTAATGAATCACTCCAGACCCAGCACCTAGAATCCCAGGTATAAACCCTCATTCAAGCTCATGTCATCTGAGTAGCCCAGGATACAGTATTGAAGTCCTCAAAGCTTCCATTTCTCAGTTGTAAAATGAGAGGAATTGTCTCCTCTCATACCATTACCATGAGGTTTATACAACAAAATTTGAATGAAGCAGTAAGCACAATGCCTGACACGTAGTAGATGTTCGTAGAGATTAAGGAGCAGCTGGTAATTTGTCATAATTAAGAATAGAATAAAACAGTAATATCTGATTCTTGAACCCTGTCATGAGGGCATTTATTTTTTTTTTGGCTCATTTTTAATTAATTTATTATTATTATTATTATTATTATTATTATTATTATTCTTTAAGTTCTAGATGAGGGCATTTCTTTGTCCAGAGGATAGAAAAAAAAAATTAAATCCTCCAAGACAGCAGACATGAGAGGTAAGATAGGAACAGGAGAGAGAAGAGGAAAAAAATAAAAACATAGAATTTAAGTAAGGATCAATGAAGACATATTTTGCCTAATTTCAGATGTGTCGCAAGAAAGCTAAAAGGTCCTGGTAAATCCACCTCCCTCTGCCTTGATATTATGTACTAAGGGGACCCCACATATCCTCCTTAATGCTTGGCAAGTCCCTCTTCACACTCCACTGAAAACTGCCTGAGAGATCAGGCACCAAAACATGACAGAAACAATCCCCTCGTGCCTTGTTTTCCTCTTTACTTTGGTTGCCAAAAATGTCCAGGTTATCTTGCATGTCCTGGGTGCTCATCCTTAACTGACCCCATTTATCCTCCCATCTAACCCAGTCTAATCTCTTCCTGATCCTCTAGCCCTTCCTCTGTCATCTTTAACCTACACAGTGCATCAACAACAAACCTCCAATAGCCACATCTTTCTGAAACAAATCCTGTTCCCATTTGGCTCTATTCAAAACCAGGTGGTCCCCTAAGAATACTGCTACCTGCAGCCATCACCAGGAGTAGCTGCAATTTTAAAATTATCACTTTATTTACTGCTGAATTTGGAAGAATCTGGAAGAATCTCTACTCCTCTTCACTGCTTCCAAATAATTGTTCTCTTCTCTCTTCTCTTTAGACAACTGTATTATTGAATCTCTCTCTCTCTTTTTTTTTTTTTTTTTTGAGACAAGGTCTTGTTCTGTCACCCAGAATGGGGTGCAGTGGTGCAATCATACTCATTGCACCGTTGACCTCCTAGGCTCAAGGGATCCTCCCACCTCCTGAGTAGCTGGAACTACAAGCAAACATTACCACGTCTGGCTAATTTTTAATTTTTTTTTTTTTTTTGTAGAGACAGGGGTCTCACCATGATGCCCAGGCTGGTCTTGAATTCCTGGGCTCAAGAGATCCTTCTGCCTTGGGCTCCCAAAGTGCTAGGAATATACATGTGAGCCACAAGTCTGGCCTTTTGGAATCACTTGCCATTAGGCTGCACCATCTGCTACCCCTTCTTGTTGCTTCCATGGACAGCTCTATCAGAAATTTCTTCATTCATTAAAGATGTTAACTATCTCCTTACTTCTGGAGCTGCAACACTGTTCCAGTTATCATTTCTGGTCATTTTGATGCCCATGCATTATAACTTGCCCATCACTCGGACCTCTCAGACGTTTGCTCTCCTCTTCCTGCACAATCTTCCCTTGCACTGCCCCCTACCTCAGTCGTGCATTTCCATGACCATGCCCTCTGCCTTGTCATTTTCTTCTCAAGACCAATAACTTTGCCCCGTCCAAATCTCAAGTTTAAACACCCCATTCTCTAAACATTACCTCTGGTCTTCCCAGCTCACCCCTTCTAACAGCCAGACTCCCTCACTCCGTGATGTGATTTCTAATCCATGGACACTGCCACTTTGTTACTGTCTGTCTCCTCCTTCATGGCTTCACTTCCCTCCTCCTCTGGCTTGCAGTCCATTCATCATTATGATGACACCCTCACGCTTTCATACGTGTGATCATTCTCTCCTGTATTAATCAGAATTCTGCTGAAATAATGTTGCATAACAAATACATTCCAGCACTTTGGGATGCCAAGGCAAGAAGGTCACTTGAGCCCAGGAATTCAAGACCAGTCTGGGCAACATAGTGAGTCTTCATCTCTACAAAAAAAGTATATATTAAAAAAAAATAGTCAAGCATGGTGGTGCACACCTGTAGTCCCAGCTACTCAAGAGGCTGAGGCAGCAGGATCACATGAGCCCAGGAAGTCGAGGCTACAGTGAGCCTTAATCATGCCATAGCATCTTGGAAGACAAAGGAGACCCAGTCTCAAAAAGAAAAAAAGAAAAAAAAAAAAATATATATATATATATATACACACACACACACACATACATATGTCACTGTGGCTGATGAGAAGAGGCATTTATTTCTGAATCATGTATCTGCAGGGCAGCTGGGCAGCTCTGCATCAATCTACATGCTTGGTTTAGGTCTACTCCACATTGCTTCATTCTAGGACAGGACACTGCCTGGAGCAGGCTTTTCTTGTGGTAGTTACAGCTCAGCAGAGCCATCAAAACATGCAAGCATTTGTAAAGTCTCTGCTCACATCACATCTGCTCTAATTTTATTGGCCAAAGAAAGTCATATGACTGGGCCCATGGTCAAGAAGACAATGGTTAATGGCAGGTGCTACAAGTCACATGGCAAGAGGTGTAGATGTATAATCCCATTCACAGGAGAAAGTGAAAACTGGAAACAATAATCTAATCCATGCCATTTTCATTCTATTTATTTCACCCTCTCCCTCTTTTGCAATTATGAAAGGAAACTCCAAGTCCTGTTTAAATTATCTGCACTGACTCTCAAAATAATAGTTGAACATAGTAGGAGAAAAACTACCAAATGGCCTCATCTTATATTCATGACCACCGACCTCAATAGCTACCTAAGTAATTCTGTAATTCCCTGGTGAATCTGTTCTTTCCCTCCTTCTTTCTTTCTTTCTTTCTTTCTTTCTTTCTTTCTTTCTTTCTTTCTTTCTTTCTTTCTTTCTTTCTTTCTTTTTTCTTTCTTTCTTTTTTCTTTCTTTTTTTCTTTCTTTCTTCTCTCTTTCTCTCTTTCTTCTTTCTTTTCTTTCCTCCTTCTTTCTTTCTTTTTTTTTTAGATAACTATTTTACACCTCCTCAGTATGCTCACTTCTAGCTCCCAGCCCCCTCCTTCCCATCAATGTGTGACTTCTTATTTAAATAAGAAACATAAAACAATCAAAGGGAGCTCCATCTTCTATAAAATCCAGTTTACCAATATTTCTGCTCAGAGTCTGTGTGTTCAGTTCCCTCTGTTGGAAGATGCATTCTTTCTCCTTGTTCCATATGGATTCTGGACCTTATCACTACTTGTCCATCCAAGTATTTAACTCTTCTAGGTGTTTGTCTCATTTCTGTATCCTCAATTTTTTCCCTTTCTATTGAATTATTCTTAGCATATACAAACATTCTATAACATGCTGTAACTTATCTCGGTTTCAACAATATCTCCTTTAACCCCATATGTCCCTTTAACTTCAATATCATTTCTCTTTACATTGCCAAATGCAGTGGTTGACTCTCATTCCTAAATTCACTGGATCCACAAGCATCATTTAAATCACTGGATGACTCTGTCTTCCGTAAGTCATTTTCTCCATGCCAATTCTGGGACATTTGCAATCTGCTGATTTTCCTGCTACTTTGTGATCTCCTTTCATGTGAGAGCCCACTCCTCCTCTTCATGTTAGAGTATTCTAGGGCTCAGTTTAACAACATTATTTTTTCTCTAACTATGGTTATTTCTTAAATTATACTATCCAACCATATAGTTGTAAGCATCATTATGTTTTGATGTCTGTCAATTTTATTTTTTCAGTTCCACTTTTACCCTAAACTATAGTCACATGTAAGTATCTCTCTAAACCCTAATCTTCACAGGAGTACATACTAGAAATCATAAACATAATATGTTCAAAACCTGCTCCTCCTTCCATTACCTCCCAGTTACTCAGTTTAGAACCCCTGGAATCATCCTTGACTAGTCTCGTTCTACCTTGTACCTCATGATCTATCTACAAATCTTTTTGGGCTCATCTTAAAGCTATACTCAGAATCCTACTGTGTCTTCTGTCTTATATACCAAACCCACCCTACCCAATGCACTCTCCTTATTCTCCTGTGCAGCTATAATAGCCTCAACTTTCTCCACCCACTTTTGCTTTGCTATATTCTCTATAGAACAGCCAGAGTTGCCTTTTTAAAATGTAAATACGATGATGTCATATTCCAAGCTTCCAATGGCTCTGTTCTAGTTACTATTGTTGCATAATAAACTATCCCCAAACCTAGAAGCTTCAAACAACCATTTTATTTTGCTCAAAGATTCCGTAAATCAGAAATTCACATTGAGCACAGAGGGAATGACTTGTCTATTTTATGACGTCTTGGGCCTCAACTGGAAACATGAAAAAGCCTGGGGGCTGGAATTACTGGAAGACTCATTCACCATTCATGCACTTGAGCTGGAATGACAGGAACACCAGGCTAAAGTAGCTGTTCTGAAATAGAGCGGAGTATGCTCCATAAGAAAGCCTCATTCTCCAAGAGAAAAAAACTGTACCAGAGCCCTATCTTTCCCAGTAAAATAACAATTGCTCAACTCCAGCCCCTCTAGCCTTCCTGCCTCACCTAAGAGGAAAAAAAAAAATTTTTTTACTGACAAAACACTTCTGGACTTCACAGTCCAAGAACTCAGACCCTACTAGAAGACTGAGATTTAGTGATAAGATTTAGAGAATGTTCACTATCTCCTATACCTTATATCACAACAGTGCTCCAGCATGACAGTAAATTAAAACTAAAAGAGATAAAAGGCACAGATCTTACTTTAAAATGAGTTCTTAGGAAAACCTAACTGCCAAAGAAGAGAAAAAAGGAAACACTAAAAGAAACTGAGACCTCTGACACCTTCAACTACAACAACCATTAAACAAACCTCAAACATGAAAACATCATGCTAAGGTGTTATTTACCACATAACTCAATACATTATGTTCAGTTTTTAACAAAAAAAAATTTTAAAAGGCAAACACACACACACACACACACACACACACACACACACACACAGTCTGAAGAGATAAAGTAAACATCAGACCAAGAATCATATATGACACAAATTTCTGGAAATATCAGATAAGGAATTTTAAACAACTGAATAATAAGTTAATTTTATCTTAGCTATGTTAAGAACACTAATGGAAAAAGTGGATGACATACAAAAAAAGATGGGTAATATAAGCACAGAGAGGAAAATTCTAAGAAAGAATAAAAAATAAATGCTAGAAATAAAAAACATTATAATAGAAACAAAGAATGCCTTTGACAGACTCATCATTAGATTACACAGACAATTTAGGTGACCTAGGGTTTGGCAATGAGATTCTGATATAACACCAAAAGCATGAAAAAAAAAAAAAACAAACATGAACTGGATAGGTTGAACGTTATTAAAGTGAAAAAAGTTCTGCTTTGTGAAAGATACTTACAAGAATGAAAAGAAATACTGGGACAAAATATTTGCAGAACACATAATGGACTTGTATTAAAAATATATAAAGAACTTGTAAGACTCAACAATAAGAAAGCAAATGACACAATTTCAAAATGTGCGAGGAATATAAACAGACATCACACCAAAGAAGATATAGGTATAATAAATAAACATATGGAAAGACGCTGAACCTCATTTTTAACAGGGAATTAAACAGCAAATTAGAACAGCAATGATATCATCAAACACCTAATAGAATGTGTAAAATACAGAAAACTGATATTACCAAATGTTGATGAGTATGTGGAGCAACAGAAACTCTTTTGCCGATGGAAATGCAAAATGATACTGCCACTTAGACATACACTCTGGCAGTTTCTTGCAAAGCTAAGCATAGTCTTATTATCAGATACATCAAATGCACTCCTATATATTTACCCAATTTATTGGAAAACTTATGTCTAAACAAAAACTTATACACAAATGCTTATAGCAGTTTTATTCATATTTTCCCAAGGCTAGAAACAACTCAAATACCCTTCAATAGGTGAACAGATAAATAGATAAACTTTGATGCACCCATAAAATGGAATATTATTCATGAAAAGAAATAAGCTACCAAACCAGAAAAATACATGGAAAAATCTTAAATGCATGTTAATGAGTAAAAGAAGCTAGTCTGAAAAGACTATCCTTTACATAATTCCAATCATATGGTGTTCTGGAAAAGGTAAAACTACACAATGATATAAGCCAAATTATGTTCCCCCCAACATTCAGATGTTGAAGTCCTAACCTTTGTCAGAATGTGACTGAATTTGGAGGCAGGGTCTTTAAAGAGGTAATTAAGTTAAAATAAGGTCATTGAAGTGGGCTGTCATCCAATATGACTGGTGTCCTCATAAGAAGAGGAGATCGGGACACAGATGTGCACAGAGGAAAGACCATGTGAAGGCCCAGGGATAAGACAGCCAACCACAAGCCAAAAGAGAGGCCTCAGAAGAAACCACACCTGTCAACACCTTGATTTCAGACTTCTAGCCTCCAGAACTGTGAGAAAGTTAATTTCTGTTGTTAGAAGAAAGTATGAATCTATGGACTTTATTATAGAAGCCCCAGCAAACTAATACAGGAAGTTAAATATATATATATATATCAGTGGCTGCCAGAGTTGAGATGAGGGACGGGGATAAATAAGATGAAAAGAGCAAGATTTTTAGAGTAGTTGAAACTTTCTGTATGATATTATAATGGTGGATTAATGATATTATGCATTTGTCATACCCATGGAAATTAATAGCACAAAGACTGATCTTTGATATGTGCAAATCTTAAATGATTATTTAGAAGGTCTTGAAATTCCAGCAAAAGAGTACAGATTGTAACAACACAATATAACTTTATTACAAATATATGAAACAAATGCAAACATTAGGGGTGGGGAAAATGGTGCTGACCTGAGTAACTTTGAAAATGAATAGAGCCTTTAAGGACAAAGTCAAGAGTGACCCTACAAGACAGCTGCACTCTAGTTGGTAAAATTGTTCCCTAAGGAGATACAGGTTAACAGTTCTGCCACTGCTATACTTTACCCTGAAACTGAATAACTAAAGTAAGTGAATGACTGAGGTGCGTCACAGATAAGCAAAGGGAGAAGGCTAACATGATCCATATGGTAATAGACTAGAGTTGGAGACATCAGTATGAACTCCTGTGTATATTTACTATCACCTGAAATTTAGATACAGATGGTTACATATAGAAATATTTACAGATATGTGTATGTTTGATGTTTGGTATACATGTAGATACTTTGTTGCTCTGTGAGCTGAGGGGGCCTGTAGTAAAGGACACTAGAGTAGTAATATTCATAGCTAGTACCCCCTCCCCCCACCCCCATACCCCTGCCCCACACCTGTCTTATTTTGTAGAGTTAGAAAGTAAACAAGTACAAAAACAAAAACACCCAACAACAAAAGAAACAACGTCACACTGATAGGAGTTTGTCCAATGACACAGCCGAAGGAATACCAAAAGATTTAAGCTGAAATAATTTTGGCAACAAAACAGGATTGGATTATACCCTCATAGAGTTTGGGTGTTGCCCCCATTCAAATCTCATGTCCAAATGCAATCATTAATATTGGAGTTGGGACCTGGTGGGACGTGACTGGATCATGGGGGCAGGTTTCTCATGAATGGTTTAGTACCATGCTCTTGGTACTGTCGTCACGGTAGTGGGTTCTCACAAGATCTGGTCATTTAAAAGTGTGTGATACTTACTCCCCCTTCCTCCTGCCCTGGCCATGTGATGTCTCTGCTCCTCCATCACCTTCCGCCATGATTTTAAGTTTTCTGATGCCTCTTTGAAGCCAATCAGATGCCAGCATCGTGCTTCCATCATAGCCTGCAGAACCGTGAGCCAATTAAATCTTTTCTTTATAAGTTACCTAGTCTGTAGCAATGTGAGAACAGAATACTATATACCTCAAAGTATAAAATAAATTGACATGAGTCTTTAACAATGTTTTGTTTTACAAAAGAACAATCTTGTTGAAAAGGCTGGTGAATACTGCTTCAGCCTGGTGATCAAAGTCAATATCAACAGTCGTAAATCATATTGCTAGTATTATATGTACCATTGGTATGATGGAATTATCTTTCTCTGTGACCTTTTATTCCCCAAAACCCATAACCTCTGTCTAATCCTCAGAAAAACATTAGACAAAGCTCAATGAAAGGCATCTTACAACATAGCTGACCAATAGTCCTCAAACTGTCAAGGACATCAAAAATAAAGAAACCTGAGAAACGGTCACAGAAAAGAGGAGCCTGAGGAGATAAAACAACTGAATGTAATGTAGAGTCCTGGGTGGGATCTTGGAACAGAAAAAGAATGTCAAACCAAAACTAAGGAAAGCTTAAATGAAGTATATGCATTTCAGTGAATAATAATGTACCAATATTGGTTCATTAATTTTAATAAATGCACCATACTATTTAAGATGTTAATAACAGGGTTAAATGTTTGGGTGAGAACTCTCTGTATTATCTACTTAATATTTCTGTAAAACTAAAATTAGTCTAATAAGTAAAATCTCTAAATTTTTTTTTAAAAGTCTGATGTCTGTTCTCCAAAGAAAACATACAAATAGCCAATGAATGCATGGAAAGTTTCTCAACATCATTTAGGCATTAGGGAAACACAAATCAAAAACCATGTGAGATACCACAGCACACCCAGTAGGATAACTATAAACAAAACATAAACAAAAACAAGTGTTGGTGAGGGTGTAGAGAAAGCAGAGCCCTCATGCACTGCTACAAGGCATCTAAAATGGTTCAGCCACTTTGGAAAGCAGCTTGATAATGCCTCAGAATTTTAAACGTGAATCACCATATGACTCAACAACTCCATTGCTAGGCATTTGCCCAAGAAATTGAAAACATATATTCACAAAAATATTTGTGTAAGAATGTTCATAGCAGCCTTATTTGTAGTGGCCACAAAAAGTGAAAACAGCCCAATGTCTATCAGCAAGTGAAAAGAAAACTGAAATGTGGTATATTCACTCATACAATGGAACATTATTCAGTCATAAAAAAGAAGAAAGTACTGATACATGCTGCAACATGGATGAATCTTGAAAGCATTATGCTAAGTGAAAGACGCCGGATACAAAATGCCACATATTATGTGATCCTACTTATACAAAATGTCCAGAATAGGCAAACCCTCAAAGAAAGAAAGTAGATTAGTGGTGGCTGAGGAGGTGGGGATGGGAATGGGCAGGTGACAGCTAAAGTGTACTGGATTTCTTTTTAGTGTTAACAAAAACGTTCTGGAATTAGGTAGTGATAATGGTTGCACAACTTTGTGAATATATTAAAAATCACTGAACTGTGCTTTAAATGGGGGAACATTTCTGGTGTTGAAATTTTACCTCAATTTTTAAAACTCTGATATACGTTTGACACTTGCAGCATATCTCAATGCAGTGCTCACTATCCCCTGCAGCGCTCGCATTCTGTGTTAGGTAATGCAACTCTAGACTCCTGCTATTCAGATCATAAAACAGTAGCATCAGCTTCACCTGGAAGCTGCTTAGAAATGTGGAATCTCAGGCCCCAGCCGAGACCTGCTGCATCAGAATCTGCATTTTAACAAGATCCTCAGGTGACTGTGGTGCACTCTCAACTTTGAGAGGACCGACTGTGATAATGTCGCTGGCGGCTGACACTGCTGAGAAACTCCATGACTGCTCAGCAAAGAGAAATCATTCTTTTGTTAGCACTAAATTGTCTACCATTGTCCAATCAGCATTTCAGTTCTTTGCCGCTCACCTCTCACCTCCCATGCCAGAATTCAATCTTGTTATTTTTCCCTAATTGCTCCTTAGACGTTGGTCCACTGCTGGCTGAGAGTACCAGCTTGGGATTATTCCAAACTTAGGGTCACTGACTAAATTTAATGACAGCCTCTTTGTGACTGTAAATCTACTAGGGATGACAGTTTTGAAAACTATCCAACTTTGCTTGCCGGGAGTTCTGTCTTCAGTAGTCAGGATGCTCTGTAAGAGCAGACACTATCCGTAGCGCAGCCAACTGGGTTGAGCAAACTGGGGCCGCTGTGGGTCAGATGTTTTCTGTGTGAAATGGAATGAATGTGTGCTAATTTTACAAACAATTCCTGACATTCCACATCTCTCTTCTTTTAAGAAAAAAGAAAAAAGAAAAAAATAAAAAGCAGAGGTACCGAATAAAACACCACTTTTATTTCTCATTTATATTTTAGTTTTGCTTAGAACAAACTGTCCTGTGTTCCTTCAAGGGCATTTACTATTCACTAAACACCATTCTATAGCAGTTTAGAATACATTTTCGTATTATATTTACCAGGAAGTGATTGTATCTCTAAAGAACTCTCAACTCTAGTCCTTTTCCTGTTACCGTGGAGTAGGAAATTTCAAACAAACAAAACGTGATTGATATTTATGGTGTTGGGAAGTTTCCTTTTTTAGTTGTGTGTTCTGAACTCACGTTCTTTATGTCACCAGAACTTTTGTGTCTTTTTTTAACCTGAGAAATACAGAATATTAAGACTATATATTAAATATTATAGTTTTCATGAAAAACCTTGACATCTACCCTGTCCTAATCCCCCATGTGTTCCTATATATAAAATTAAAATATATCGTGATTACCATAAATATATTTATTCTTCATCCATATGCAGAGAGCTTCCTTTATACAGTGAACTTTGCTGAATGGAGTGGAGAACACAGAAATGCATGAGACATATGCTCTGCCTTCCAAAAGTATGCAATATACTAAGAATAATGTGGCAGAGCTGAAAATATGGGAGAAAATTCAAGGTATACAGAAAGCAGTGTTCATGTTCTATGTGATAACAGTGAAGGAAGGGCAGGTCACTCTGGCATGGGAGAGGAAATGGATGGTTGAAAGAACCTCCTGGGAGAAAGTTGCTTTTGAGCTAAAATTTCAGGGTGGGTAGAATTTGGAAAAATGACAACCACATTGAGACACAGCACTCTATGAAATGGGAAAAACAAGTTTTAAAGAGTCATGGAAAAAGATAAATAAAATGTTAATCAACTTCTGTGCTAGGAACAATTTTGATAATGTTTTTCCACAGGAGTTGTTACCAGATGAGTTGTAATTGAGGACCAAAGAACAGGAAAACAAAGGTGAATTGTAAGAAATAATTTCTTCCCACTGAAACAGTTGGGAAAGAAGTCAAACTTTGCAATTTTAATTTTAAGGAAGTAAAGTATTCTACCACCGGGCACCGTGGCTCATGGCTGTAATCCAGCACTTTGGGAGGCCAAGGCAGGAGGATCACCTGAGGTCAGGAGTTCAAGATCAGCCTGGCCAACATGGCAAAACCCCATCTCTACTAAAAATACAACAAAAAACTGGACATGGTGGCCCACGCCTGTAATCCCAGCTACTCGGGAGGCCGAGGCAGGAGAATCGCTTGAACCTGGGAAGCAGAGGTCACAGTGAGCAGAGATCACGCTATTGCATGCCAGCCTGAGTGACAGGGTGAGACTCCGTCTCAAAACAAACAAAAAAGTATTCTACCATTGAACAACCTGTTGACTAATTACATATTATTTATCGGGTTTTCATTTATGTTTTGTGGTAGTCTCCTAAACTCTGTAGACAATAAATACTAATTAATTAAATTAGTATTAAGTAGCTAAATAGCTATGGCTGCAATATATACTAATAAAACAGTTATAGTTTAAGAGAATTGCAAAATTGTTTTTTTCTTTGTTCCCTAATTTATTAAAAAATTAAAAAGGAGAAGAAAAGTATTGGTCAAAAAGAAAATTTGAAAGTACATCTTCTTATGTGTAAACCATGTTCTTACAAAAGTAAAAATAGTAATTTAGGGAAGTAGTTGTAATCTTTAGGTAACCATTTTCTCTTTTTTTTGAGACGGAGTTTCACTCTGTTGCCCAGGCTGGAGTGCAATGGCACGATCTCGGCTCACGACAACCTCCACCTCCCAGGTTCAAGCCATTCTCCTGCCTCAGCCTCCCAAGTAGCTAGGACTACAGACATGCACCACCATGCCCAGCTAATTTTTATATTTTTTAATAGAGATGGGGTTTCCCCATGTTGGCCGGGCTGGGCTCGAATTCCTGACCTCAGGTGATCTGCCTGCCTGGGCCTCCCAAAGTGCTGGGATTACAGGCATGAGCCACCACACCCGGCGCCATTAGAATCTTAATAAGGGTACTGATACATTCACTGAAGAGCTTTCTAGAAACCCAAAGGCCCTTATACATTCAGAAGAAACTAACTTTTAGCTAAGGAAGAATTCAGGAACTAAAGATAAGCAGACACTTATCTGTATTTGTGTATGTGTGACTGTGATTTATATACATAAGGCAAGCATCTCTTTGATTTTTTTTCCTCAAAAAATAATGTATTGCAAAAATGTTTTGATTGTTTTCAAACCTCCAAATATATTTCTCTTTTTTCTTCATATAAGGTTGAACATTATTTTTGGCAGATGATGTTGAAAACAGAAAATGTTTAGTTTAACCACTTGGGCAGCTGTGGGGTCTTTTTTCCTTTTCTTTCCTATTAACGAAAAAGCAGTTCCTTGCAGTGAAGAATTGGAGTAAAGTTAGCAATTAACTGACAATATAAAAATCTTGAATAAAAAGAAGTATCTGAGTAGGAAGAAAAAATGCCCTCAAAAATGTATTTATGCATCTCACAGAGACATAGTCTCTCTGCACCTGTTTTCAGAAGGGAAGAATTCCAGGTCATATACAATAAGCTTCTCTTTTCAAATTGATTGTTTCTAAATGGTAGCTCAACATAATGGATCCTCACAGTCTGTGTTTCTTTTTAGCAAAACACAAAAGTCTGTATTGGTTTTGTTTTGCATGTATAGTCACAGCAACTTCAGAATATGTGTACATCTTTCATCCCAAAAGTTTCATTATTAATCATAACGGTTAGCTCTCTCTCCCCTCAATCATTAACCCTGTCTGGTTAATATTATTTTTTGTTGCAGCCATTAGTTATTTTATTAAGATGTGTATGGAGCAGGGAGCAGAGCAGTGCATCCACTCTGCTTAAGTAAATGGCAAGTTCAGCAATATTTTCAAGGTCACCCTCACTGTGTTCATTTGGGGTAAGGATTGAAGTCTTTGCGTTTGTGAAATGCTGCATCTGCAAAAAGAAATGGTGTCAGAAAGGAAACCACCTTATTTCTCTAAAACTTTGATGAGTTTGAAATGTCTGCCGTTAGCAGTTTGAAAGATCTTACCAATAAATGAGGAGTTCCAGGCTTTACTCTGAAACATGCCTGCAGCACAGAACTTTTAATATTTATGGAGCATGACCTCCAACTGCAAATGATCACTCATTTTTTAAAAAGCGATTTTGGGGCAAATGCCAATTGCCTGAGAAGTCAGGAACACGTTAGGCTCTGGATTCAATATTGTGCTAGTAATAGACAGGGATTTCACTTTCATCACGACAGCCAGCACTGTTGATCACCAATGGACCACTCGGGCTCTGTCACAAAGTGGCGATGACACCAAGACATTATAACCCTCCCAAAACAATCAGAACTTGTTTTATCCAAAGGAACAATCGTATCACTTGTATTATGTGTTCTTTTGGAAATGGATGAAAGAGCAAACTTCACAGTTATATAAGTGGTTGAAAAAATACAACTGAAGAAGTAAAGTGTCCACAGTAGGATATTTTAAGTCCTTAAGGTATGACTTTTTTCTTTAAGGTGAAAGGATATTAAAGTTTGAAGGAAGCACCCTAATTTTAAAAATTGAGGAATTACCTTTGAAGGGAATTGAAACCTTTCTTCAACGAAACACAAAATGTTCTGGAGCCTGTAGAAATCTTCAGAAGAAGTGTGCACCAGAAATCTACGTCAACCCCCCAGAGGCCTGCACCTCAGAGTGAACACTGTCGTATTCTGAGCTGGCTTCCTCCAGTGTTTTCTTTTTAATCCATATATATGCTTACATGTCTTTTTATGAAGTTTAAGAGATTTATTATGATACAATCACTTCCTTAGCAACTTGGGACTACACTGATGAGCAAGCAAGATAGAAACAAGTCATTAGCATTTTAGTCCCATGAGAATGTGGATTTTGTATTCCCATTTTATGTAGGAAAGACAAAATGTTGTTTGACAGACTAGAAAATGCTAACCTAAGAGGGAAAAAGTATTTGTTTCAAATTTTCAGATAAGTTAAGATGGTTAGCTCATCCTAAAATAGACTACCTGAGGTGTTTCATTTGAAATTTCCTAAGTAATTGATTTTCTATTGTGCTCTTCTTTAGCTGTTAATCAAATAAAAGTGATTTTTCCAATGTCCTTGATTGATATGTGATGCAGTTCTTCAATGCTTCCAGGATGAAGTTTTACCTTAAAGAGAAAGGAAAAAGGAGAACATCTTGATAACAGGAGCAAAAGATGTGTGTGTATATGCATGTGCATGCACGCACATGTGAGCACACCTGTATGTGTGTGTTCACAAGCACATTCTCTACTTCAGTGAACTCAATAGTATAATCAAATACTGGGGAAAATGTTGCTTGTTATTTCACTGGTCGTTCAACTTCAAAATATTATTCTGTATAGCCCCCATATTGATCAAAAGGCTGATGCTCAAACTGAAGCAGGTAAAGTTCATTCAACAAATATTACGCGCCTACTAACTGCTGGTTTATTATAGGCACACATGGGCTATATCAGTGACCAAAAACAGACAAAGATTCTGCTCATGAGGTTAGATTCTAGTGGAGGGAAGGGTAAAATATTTAAAAATAATAAATAATCATCATCACATATTGGAAGAAGGGAAGTGCTACAGAAAAAAATGGAAAGTAAAGTATGATAAAGAAAATCATGTGTTAGTTGGAGTTAGGGCCATTTAAATAGAAAACTCATGTTTTAGCAAAAACTCAAAGAGGGTGAAAAAGGGAGGCATATGGATATCTCAAGAAACAGTGGCCCAGGCAGAGAGAGCCATCCATGCAAAGGCTTTTCTGCAGAAGCATGTCCCGTGTGTTTGAGGACAGCAAAGAGGCCAGTGAAAAGGGAGGCGAGAGTGAGGGGGAAGAGCCATAGGAGAGTTATCACAGAGGTAGTGGGGTTGGAGCAGGTCCTGTTTTGTAGGGTCCTGTAGGTCACTTTAAGCCTTGTCTTTTACTGTGAAGGAAATGAGAGCCAGCAGAGTGATCTGCCTAACAAGAGGATTGCTCTGGCTGTGGTGTTGAGAATGAACTGTATGTAGCACAGGGAGGGGGACCAGTTAACAGGCTTTTGCACAGACCCAGACAAGGGATAATGGCAACTCAGACGAGAGTGATGACAGTGCAGGTGGAGAGAACTGGTCAGATTCTAACTATATTTTGAATGTCAAGAAACAGAATTAACTCTCCAGTGGAATAGAGGTAGGGCATGTGAGAAAAACAGCAATCAATGGTGCCTTCAAGGTTTTCAGCTGGGCAGTTGGAATGATAAAGTTGCCATCAACTGAGACAGAGCAAGCTGCAAAAAGGGCAGCTTTGGGGGAAAACAAAGGGTGGAGTTAGATATGTTGTGTTTGAGATGGCTTCAACATCTGAGTAGAGATACTGACCACCCGGAGGCAGCAATTCAGATGTAAGACTTCATTCATGGTCACCAGCTCAGTTTAGGTAGTGAAATGCAGAGAGAGACGGAAGAGTGTTTTAGTTATCTCAGTTGCCAACTCTCAATAAAAATTACACTAAGAAATTGCTTGGAAAAGTTAAGACTGAAGGGTTTGTTTGTTTGTTTGTTTGTTTTTTGGTTTTTTTTTTTTTTTTTTTTTTGAGACGGAGTTTCGCTCTGTCGCCCAGGCTGGAGTGCAGTGGCGCGATCTCCACTCACTGCAAGCTCCGCCACCTCCCGGGTTTACGCCATTCTCCTGCCTCAGCCTCCCTAGAAGCTGGGACTACAGGTGCCCACCACCATGCCCGGCTAATTTTTTTTGTATTTTCAGTAGAGACGGGGTTTCACCGTGTTTGCCAGGATGATCTCGATCTCCTGACCTCGTGATCCACCTGCCTCGGCCTCCCAAAGTGCTGGGATTACAGGCGTGAGCCACCGCGCCCAGCCAAGACTGAGGTTTTTATACCAGGTCTTCCATGTACAATCTGGGATATCCTTGATCAGTTTCTAACCTCTGCTAAATTCAGTAATCCCATTAATAAAATGGAGTATCTGAAGTCAGAGTCCTAAGAAACAGAGCTTGAGTTGGGGAATTTTGTGTGAGCAATTTGTTAAATGTGCTCTCAGAAGAAAGGGAGTGAAGAAAGCTGAAAGCAGTTAAGAGAAGGTGCTAAGAAAGGCCTTGTGGTTTCAGCTCAAGTCAAACTTCCACCTGATACTATGAAGAGCTCTGGAGCTAGAATTGCACCTCCGAGTTGGTCCCACCTTGAGACAAGGCAACCAACAGCATCTCTTACATAGGGTCATGATAAATACCACTGTACTGTTGTGTAAAATTTAGAGGAGTATTGTGACTGTCACCTAGTAGGCCTTTTGTGAAAGTTTATGAACTTCCCTCACTACAGCTTTATGTAAATTCTAAATACCTGATGGGTTTCTTTCTTTCTCTCTTCATCAATGAATGATTTGCTGGATTTACTTCTAATTACATACAGTTCTGTTGCCATTCTCTTCCATTAGAATTTCATTATAGAGACAATTATTCACATATTTTAAAACATAGCCCATCTCTTCAGTAATAAAGCTACAGGTATATTTCTCTTTAACAGGCATGGCAAAAACTAAGGCTGGCAAAGTCTTCTCTCCATCAGTGCTGAGCAAAACACTTTCATTTCAGAATCAAGCATCTGCTGCATATCAAAAATATATTTTGTTTTCTTGTGGGAATCCTTCCTCTCAGAAAAAAAAAAAAAAAATAGTAAAGAAATGGAGGAATGGATTCTAAAACCTTTTTATGTTTATTGCTGATCTAGAAACCCAAGCATCAGCCTTGATTTGTAAAATGTCATAATGCTATAGATCAATGTACTTTACCTCTTGTCCACTTGCTGGGGCAACAGGAGAATGTTGTGTGTTCTGGTTACCTGAGCATGAGTATATATCAGAAAGACTATTTTTCTGCCCCAATCCTTTTTTTTTTTTTTTTTTTTCAGACAGAGTCTCCCTCTGTCGTCCAGTCTGGAGTGCAGTGGTGAGATCTTGGCTCACTGCAAGCTCCCCTTCCCGAGTTCATGCCATTCTCCTGCCTCAGCCTCCCAAGTAGCTGGGACTACAGGCACCAGCCACCATGCCTGGCTTATTTTTGTATTTTTTTTTTAGTAGAGACGGGGTTTCACTGTGCCCCAATCTTTGTTGTCAAAAATTATTTTAGGCCCGGTGCTGTGGCTCACACCTGTAATGCCAGAACTCAGGAGTTAGAGACCAGCTTGGGCAAAATGGTGAAACCACGTCTCTACCAAAAATGCAAAAAGTTAACTTGGGCATGGTGGCACACGCCTGCGGTCCTACCTACTCGGGAGGCTGAGGTGGAAGGATTACTTGAGCCTAGGAGACAGAGGTTGCAGTAAGCCAAGATCATGCCACTGCACTCCAACCTGGTTCACAGAGTCAGACCTTGTGTCAAAAAAAAAAAAAAAAAAAAAAAATCCTAAAGTCACCCTAAAGTGTGTGTCTTTGAATATCTGCAGATGGACACTTAAAATACTCATACTCTCAGCTCCAAGAGGATCCTTGGTGGAGTGTGAGCCAAGCACAGCCCCAATATCCAGTCACCTCCAGCCTCATCCGTTTACCCTGAGGGCCACAGAGATATCATTGTTTTTGCTGTGAGCCAAAGCAGCTCAAAGGAAGGAAGCACTGAGCAAGCAATCAAAGTGAAGGAGATGTAAGAGACTGGGTTGAACGTGTCTTGACCCAGTGTCTTACGTTGGTTTCTTCATCTCTAAAAATGTAAAAGTATCTACTCCTAAAATATACCCCAGCAGAGAGAAGAAATGGATACCTTGTGACCAACACGAGACCAAAAACCCCCCAGAATATCCTGGGTAACAGAATGAGGGATTGATCGTGTACCCCAGTGTTATTCATTGCTGTAAGATTTTTCCTGCGATTAAGCAGAAACCAGCTCCTGGAAAGCATTGCTGAAACAACTACAACCGGAAAATTTTCTAAGCAAATCTGATAGATCAGCCTGAAGCCAGCGGACAAATTTGTGGTCCTGCCACAGCTCTAATCAGACAGAGGACCAGTTTCATAAGCACTCCTTACTGATAAATGGCTGTAGACCTTAAGCCAATTTGAGCCCCTTTGTGGAGACTGCACACATTGTCTTTGTACCCTGTAGTTCGCCTGTTGACATAAGAGCTGAATTCCACCTCATTTTAATACTAAAACCCACCCCAAAGTGAACACAGGGTATATATAACATATATGTTTACCCAGTGAGCAAGGAAGTGCCTGATTTTCCCAGTGAATATTCATAGAATTTCTGCAACACTGCTCAGTATGTATGTAAGACTGACCTGTAAGTGAAACTAAGGAGTTAATTTGATCAGGTCTGTGTGGCCTGCTTGCTTGTGGTTGCTTGCTTTTTAATATCTTTTTAAAATTCCTTTCTCCATGAAGCTGAAGGCTGCAGTAGCTGAAGGCCTTCCTGCTGAACACAGCAACTTAACCTTCACTGGCTACATCATAGATAACATGTATAGGTCACCATGGTAACTGTCACTTCAGTTGTTATTTAGGAACTTGGGCTGGCTCCTGTCCAGTTCAAACCACTTGAGGCCATGGATCCTTCAACTGGGCCTGCGCAAGTGCCTGAAAGGTGGCCTTTTGACATGAGAGGGCCAAAAGCTTCACCCTCAGATCATGCTAACTTCTGCATTTTCTATATATATGTTCTGTGAGATGCCGTGAACCTCGACTACGCTTGTGAAAAATAAACCTGTTATGTCATTTTTCCCCATTGCCAATCACTTTCCCCATGCCTCAGGCCTCCACACTTCCCTAACCCATAAATATCTCTGAGCCTTACCTTCAGAGAACCACAGCTTCAGTACATATCCTCCTTACATGGACCTGCTAGATTGAATTTTCAAAAGAAAGAGTCTCATTGTCGCAGCCTGAGTTTGGGTTAAGGGTAGAGGAGCATGCCAAAGGGTGAGCAAACAGCTATTATCAGGGAAAAAAAGGGGAAGAGATGCTGTGTTTCGGTATCATTTGAAACACCACTGTTCATGCTAGAATACAAGCCAATAAAATATTATCTATCCTCAAGAAGGTTTTAGACTGACAGAAAGCAACCATGCATACAACACATAGATGTAAAATATTCATCATTGCAAAAGAATCTCCAGTTCTCTACCCTTCTCTGAACCATGTTAATTGTTATGTGGTTTTGCAATTCCTCCCACTAAGAAGTAGAACCCATTTCTTACTCCTTGCACCTGGTCTGCCTTGTGATTTACTTCAACTAACAGAAAGTAGAAGTTTCAAGCCCAGGCCTCCAGCAGCTTTGCATACCTAGGCTCTCTATCAGAAGCCTGCCCAGTTGTCTTGTGAGCAATCCCAGCCTAACCTGTTAGACCACAGAGACCACATGGAAGGCAGCCCACTTGCCTCCTGACTATTCTAAACAACCTAAAACCTGCTGAGTCCCAAACATGTGAAAGAGCCCCAAATAAGGAGCAGAACCAGCTCCAAATCTGCAGCTGACATCAAACACATCTGCAAGCCCAGATGAGAGAGAACCACCCAGCTGATCTATAGTGTCATGAGCAATGATTCATTTTTATTATTTTAAGCCACTGAGTTTGGGGTGTTTGTTACGCTGTGGTAGCTAATTGATACAATATGTTTATGTAGTTGAAATCCAAGAGGGTTATTAGATGGCAATTTGAAAGAGGATGAACTAAATTTTACAGGAATTCAGAGAAAGAGTTGGATCCTGGATGAGAAAAACAGGAATAAACATTACCTTCCTCATCCTCCTCTCATAAAGGAATGAAATTTCAACTTAGCTTTGAAGGTTAAGTGGAATTTCCTCAGGTAAAAATAAAAGGAGAGCATAACATCTTTATTTTTAATGAATATTTCTTCATTTGGAGTTTTGCAATGATTTTCTTACATATTTCATATGTTAAAGATTTATTACCTTCCTCTATGACTAAGAAGAAATTATATAAATACATAAATTTCTCCCTCTCACATGCCAGCGATCAAGACCAGAGTTACAGTTTTGGAAAGGCAATTACATCTGCAGTCAACAGAATAACAGTCTACAGCAAACATGTACAATTACTCCAGTACCTGTTGGATGAAAACACACATATTTTATTCATAAAGGTCAACTAATTAGCAAAACTGAATTTTTACACAACAAAATGTAAAAGCCAATTATTCTAAATGGTAGAAGGCTAATTGTTATATATTTAACATATTGAGTTATCAGAAGGGAGGGAGGGAGGAAGGAAGGGAGGGAGGAAGGAAGGGAGGGAGGGAGGGAGGGAGGGAGGAAGGAAGGAAGGAAGGAAGGAAGGAAGGAAGGAAGGAAGGAAGGAAGGAAGGAAGGAAGGAAGGAAGGAGGAAGGAAGGAAAAGTATCTGAGAGAGTAAATTTAAATTAATTGAGAAAGTTTATTTTGCCAAAGTTAAGGATGCACCAGTAACATACTTCAGGAGGTCCTTACAACACGTGCCCAAGTTGGTTGGGGTTTAGTTTGCTTTTATACATTTTAGGGAGATTTCATGCATCAATTAATACATGTAAGATATACAATGGTTCGATCTGGAAAGGCAGGACAACTCGAAGTGGGGACTTCCAAGTCATAGATAGATTTAAAGATTTTCTGATTAGTAATTGGTTGAAAGAGTTAAGTTATTATCTAAAGATCTGGAATAAATAGAAAGGAACGTCTGGTTTATGAGGAAGGGGTTGTGGAGATCAAAGTTTTATCATGCAGATGAAGCCTCCAGGTGGCAGGCTTCAGAGAGAATAGACTGTAAATGTTTCTTATCAGACTTAAGGTCTGTATTCATGTTAATACTGGTCAACTTTTCCTGAATTCCAAAAGGGAGGAGGGTATAATGTAACATATCCAACGTCCCCTTCCCATCGTGGCCTGAACTAGTTTTTCAGGTTAACTTTGGAATGCCCTTGACTGAGAGAAGGAGTCTGTTCAGATGGTTGGGTGGCTTAGAATTGTATTTTTGGTTTCTGGAAAGAAGGAAGGAAGGGAGGGAGGGAGGGAGGGAGGGCGGAAGGGAAAGAAAGCTTTACAGTATTGTAAATCTCCACAGGGTTACAATGATCACCTTTATTGGTCCATGACCAATTATTAAAGCTCTATTAAAGCTCAAATTCTAATAATATTGTGAATAATGAACTATAGGATAAGAATGTTTTTCAAACAAAACACATAGAAATGAAAGTAATTACTGGTATAAGAAACATGATAGAATGGCTATCAGCAAACAATTAAATAAAGGAGAAAATTCTGGAGTGCAATTACAATAAACTAAGCAAATGAACAGGTAAACTCCCTTTCTATTTTTCCCAGATGCAATCACATTCTCCTCATAGAATTAGAACCATATACACACACGCACACACACACACCCCTCTTTAAATTGGGCAGCAAGAAGTTATATCAGAGCAATGTTTAAAAGCAGTATGTTCTTACATTAGAAAGAAACCAGAGGGTTTCTTCTCAAAATCATATGCAAAATTATAATGGTCTTAACTTCACAAAATGCAGTTCTGATTGAGTCACTCCACTGATTTAAAATCTTCAGTGGTTTCCTGTTACTTATAGAATTAAAATTAAAGTCTTAGGTCAGCCTCCCTAAAAGCAGAGTGTGAGACAGGGATTCTTGTGCGTGTGATTTAGTGAGGCGTGCTCTCAGATGAGAGGGATTGAGGGAAGCAGGAAGAACAGGTAGAAGAGGCCAAGCTAAGGTGTGGAATCAGCTGAAGTCTAGGCTCTACCTCATCCCATGAGAAGCTACAGAGCATAAACAGCACAGGCCTCATCTTGAAGCATGCCACAGGCTTTCACCTCCTCCAGATCAGTCAGCTATTGGTTGTAGATTACCCCCAGGAGGTAAGGGCTCTATCCTCTCAGGCAGTTCTGGGTAAGTTGGCTCCTACAGACCAAGGGGAATTCTCTGGAGGAGGAGGAAGCCATGAGCCGACTCCCAGAGCAGCTAGAGGGAGAACACACTGGCCAGGCAAAGGGGACCTGGGTGGGCACCAACAGCATCTTCTATAGTTTTATAATCCAGCCCGAAATATCGGGCTGTCCCTCACTCCTGCTCTTCTTTACGAGTGAGACAAAGTAGGAGCAAGGCTTGGCTTCAGCTCACCCCCGACCAGAGCGTTTTTTTTACGCATTTCCACTGGTCATAAAACCCACACCACTACTTCACTGACTCCACAGCCATTAACAGTCATGCAAAGAAAATAGCCATTCTATATTGTTCCTCTGTACTTGCGTAATGTTTAACCGTGCCTTTTACTCGAAGAATTCCGTAAACGAGTCTTAAGAGATCCTAAATTGAACAAAGGTTGTGGAGTGTCCCATCTTGGGAAGGAATGCCGCACAACTGGTTTATAGCCTTGCTGCTGCAGGAAAGACCACCATGTGGCCCATCACTAAAGATAACCATCGCAACCAGATGTGCTGCCCTCATACCCTACCCCACACATGCTTTGCCCAGCCCAGTCTGCATACCTAATCTCTGATGTCAATTCCCGTGCTTTGCCTGATAAAAAAATCCCTACCTGCTGACTCTTTTCAGGGAGCCAGCCTGAAAATCCTTGTGTCTCTGCTGTCTCCCTTGTCCCACAAGAGAGACCTATGTGGGAAATCTACTTGGCCCCCGTTGTTTATATCCATTACATTGGGAGTGTAAGACCCTTTGGTCTGTAACACAAGCCCTCTATCAGTGGTCAGTGGTCAGTGAACAGCACACACCCTTTCACAGTGCTGACTTTGCAGAGTCTGTTCCCTCAGGCTGGACTCTCCATTCCTCTTTCTCTCTTTGAAAGCTCTACTTTATTCTCTACAACCAAGCCCAGTTGTTGCCCTCTCACTCAAGTCTCCTTTGATCCCTGGAAAGGATCAATTACTCGTTTTTTTCTATGGTTTCAAGGCCTTTTATATAATCCACTCTTATGGTACAGACATCATTTTAGATATGTTAAATAAGTTGACTTCCTGGCTAGATTATCAGTTCCATGAGGACAGGGATTACATGTGGCTTTTTTTCCCTATCCCCAGCATTTGCAACAGTGCCTGGAGTACAGTAGATGCCCTGTGACTGATTGATGAATAAATGGATGTCTACATGAGAACAATGTCCTTCTTTGTGGAAGAACAAAGTAATTCATTCAGGTTTTGCTTTCTATTTAAACTAAAGAATCCTGCTGAGCTGTGTCCCTGAAATAGACTGTGTAAGCACTCAGTTTACTCATAACCTGGGAGGCTTTTAGCTAAAATGTGCGTTGTCCATGTTAGTGGCATAGGGCATACACACAATTAAAAGAGGAGAATAAAGGGTCCTTGTTCAAGCAAATGCTGAGTCAATTATTGGGTCTCCCTGGCATTAGCCACTGGATTGAATTATCTCCAAGAGCAAAAACTGGAAAGCAAGGGGGTGAAAAGAAGGCACTGACATTAAAGCACAGAGGTCAGATTCACCTTGACCTCCCATCTTTTTGGATATAGTGATCACATAGAACGTGATGATCTTCTCATCAACTTTTGGACCAGCTCTCCCCACTTATGCCCCTCCCATCCAATATAAAAAAGACCTAAAATTTCTGATAACTTTTATCGAAATATAATCTATATACCGACAGTACAAGAATTATAATGGATTCATAAGTATAGATTAATTTTTTTTAAGTAGGCACACCCATATAACTAACACCTTATCAGTAAGTAGAACATTAAGCAGCCCAGGAACTTGCTTTATTTCCTTCCTGTCACTTCCCTCCCAAGAGCTACCAGAATCTAGTGTCTAACATCGTTCAGCTGATTAGGGAATAAGGAGACTCATACAAGGGTGATTTTTTTTTTCTTCTTAGAACTTGTATTATTTTAAATTGATAAATCATAATTGTACACATTTATGGAGTTCAATGTGATATTTTGACAAATGTTTACAATAACGTGATTTAATCAAGCTAATTAACATATCGATTGTCTCACTTGACATTTTTTGTGGTGATACATATGAAATTTACTCTCTTGGTTATTTTGAAATTTACAATACATTATTATTGACTATAGTCAAACAAAAACCCCAAAACATAACAAAATGTTGAGACTCCTAAGGATAATAAGGTATGGAGAATGCAACGGAAGGCTTCTCCCAGGTGGACAAGCCACCTAGCAATCCTGTGAAGTGTCATGGAAACATGTGGTGATATCTTTAGTAGATGATGGATGCCTGCTTTTTCTGGTTTATGCTGTAACGTGAGTGTGTGTGTGTGTGTATGTGTATGTGTGTGTTCTAACCATATATTAAGAGAACAGAAATTTTTATTATCTGTGTCTTTATTTGAAAACCACTTGGCAATGAGACCTCTGGGGAAATGCTGCTCCATCTTTCAAAAGCAGATCTCCATTTTTACACATAGAAAAGAGAGTTTGTATGTGTGTGTGTGATTTGGTTTTCAACGGGAGCTCTCTAAGGCCCCTTCCTTATTTCAAGTTTTAAAATGCTATGATTCTACATATCATCAAATATAATAGAAAAGTTCAAGTTTAATATATCTTACAAAAATTGCCTTCCTGTAGATTACGCCCTTCAGCTATCATTTTAAACTGTAATTTGCAATTTTGAAATTCTCCCATAAAAGAAGATGCTTTCTTTAGTCAAAATAGAAGTAACTTAATTTTTATTGTCTGGCTAAATCAATCCACTTTTCTTTTCTTTTGTTTGATGGACTTGTCATGAAATTGTAGAGGTGCACTGTTTTCTAAGGAAATGAATATATTCTTTGGGTCTCAGTGAGTGACTCTAAAATGCATTTATGGTAAAATAGCTATAATTCTTTTATAGTTTTATTCTTAAATCCAGTTTCTAAGGGACAGTAAGTATTAATTAGTTCCAGTGGCCTTAAATGCAACTAAACATATATTTTGGAGTGTGTAATAAGCATGATACACTGGAGACACTGAGATAAGGTAAGAAGGCACAGGGTCTCTTCCCTTAAAGAGTTCACAGAGTAGTAGGGTTGGAGAAAATAAGGGGTCTGGAGGGGTCGTCTTTTTTTTTTTTTTTTTTTTTGAGACGGAGTCTCGCTCTGTTGCCCAGGCTGGAGTATAGTGGCCGGATCTCAGCTCACTGCAAGCTCCACCTCCCAGGTTTATGCCATTCTCCTGCCTCAGCCTCCCGAGTAGCTGGGACTACAGGCGCCCGCCACCTCGCCCGGCTAGTTTTTTGTATTTTTTAGTAGAGACGGGGTTTCACCGTGTTAGCCAGGATGGTCTCGATTCCTGACCTCGTGATCCTCCTGTCTCGGCCTCCCAAAGTGCTGGGATTACAGGCTTGAGCCACCGCGCCTGGCCGGGGTCGTCTTGAGATAGATTAAATGAGTACTTTGGAGATTGCATAAGTTGCTTGCTGCATGCCTCTTAACTTAGTTCAATATCAGTGCTCGAGAACTACATTGAAAGAATGGATGGCCTAGTGGTAGACACCTGGGGACAACTTTGTTTCATCCTTATCTTTAGTGAGTTCTAGAAAACTTGGAAACTGTGTGCCTTTCATCTGCACTTTTCTCAGATCACCTCTCCTTCCTGGGTGGATGTGAAAGTCATACGGAATTAAAAGGCCAAAACTCTTCCTGTGATACTGCAACGTCCTTGTAAAAATACTTTTAAGTGGTATTTAAATGGAGACTTTAAAGGTAACAAAACTATGTATGATTGAAGGAAAAGTAAGACAGATAGAAAACAGATAGGTCAATGTAAATAGTACGCAAAAAAAAAAAAAAATTAAATGGAGAAGAGAAAGGCACTTAAACACAGTTCACATCATTCATTTTAAAATTCATCCAAGGGTAGTTAAAACAGCTTGGGAATCTCTGTGGTTACTCTCTTGAAACAATATCTTGAAACTTGAAGCTTACCTTGAAACAATAGCTACTGATACACAGCAGACTGAAGGACAATGACAAAATACCATAAGGCACACAAAATAGCCACATCCAGATCTGATAATTATTGCTACGTACCCATATGAATATCCTCAGGCTGCCATAACAAAATCCCACAGACCAGGTTAAACACTGACATTTATTTTCTGATAGTCTGGAGACTGGAAGTCCAAGTTCAAGGTGCCAGTACCGTTGGTTTTTGGTAAGGGCTATTTTCCTGGCTTGCAAAGAGCCATTTTCTCATTGTGTCCTTATATGGTCTTACCTCTGTGCATGCACAGAGAGAGGAAGAGAGAGAGAGAACGCTGATATTTATTCTTTTATTTATTCAGACACCAGTCCCATTGGATTAGGGCATCATCTTTATTACCTCATTTAACCTTAATTATCTCCTTGAAGGGCCTGTCTCCAAATATATCACATTATGGGTTAGGACTTCAACACATGAATTTACAGAAGACAGGACTCAGTCTATTAACAGTAGACGTCACTATCATTCTCAGTCTTAAAGTTCTAACATCTTAGAAAATCAGCTTTATAAATTAACTAAGGTGTCTGGGTCCACATCCTTGAGAAAGAAAATTTTCAATAAAAATTGTTAATCCAAAAAATTAGCCCCTCTCATGTATCAGCATGATCTTGATTGGAATGGGAATGTCCTGCTAGCTAATTTGTTGAGCAATTCTGCACTTATTCTATCTGGCAGGAATTGGTTTAATTTATATTTAAACATAATTGGCTTCCACTGTCTTCTCCTCTTGCTTCTCCTCCTCCTCCTCTTCATCCTCCTCTTTCTTCTTCGTCAAATCCACAAGTTTCACCCAAATTGTTTCAACACTGACCATCTTTTCACTGGAACAATTCCAGCTTCAATAATGTTTTCTCTCTAAAATGAAGCATCATATAGGCAATTATCAGCATTTCAGGTTTTGAAAGCAACTTTCTTTCCCCAACTTGGGTAAATGAACAGAAAGTAGCTGTCACTTCAGCTACCATACTGTAAATTATTACATGAATAGCCTTATGAGTCAAGTTTCTTTTGCACTCTTTTTGCCCTTTGAATGCAGGCATTTTTTTTTCTCATTCTCCCAGGTTGCTCATTGTGATTGTGTAGGACCCAGTAACATGCTAACAGTAGAAATGCCTTTTATCATTTATTAATATTTGCCTTTTTCTTTGAAGTTTGTTGTTGTTTCTGTGTTGGCCTTTTCTACTTACTCAAAAGTAGTATTCAGACATTTTGAAGGTGTCAATAAGAAATATGCTTCTACAGATGGCATGAGACAGGGTGAACTGAAATGAGAATTTTATTTTGGATGAAGAAGATCTGAGTTTCAATTTTGATTCTACCAAAAACTACGTGTGTGTTCTTGGGAAAGTTGCTTCACTTTTGTTTTGCCTTACTTTTTAATCTACTAAACGGAGAGAGTGAAAACAACCTCAAAGAATAGCTTTAAGCACCATAGACAACAATGTATTGCATTGCTGGGCATGTAGGGGGTACTTAATAAATGGGAGACTGTTACAATGTCTTCAATCTTCATTAGTTTACAGACATTAAAGCAATCATATTCACTGTAATTTTCCTGATTGGAGCATAACACCGAGGGGGCAAATGGAGGTCCTCAAGTCCCTTCCTTAAGCTTCACACAATTATTTCCAAGATTCCTAAGGGGTAGGTCTCAAACTCACATATCACTCCTTTTGGTTTTTGATAATCCTCCTAGCTGAGGGCCTCTACCTGAGAGCAGCTGCTGCCTTGTCCATTGCAATTCAGTGCCAACTCTGCTGCGGGGAGGGCGAATGTCAAAGATGAACAACACAGGGCTCTAGTTAAAGTGGTAAAGACAGATTTTAATCAATAATAAGAGTTGCAATAAAGAAAAGAGTGCATCATATACTGAACTCAACTTCCATTTGTTCAGATGTGAATGTATGTTTTAAAGAGAGAATAAGGGAATACGGAGGGGGGAAATGGTGGTGGAGGGGAGTAGTAGAGTCAGAGAAGTGAAAAATTACAAAGGGTTAGTCAGTTTAAATGCCATTAGGCCAGCTGTGTCTGCCAGCTGGCAATTAATCAAAGTTAGGATTCTATCCTCCCACTGAGACTGGAAGTCAGAGGCCCTATCCTCAGATGTCCGCCACAGCAAACAGTGAATCTTCTTTGGCAGCCTTGAGTTTTCTCAGGCAGGCACTTTAAAGAGGGGTAGCGTCATTTAGGGGTGTGGCCTTAGCTGTTAGAAACTGCTAGTGTTTGCTCAAATTTATAAGCCAAGGTTAGACCTAGTTGAGAGGAAAGCTCAAAAGAGTTTGGCTAGAGTTTGGTAAAGGAATCTTTGTTTGGGTCGTCCTCCTTGAGCTTCCAAGGCTTCAAACCCTGGAGCCACTCAGCATTCCCTAGAGCCTCCGCAGCCTGCAGATGGAGGCCATGCTCTGTTCCCAAACCTGGGCCCCTGAACACCTGTGCAGGGTATCTGAATCAAGAGAATGCCTTGACCTGCCCCTTCTCTCTAGGCATCCTTGTAAAAAGCCATTTTTTGCTTCTCTCCAATCAAAAATAAAATACAAATCCATCATGAAAATTGGCATCTGGCAGCATGGCCCCTGATTTTGTCAAACTTGCCACTTCATGTCCAAATGCCAGTTTCAGCCTGAAGTGGGTCTTCCATTTCATTGATAAATACAGGCACCCAGCTTTCTCTTATTTACTCTTTAAGACTGCTGGATCTATTCCCCAGAGATTTTGGGTCAATTGGTCATAGATTATCAAGAGCTGCTGTTATTTTAGGTAATTCTTATTCTTTGAAAAATTAGAATATTTGCTTTCTACATTCTGCTCCAGGACATGGAGAGCCACCTCCCGCAAGAGTCTCTCCCCACAGGATTCACTAGTCTGATTCACACTTTTCTATTCTATGTAGACTGGGAGGTTGTTTTCCAATTAGAAGATGTAGGTAAAATGTCAATGTCAGGAGGCTCCCAGTTTCCTCCTATGTATCTCACTTAGAATCAGAATATGCTCTCATTAGCAGCTTGACTATGAACAGCCACAGTCCCCAGAAGTACAGCTTACAAACCAAAATGGAAAGGATATTTTTTTCCACTCAGTTAGGTTAAGAGTAAAATAACTTTTTTTTTTTTTTCACTTAGAAATGTTAAATTGAAGAAGGAAGGGACCCTAAGTATGAGTTAATATCTTGGTTATTACGCTGTTTGTCTCCATTCACCATTTAGAACTAGCCCTCCTTTTATTCCCAGGTTTAGGTAGAATCTATTTGTCTGCAGCATGCTACCTTAGAGTTTAAAGCCCTCTGCACGGCTGTACTTCCTGTGTTAAATCTGTGAAAATACATTTTAAATGCTTTTCTCAGCTATCAATGGCTTCATAGCATTGTAGCTTCAAATAGTCTATTCACTGTGCTCCAAATGGAAGCAGAAGAGAGAAGCCACTCTTGGGGAGGATAAAAGAAAAGGATAATAATAGCTAACACTCATAACTTACATGCTTATCATATCTACCTATATATGCCCAAAACTCTTCTAAGCACTTTATATTCATTAAGCCATTTATTAAGTAAACTAAGCACAAGGATTAACAGCATGAGTATTTTACTCTGAGATATCTGAGTTCAGATTTTCTAGCTGAAACAGTGGAATGAGGACCTTGGCAAACCCTCTTCCCTATAAAATAATAAAAATACAAGCAAAAAAAATCACATATAATCATTTCTTTAAAACAGTGAGTCTGTGTCATTTTCACCTGGGACAATTCCCATCCCACCTCCATTCCCAGCTCAGTGGCCAGGTAACTATAAAATGCCCGCAGCCTGGCAGCCAACAGAGAAAACTGACCTCTTTGGAGCTCCATTAAAAGCTGCATCTCCAGAGGATAGTCAATATGTTGATCAAATTAGCTGCTCTCCAGTAAATCCCCATTCTAAGGCAGGTTGTTTTTTCTATTTGATTTGACTTGAATCTCAGATCAGATGAAAAAAAAAAAAAAAAAGTCCTATCCTGAGGGCATGAATGAAAACAATAGCAATCTACTGGTAACACTGTCACATAACAGCTGCCTAAGGCTGTAATTTCATTCGGGGCAAACAGAACCCTTGACGAAAATTTGAAAGGATGACTTAAAGAACTAGATGACCGTAGGGAACTTGGAAAAGCTCTGACATATTTCTGAGACTCTAGAAGGGCTGTGCTCATGTGCAGGGTTATGCACATGAGTAGGGCATGCCCAAGAAAGACCTGGGAAAGGTGAAAGCTCCAAACACTCAGCTCTTATTGACCTTGAAGACTGCGTAAACTGGAAGTGAAAGCTAAATCCGACTACTTTGCTGCCTGAAGTTTGAAGGTGTGCCTTTGCACAGAGCTCTCCACGACTCGAGGCAATTAAGGAAATCTGACAGATGAGTGGCTAATCCCTAAGTGTACTGACCCAGGAGTGAACTCTAGGTACCAGTCTTAAAACTGAAAATAACACTTAAATAAAAAAATAAAAATTAAATAAAGTGCCAATAAGGAATTCATTGGCTGCATACTGCAGGAAATATAGAATCTAGAGGATCAGTCTAGGAAAGCTGATGACAAGTAAGTAACAACAACAACATGCAAAGTGGAAACAACCATTTTGTTAAATGGGGTGAGGGGCAAAGGAGAGAGGTCTCATACCAGAGTTGCTACTATGTTATCTACAATGTCTCAATTTCAGCAACAAATCATGAGACATGAAAAGAAAGAGGAAGATATGGCTCATACAAAAGAAGAAAAGCAGCCAATAGAAAATACCCACAAATAATTCAGATGTTGGCTTAACAGTTAAGGACTTTTTAAGTTAGCTAGTATAAATACAGTCAAAGAACTAAAGGAAATTATGTCTAAACAATTAAAGAAAATTTTGACGATGTTTCAAGAATTAGCCAGGCATGGTGGCAGGCGCCTGTAGTCCCAGCTACTCTGGAGGCTGAGGCAGGAGAATGGCTTGAACCCAGGAGGTGCAGCTTGCAGTGAGCAGAGATCACGCCATTGCACTCCAGCCTGGGCGACAGAGTGAGACTCCGCCTAAGAAAAAAAAAAAAAAAAAAAAAAAAAGCACTGTGCTAAGTGAAGAAGCCAGTCACAAAAGACCACATATGTATGATTCAATTTATATAAAATATCCAGAATAAGCAAATCTAGAGAGACAGAAGGTAGATTAGTGGTTGCCTAGGACTGGAAAGGAGGAAGGAATGGGATTTACTGCTAACGAGTGTGGAGTTTCTTTTTGGGGTGATAAAAGTGTTTAGAGTTAGATTTTGGTGATAGTTGCACAATTCTGTGAATACACTAGAAACCACTAACCTCTACATTTTAAATGGAAGAATTTTATGGTATGCAAATTATCTTTCAATAAAGCTGCTAATAAAAAAATTCTTAACCTCTCTGAACCTAGGATCCCACATCTGTATAAATACTACACTGTGTGCTGAGAATTAAATAAGATAGTGAATAAAGTGCCTGCCAAAGCCCAAGACGTAGTGAGTAATTTAGATAAGGAAGTTTTCTAGCAGTTTTCCATGAAATATAACAGGAAAAAACAGAAATATACTGGGTTTGATTGTTTTGAACTGTAGGATCTAGTTAAAATAGAGTTACAGTTTCTTCTTAATCAAGAAAGTATATTCCTTTTCAGTAGATATTAAAGACTGATATTTAGCCAAAATCATTCACAAGCTAAAATATCACTCTACTTTTATATAAGCAGTTTGCTTTCAGATGAACAGATTTCTTTAGCAATTTGAAGTAGTAAATTCTAAATATACAGATAAATGAGATTTCAGCAAAGGTTTCAAACAAATAAATGTATTGCTTTAAATTCACGTTGCATCTACAAGATGCACTAACAATATATTTCCAGTGAGAGTTGGAATCAAGTATTTATCTATCAAATAAATTCAGTCGAGGTCTATAAAATGCGAAAAATAGTGATGTTTATTAAGAATCTCCAAAAGTATATGTAGTAGAATATATTCCCCATAATTTCATCATGGAATCCTTTTCCTCTTAAATATGCATATGTGACCAGTGTTCTATAACACACACTTTGGAACACTGATATGCAAATAATACATGTGAAATAACTCTGGGCCGGCACCGTGGCTCACGCCTGTAATTCCAGCACTTTGGGAGGCTGAGGCAGGTGGATCATGAGGTCAGGAGTTTGAGACCAACCTGACCAGCATGATGAAACCCCATCTCTACTAAAAATACAAAAAATTAGCCGGGCATAGTGGCGCATGCCTGCAGTCCCAGCTACTCAGGAGGCTGAGGCAAGAGAATTGCTTGAAACTGGCAGGTGGAGGTTGCAGTGAGCCGAGATGGTGCCACTGCACTCCAGCCTGGGTGACAGAGTGAGACTCCGTTCCCCTGCCACACCCCCGCCCCCAAAAAAGGAAAGAAATTACTCTTCTCCACAAGTAGTAAATGCACAAGTGGACTTTCTTGCATCTACCAAGGCAATACCTGTTCTCTTTGTGATGCTGATGAAAGGCATGTTCCTTATATCCAGGAAAAAAAGCACACTAATTTTGCCTGTAACTTCAGGTGTCTATATCTCCTCTCCAAAGGACATAGCTGGTCTGAAATTCTTCCAAAAAGTGAAGAATCTCCTTAAACTATGTGTCTCAACTTTTGCCATGAAAATTAACAATCTTCATGATTCCTTCCAATTTTCTGTGTTTCAGACATTAATGATGAGAGTTTTACACATGAACATTGCTGTCTCAGTAAGAGCAATCTGTCTCCTCTTTTGAAATAAAAATATGAAATTCTTAATCTTCTAAAGAATATAAGCATTGTGAAAATTACGTGATCAAAAATAACATTCACAGTAATATTGAAGTGTCTCAGTTCAGAAAACAATGCAGAATAATTACATTCTGTATTAGTGTCACCTTTCATCCATACTTCTTGAAGATAACCAAAGCTTTACATTTTCTGTGACCATCTAAAAATATTCTATACCTAAAGCACTCTGGCATTTTTTCATATGCACTAAACTTGGGTTTTGAAAACTGAGTCCTTGTGCTCACAGATTCATTTTAAAACAAAAGATTCATCCATCACATCTTTCCCTGGCTCTAACAAAGAAAAGGAATAAGTCAGGAAGAGGAGAATGTATCAGAGAGAAACTTGAGGGCGCCTCATGATTGTAGGGGGGACTGGCAGATAGGCTTAAAAAGAGAAATGCAATACTAGCAAACTTTTAAAATTCACATATGAGTCTACTATGTGCTTGATAGTTATGGTGTTTCACATCAGCCACTGTTCTAGATATTCTGGATAAAAAGTTGTTTCCTACTTGTGAGATGGTCTAAATCACTGCTGTTCAATAGAAATACAGGGTGAGCCACATATGTAACTTTAAATGTTTTAAATTTACTTTTAAATTTACATGAGTAAAGTTCATTTCTTTTAATACAGTTCTATGAGTTTTCACAAGTGAACACTGTATTAATTTTCTATTGACACCTGAACAAAATGCCACAAATTTAGTGACTTAAGCAAAACAAATATAGTACCTGAAGGCTCTATAGGTCAGACTCTGGCAAGATTCTCACTGGGCTGAAATCAAGTTGAGGGCAGAGCTGTCTTCCTTTGTAGAAGCTCAGGAGATAATTGTTTCCTTGCCTTTTTCTATCTCCTAGAAGCTGACCACATTCGTTGGCTTGTGGTTGCCTTGCAAAGGCAAGCTAAGTCCTTTTCAAATCTCCTTCTTTTCTACCTCCCTTTTCCACCTTTAAAGATACTTGCAATGATAGTGGGCCCACCTGGATAATCCAGGATAATCTCTCTATTTGAAGGTACACTGATTAGAAACCTTAATTCTGTCAATAACCTTAATTTCCCTTTGTCATGTGACCTAACGTATATACTGGTTCTGGGGATTCAAATATGAACATCATTGTCAAGGGCCATTATTCTGTGTATCACAAATGCATGAAGTCATGTAAACGCCATCATGGTCAAGACAATAAACAGTTCCATCTTCCTCAGAATTATCTCTTCCTCCTCCTCTGTGCTCAAATGCTCCCCCACCATAACCTCTGCAAACACTGATGTTTGCATGCCTTTTGTATGTCTCTTCGAGATGTCATATACATGGAATCATATGGTAGTGGTCTTCTGAGCCTGACTTCCATAAATTAGCATCATAAAACAATTATCCATCTCATTGCAAGTTATCAATTGTTCCTTTTTATTTCCTAGTAGTCTTTCTTTAATCCCTTCACCAGTTAAAGGACATTTGGTTGTTTTGGAAATTATGAATGAAGCTGCTTATAACTATTAGTGTACAGGTTTATGCACCAACATATTTTCATTTCTCTTGAGAAAATGCCCAGGAATGGAATAGATGGGTCATATAGTAACCATATGGTTAACTTTATAAGAACCTGCCGAACTGCTTTCCAAAGTGGCTGTACCATTTTGCATTCTCACGGGTGATCTATCTATGCCAGTTGCTCAAAATCCTCATCAGCATTTAGTATTGCTGTCTTTATTTATTATAGCCATTCCAATAGGTGTGTAGTGGTATCCAATTGTGGTTTTAATTGGTATATTTCCAATGGCTAATGATGTTGTACTTCTTTTTACGGGCTTATTAACATCGATATATCTTCTTTAGTGAATTGTTTAAATATTTTGCACATTTTATTATTGGCTTATTTTCTTATTAATGAATTTTTGAGTGTTTTTCATATATTATGAATAAATCTTTTTTTCCACTCCTTTTCCTGAGCTGTAATAAATGTTCTTTATGAGATATTCTATTTCTTTTCTTTTCATTCTCTAATAGGTTCTTTCAAGGAGCAAATGTTTTAATTTTGATGAGGTTGTATTTATCTTTTTTAAAACATATTGTGCTTCTGATGGTGTATTGGAGAACTCTTTACTTAGTCAAAGATCACAAATATTTTGTTTGCTTGCTTTTTTATGGTGAATTAAGTTGACTTACTTTTGAGTGTTGTATTCCTGGAATGTGCTCTACATAGTTATGAAGTATTATCTTTATAAAAATTGTTGGATTTTATTTAGAATTTTTACATCTATATTCTTGAGGAATATACGTCTGTAGTTTTATTTTCTTGTGATGGCTTTGATTTTGATATCAATGTTAGAGTGGTCTCAGAGAATGGATTGGGATGCATTACCTCTTCCTCAATTTCGTAGAAGAGTTTACCTGAATTGTTTTGATTTCTTACTTAAATGCTTGACTGAATTTACCAGTAAGGACATCTGGTCCTGGATTTATCATTGTAGGGAGGCTTTTAACTACAAATTTAATTTCTTAAGTAGGTAAAAGACTGCTTAGGCTATCTTTTTTTTTTTTTTTTGAGTTAGCTTTTTTAGTTTAGGTCTTTCAAGAAATTTGTCCATTTCATATATATTTGTCCATTTCATATACGTTGACTATCATTTCTTTTTTGAGTTAACTTTTGTAGTTTAGGTCTTTCAAGAAATCTGTCCATTTCATATATTTGTCCATTTCACATACATTGTCAAATTTCCTGGCATAAAGTCACTCATAGTATTCCCTTATTATCTTTTAAATATATACAGAATGTGTAGTGGTGTCACTTCTGACATTCCTGACATTGATGGATTGTGGCTTCTCTTTTTTGTTTTTCACAATCATGCTTGCTAGAGATTTGTTTTTATTGATCATCACAGAAGTCCAGCTTTTTGCTTCAATAATTGTCTATACTGTATTTCTGTTTTTTACTTCTTAGACTTCAGTATTGGCTTTATTATTTCCTGTCTTCTGTTTACTTTGTTTTTAATTTGCCTTTTTTTTTCTAGTTTCTTGAGATGCAAGATGAAGCCACTGATTTGAAATCTTTCTTCTCCTCTGATATGGGTGGTTAGTACTATAAATTTCTTCCTAGGTACTACATTAGCAACATCCTGCAAATCTTGATATGTTATGTCATTCAGTCCAAAGTACTTTCTAATTTCTTTTTTGATTTCTGTTTCAACTTCTGAGTTATTTTAATGTGTGATATTTAATTTTTAGAAATGTAGAAATTCTCTAGAGATATTTCTGTTATTGATTTCCAATCTATTCCATTGTGATAAATGAACATACTGAGTGTATTAGTCTGTTTTCATGCTGCTGATAAAGACATACCTGAGATGGGATAATTTACAAAGAAAAAGAGGTTTAATGGACCCACAGTGCCACGTGGCTGGGGAGGCCTCACAATCACACCAGAAGGCGAAAGGCACATCTTACATGGCAGCAGACAAAAGAGAACTTCTGCAGGGAAACGCCCGCTTATAAAAGCATTGGATCGTGTGGGATTTATTCACTATCATGAGAACAGCACAGGAAAGACCTGACTCCATGATTCAATTATCTCCCACTGGGTCCCTCCCACAACACCTTCGAATTGTGGGAGCTACGATTCAAGATGAGATTTCGGTGGGGACACAACTAAACCATATCACTGAGTATGACTTTAATCCTTTTAAATTTATGAGGATTTGTAATATAATCCAGAATATCTTCTATCTTGGTAAATATTCCACTCTTTGCACCTGCAGAGAATTGTTTTGTTGAAGTCTTCTACATACTTACTGATTTTCTGACTACATAGTTGATATGGTTTGGATCTGTGTTCCCATCAAATCTCACATGGAATTGCAATCCCCAGTGTAAGAGGTGGGGCCTGGTGGAAGGTGATTGGATCATATGGGTGGAATTCTCATGAATAGTTTAGCACCATGCCCTTGATGCTGTTCTCATGATAGCGAGTGAGTGAGTTATTGTGAGATCTGGTTGTTTAAAAGTCTACGGCACCTCCCTTCTCACTCTCTTCCTCCTGCTCCAGCCATGTGAAGATACCTACTTTCGCTTTGCCTTCCACCATGAGCAAAAGTTCCCTGAAGCCTCCCCAGAAGCAGAAGCTGCATACTTCCTGTATAGCCTGCATAACAATGAGCCAATTAAACCTATTTTCTTTATAAATTACCCAGTCTCAGGTATTTCTTTATAGCAATGTGAAAATAGGCTAATGCACTAGTCTATCAATTATTAAGGTAGAAACACTAAAATATCTGGTATAGTTGTGGATTTGCCCATTTTTTTCTTGCAGTTCTATCAGTTTTTTTTTAATGCATGTTGAAGTTCTAGCTTTTTGTTTAGTTCTCGAATTTCCATTTGGTACCCTTTTACTTATTTCTTTGCTGAGAGTTTCTATCTCTCAAGATTATTAACTTTATCTCACAGAAGATTGTTATAATAGTTGCATTAAAGTCTTTGACAGACTATTCCAAGGCTTAGGTCATCTTATGTTTGGCATCTATTTACTGTCTTTCCCCTTGAAGACAGTAAATTTTTCAGATTTTTCTCATTATTATGTCACATAATTTTGGATTGTATCCAGAACATTTTAGTTTCATCTTGCAAGTTTGTAGGTCCTGTTATAATATAAAAATGTTAATTTTCTGAGCAACTGATAATTAACATCATTAGCTTCAGACTGTCAAGAAATTTTGCCTTCAGTGGTGGTGGTCCCAATGTCAATTCTGTTTTCAAAGTCTTTACTGTGCTCTTTGGGCCAGGCTGATGCACGCTGCACTTGGAAAAGAGCCTGAAATTTCAGTCATAGTTTATATTGCAGTTCAGCCCTCACAATCTTTGCTATGCCTTAGTGTTGCCCCACACACACTTAGCTCAGGGTGAGTCCAAGAGTTATGTCATTACATACCCGAAATTTGGAATTCCATTTCTTCAGCTCTTTCGTCTCTAAATTTTCTCCCACACATTCCCATAATCAATGACCTTTTTCCCCTGGTATTTCTAGCCAGAAAGATTGAATCTTCTTAGATGTTTAGCCTCTCACAATGTCATGTACTCTTGAGTAAATAGGGTTACTTTAAGGTTAAGTGGCAAAAGAAAAGAGAATAAGAAAAATGTCATGGATTGTGCACACTCTGGACAATAGGAGCTTCTTTTTAGCTCCTCAGGCTAGAAAGACAAGCCTTCTCTCACGGTTTTAAGTTTTTGCTTTACTACCATACATCTATGCAGCTCAGTTACTGAGCTGCTCTGGGCAGGGTTTGGAGGTAAAAGATTAAAAAAAGGAGATGAGGGATTCTTCCCACATTCTCCAGCATACAGGAATAAAAGCAGGCCACCGCAGCCAGCAGGAGCGACCTGCTCTGGTATCCTTCAGCGCTGGGGAAGCTTTCTTCTTTCACTCTTCATAACAAATCTCGCTGCTGCTCACTCTTTGGGTCTGCACCCCTTGTATGAGCTGTAACACTCACTGAGAAGATTTGCAGCTTCACTTCTGAAGTCAGCGAGACCACGAACCCACCAGAAGGAAGAAACTACCTACGTATCTGAACATATGAAGGAACAAACTCCCGACACACCATCTTTAAGAACTGTAACATTCACCAGGAGGGTCTGTGGCTTCATTCTTGAAGTAAGTGAGACCAAGAACCCACCAATTGCGGACACACTGGGATTACAGGTGTGAGCCACCATGTCCAGCCTGTAGACCAATTATTTGAAAATCGTGTATGCATTCTCTTAACCAGAGAATGTAGGTGTCAGTATCCTGCTATTCTATAACACAAAGTTTCCTGAATTTCTGGAATATGTAATACCTTCACCTCTGAAGTTTAAGAAACTACATGAAGATTCCATTATTAAATTATAAATGTACAGTTTTCATGATAGTCTTCCTGTATTTTTAAGCAATAATAAAATGCTTCCAGAAAAAAAAAAAAAAAAAAATACGGGCCAGGTATGAATACTGCTGTGAAGAAAGAAAAAATTTTGCAATTTTAAAAGCTGAAGAGCTCCTGTATATCTAAAATACTAAAATCTTGCTACTGACAATAACACTAATATGTGAGTACAAGTGGTTTATTTGGAGGCAATCCTAGGAAACAGTGATAGGAGAGTAGGAGGAAGACAAAGCAAGGAGGAAAGGCAGTCTTGGGTGCGTTAATAGGCAGCTTATCACATGAGCAGCTAGAACTCCATCCAACTGGGGGCCTTTGGAAGAGAGCGTAGAACACATCTTATTCAGAGTTGTCTCACTTGAAAGAGGAAGGTTGAAGACTGCTCCTTGGACAATGCCTTCTCCATTTCCTCATCCTTCTCATCTGCCTGTGAATGGGCCAAGCCTGGTTCCCATTGCCTAAGAAAGTTCTCAAGGAAGATGCTCAAGTGCTTGCAGTAAGAAGCAATCAGCTTACAGGGGATGGTGAGGGCCACTAGCTTTGCCTCTGTCCTCTTTGTTTTTCAGTGTAGATGATAATTACAGGAGACTGATGTAGTCCTCAGCACAGGCCAAGAAGAGACTGTTAGAAGGAAAGTGGAGGAAGATCGATTATTCTGGTGACTCTTCACCATGTAATCTTATTGAGTATAAAGTCAACCCTGAAAAATGAAATCACGTCTTTTCTGTTTTAATATATGTATTGCCAATAATTAACACAGCCAACTAAAAGTTATGTTCTCTCCTTTTTCCTTTGTCAGTGGATGTTTTTACTGTGCTTTAGTTGCTTAAGAGTATCATTTACAACATGTCCATTCTAAGTCAAGCAAGAAAAAGAGCAGTTTGTTCAATCTTTTATCTCCACTATATTGGTTTAAAGGATCATCTCTCTCTACACCCTACAGTTGCCTTTAGTTCTACATTTATTGGAAGCAACCAACCCCAGTGGTGGCCTATTTAACACCAGCACAAAACCTAGAAGGTTTAATTGAAAGCACTGGCATTCAAGCTGTGCTTAGTAGCTTTCAGAAAAAAACTATGTATTTAAGACCGGTATTGAGTGGAACCCCATGGGTCTCAAGGCACAGAGCCCAGGGAGCAAGATCTGAAAGAGCGGAGAGAATGTCCAGTCATAAGTGATCACAATTGTGACTTAATAATACAGAATGAATAAATTCTTAATAGTTTGGATAAGGGACTGTCAAAATAAGATTAAAGTAGTCTTTCTTCTAATAATAACAAAAAGATTATAGCACCAACCTATTCCTTTTTTATAGCTGATAATTATTCACAGATACAGAGGAGATCAGCAAGGTTATTTTTCTGTCACTGCACTGCTTGACAACACATCTCAATTATTACCCTTTGTTCAGGACTAATGTCATTTTTCTCCCTGTAATACATACAGTTAGAAGATTTTTATGGCTGTAGTTTCTACCACCATGAAACTAAAATAGAGTCAGAAATTTTTATATAATTATAACTTCAGTGTTTAAAAAGTCCATGTCAGAATTGTTAAAGAGATATTATGCACTGAAAAATTAAAATAAAGGTACCAAATAAAAGCTTCGTGAAATAGGTAGGTATCACCTTGTCCTCATTAAGTAAACCAGAAATAGTTTCTGTATTGGTATTTTATTTTCAGGCTAATGTTTTACCAAATTGCTTTTTTTTGAGGCACTTTATATTTAAATGTGTGTTTTTATATATGTGTTTATATATGTTTTACATGTGTGTGTATATGTATTAACCCTTCTTACTCAAAATAATTCTCGAGAGAGATTACAAATACAACTAATTGGTCACTACTTTTCTGAACTCCACAGTCAGTATATACATTGGCTAAAAATTTTTAGTGAGTAAATAAACCATTCAAATAAAGAAAGACACAGATTCTCCACAGAGACCCAGTACACTACTGGGAAGACCACTGATAGATGTTAAATATCGAGTGAAAGATCATGTGAATAGCACACTCTGTATATTCGCACACTTAGTCATGACATTCATAAATATTGAACCCCCAACTGTGTGTGCAGAACTATCCAAAAGCTTTTGGGGAATACCAAGGAGCATCCTACTTCCCATCTTCACTTTTCTCCATAGCATTTATCATTGTCATGTATACTATACATTGTATTTCTTTGTTTCCTTTATTGTTCTCCCCTACTAGAGCAGAGGTCCCCAACCTTTTTGGCACCAGGGACTGATTTCATGGTGTTACCAGTAGAGGTTCTTGACTGCAAGCTGTCAAGGTTCTTGGCGTTTTGAACAAATAATTGGAAAAACGTGCAACAAAGCAAGGAAAGAACCAAGCAATGGAAGAACGAAAGCAGGGATTTACTGAAAATGAAAGTACACTCCACAGTGTAGGAGTGGGCCTGAGAAGTGGCTCAAGGGCCTGGATACAGGATCTTCTTGGGTCCAGATACCTGCTAGAGGTTTCCCACTGGCCACTTCATGCTCACCTCATGTAAATGAAGTGGTGGCCTGCAATTGGAGGAGTTGCGAAGTGGAGTTACAAAGTGACCTGAAGTGGAGTTAATGAAGTTCACACTCCTGTGCCAACATCTGATTGATTGCTTTTTGTAACCAATCAGAGGCTGAGGAGGAGTTACAAAGTTGCACTTCTGGGCAAAGGAAGACTGGACTGGCCGTCAATCTGATTGGTTGTAGACAGTCAATTTCCCATCTGCTTGACAGAAAAGGTCGGTGGGGGGGGGGTGGGTTGCAAAGGGAGTAGCCTCTGCTCCTTTTGTTACTTAGGCGTGGAAAGTTAGGGTTCTCCTTTCAATTTAATTCTAGGAAGTCAGCATGAAACGACCTTAGATTTCCTCGCTCCCGACCTATACTTCTACCTCAATGGAAGACACAATTTTTCATGGATGGCGGGGGGATGGTTTCAGGATGAAACTCTTCCACCTCAGATCATCAGGCATTCTCATAAGGAGTGTGCAACCTAGATTCCTCATATGTGCAGTTCACAACAGGGTTCGAGCTCCTATGAGAATCTAATGCCACCACTGATCTGACAGGAGGCCGAGCTCGGGAGGTAATGCTCACTCACCTGCCACTCAGCTTCTGCTTTGCAGCCCTGTTCCTAAATGGCCACAGACCGGTATCATGCGGGGTCCCCTGTTGGTATGGGTTGGGGACCCCTGTACTAGAGTACAGGTCCTTTGAAGTACAGACTACATCAGATGCTGTCAGCATACTCACTTTTATCCCCGGATATGGGTTGAATTGTGTCTCAAAAAAAATTATATGTTTGAAGTCCTAAGCCCCAGAACTTCAGAATGTAACTTTATTGGAAAAAGTCTTTACAGAAGTCATCAGTTCAAATGAGTTCACTGGGGTGGGGCTTTAATCCAATATGACTGGTGTCCTTATATAAAGGGGAATTTGGACAGACATGCACAGAGGGAAGACAAAGTGAAGATGGAGGAAGAGCACCATATGTAGGTGGAGGATTAGAACGATGTCTCTACGAGATAAAGGATGCCAAAGAAAATTGCTGGCAAACCACCAGAAGCTAGGAAAGGACAAGGGAAGATTCCTCTGCAGTTTCAGAGCAAGCCTGGCCCTGCCAACACCTTGATTTCAGACTTCGGGCCTGCAGAGATGTGGAACCTTGAGTCGCTGTTGTTCTAAGCCATCCAGTTTGTCGTGCTTCGTTACAGCAGCCCTAGGAAACTGACACACCGCCTCAGCTCTTTTTACTTCAGTCCACACTGGCCCACTTTTATTACGTATGATTATTTGCCTGCAAGCTTTTTCTAGTTGCTGGAGTTCAGATTTGCAGGAGGGTCCAGGAATTCATGTGGCCCCTCCCTGCAAGCAGCCCTGATGGGAGTTGGTGAGACTATAAACCTCCCAGCTCCCTCACCCGTCAAGTGTGGTAATACTGAGAAAGGCGTTTCCTCGGGTTCCCTAATAGGTTGAAGCTCTGGTTGGCCCCAGTGTTTAACCTTCTGGAAGACATACCTCTTCCTTGCTTACTCTTCTTGCTGTCCCACTTCCCCCACACCTGTACTGGTGTTTCCTGACATCACTTCTCCAATAAACTGCCTGCAGATGAACCCGTATCTCCGGGTCAGCTCCAAGAGGAGTGCAGCCTTAGACAGAGTTTCTGTAGCTCAGTGTGAATTCTCCGGACTAAAAACAGTGCCTGGCAAGTGGTGGGTGTTGAATATATATTTATGGATGAGAGAATTCATGAAGTAGAATACTTATCAATTCACTTGCCCTCAAAGATTCCGGAAGTTAGTGATCAAATGCAGAGTGAGTAAGAGCAGGTGACCTGTTGCAACAGCAATGCAAGAGAGTCCACAGGAGAGTTTGAGGTTACAAGCTACATGAAGAGTATAGACAACAAGCACCCTCAGGACCTTAAGTGCAAGAAGAGAGCACAGAGGGCATTAGTAGGCTCACAAGTCTTCTCTGAAGGGCGGTAGTCTTCTGCTGAAGGGCATATGCCACATACTCACTATTAGAGAAAGACTTTTGCCGACCTTCCTAACCAATAGGTGTTCTATAGTAGAAGAGACTATCCCTAAGCAATGTTATAGTTGTGCAAAATGCACAAAGCTTGCCAGTCCCAAGTTCCACAGCAATTCACTAGCTGAACCAAAATGAAAGCTGAGGTATTATTTTTAGAGAGAACTTGATTTGACTCTGGTTAATTCAAATCAATGTGCATTAATCAGATTTACATGAATTTCTAAACACTAATGCATGTGAGGTTGGGGAGCCTTCTTATTGTGAAATTTAGAGGAGTAGTAGAAGAAAATCCATTGGCATGACTTAAAATAGACACCTTTAAATACATCACTGTAATTACTATTAATTTCTATCTCCATCACTACCACTCCCTACTAAAACCAGTAGCTATATGATAGGTACTGTGCTCAGAGTTTATGTGAATTTTCTCATTTAATCACCATAACTATGCTGAGATAGGAATTTTTATGTGCAGATGAAGATCCTGCATAGAAAATAACAGAGCTGAGATTCAAATGCAATTCTGTCTGATTCTAATGCAATGCCCATGTGCAAAAATGTTGAGTGTGAAATGTAATATGAGTGTTTTCTTAATCTTTTTTATCATTTCCAGTTCTGTTCAAGGAATTGAGATCAGGCCTTAAAAGCTGTGAGTTGTTTTGTCTAGTAGATAGTGACAGAGAATTCATAGTTCTGTAGTTCAGCATGTGTTATAAAAGGCAAAATATGGCAGACAGTATTTTCTAAAGATGACCACACCATTGTATGTCACATCCCACATCCTTATCCTACGATATGATTTTGACACTCCTCCATTGAGAGTTAGAGTCTATGTCTCATCCTCAGGCAATAGAAAGCAATATAGCTTTTCCTGATACTATTCTTTGGGGCATACACTTTGAGAACCCTGAGCCAACAGGTAAGAAGTTCATCTACTGAATGAAGCTGCGAGGTGGGGCAATCACATGGAGATCTATAGAAACAGAGAGCTACGCCTTAGGAGCCCCAGCCTCACCAACACTATTAGAGTCTTTCCACCATCAACAGGCAGACAGGCCAAGGAGTAGGGTTTTAGGTTTTTTCATCTTGCAGCCCTCTTTCCAGTGGAAGACATGTGAGGAGAGTGGAGCTTTTCCCCATCAAGTTCTGCTGATAATTTGTAAGCAAAGTAATTCTACTGTTTTAAGCCACTACATTTTTGGGTAATTTATTATGCAGACAGAATAAGAGGAGCATAAAACAAAAGTACTTAACTAAGAGAAAGCCAGCCTAATGCAAATGAATCATCCCTCCTTAAAATTTTCCTGAAAATGCATATGAGGAAAATGTCAACATGGGCTTACTGCATTTATCTTTTTCCCCTCTGTTCATGACATAACTTAAATCCTGGAAGTCTACCTTCAATCGGAAGTGAAGTGGATTTGAAGAGCTTTCAACTTGGCCTCCAGGGAAGGTTCTCCTCCTCAAAGTTACTGAGTCTTAAGACTTTGATCAATTCTGAGATAGATAGCAATGTCTCAGGTCAAGAATGAACCCTATTTTTCAGCTCTGCAGAAAAGGTTCACAGCCTCTAGTCACAGATACAGCTGGTTGAGGTTAATGCTCTTATCCTTTGGTTTGGGGAGGATTTATGTCAAGATTTAGGCTGATTCATCTTTGAGATTAATAACATGAGGATGTACCCCAAGGAAGATCTAACCAAAATGCAATAATGGGAACGTCCCAGTATGAAACCTGGCAATACCTCTGCCGAATTCACAGACTGTCAATTCAACCCTTTCATACTACCTAATCCAAGAATATATGCTGTCTTTGTTCATTTATCTCATTTTCTATTTAATAGGAAGATCCTAAACTTTCTAATTAGTTTGACTACATATCTTAATAACATTAAAATACCAGGAGAAATAGCCTGTGTGCACTGATAGACTATTTAAGATCCATTTGGACACTGGTGACATTCATAAGAAATATTACATTTCCACAGCCCTTAGGCCACAAAAATTTTTCTCAGCCCATTTGTTTTCATCTCTACCCTCATTCCCTATTTGAAGAAGGGGAAAGATGGAACTTTCCTGTATGGGCTCATTTCCAGCTCTAGTCATTCTGTTACTTACTTTTCTCTGGCCCTGTTAGTCTCTTGTGGTTCCTTGAATAGAGCAAGAATATGTTGGCTTCATGACCTTTGCACTTGCTCTTCTTTCAGCTAGGATACTCTTCTGGTTTGCTCTCTCTCTCTCTCTCTCTCTAAAGAGCCTTCTGTTGTGTAGGAACGACCATGGGTTTGTGGGTTACTATTCATCTTGGTAGAGGGAGTACTTGCTACCTAATTTTGGGTTCTCAGAAAACAAAACTTGAAACAATTATTTAAATTTATTCAGGAGGGGACCTCAGAAAATATCAGTAGGATAATAGAAAAATGAAAAAGGGAAAGGAAATCAGTCAATGAAATGTGTGTTATCAAGCCAGTTCCCACCGTGAGCAACCAGGGCTTACTCCCACTTAGAAACTCTAGGCACACAGTTATCCCACGCAAGGAGTAAAGAAACTGAAGTGTTTATTTACCATAGGTTGAGGGCTCCTCCCAGCATTTGTGCCCAGGCAGAGCAACCTCTGGAAGGCAGAGAAAGCCTCAGTCAGGGAGGAGTAGCTGCTACTACAGAAATCAGGCCAGTGTGCAAAGAAATGCTGAGTGTCATATGGACGGGACACAAACAGCATCTGCCAGGCCACCGCTGGGAACTATTTGTGAAAGTACTATGCCAGTTTAAAGGACTAGTGATTATGCATATTTGGTATAAAAAGTCCAGGCTTCCTGGAAGAGCTGTCATTTGATGTGAATCTTAATAGATGCTTTTGCTTCCCATCAGAAACCATAAGCTTTCTCCCACAAGGGAGGCCAAGAGTCTAGAAAACGTCTTTCCAGGCAGAACGAAGAGGAGGAACAAAGTGGGGGCTCTCTGGGAAGCAGGGACTCTCTGGTTCTCTGGACACAAGTGGGAAGCACTGCTCATCACTAGCAGAAACAGCACCCTGTAGATACGTTCACAGGGTGAAATATTTTTATTTAAAAAGATGCTAAAAAAATCTTGAAGGAATGAATGAGGCAATATAATAAAAATAAGAGAAACAAAATGAGGGCAAAATATGAAGAGATATTTCACTGAAGAAAATATACGAATGGCAAATAAGCATATAAAATGTTCAACATCATTAACCATTAGGAAAACTCAAATAAAGACCATAATGAGGTATCACTACACACCTGTTGGAACAACTCAAACTTTAAGGGAATGATAATACAAAATGCTGGTGAAGATGCAGAAAATCTGGGCCTCTCATACGTTGCTGGTGGGAATGTAAGATAGTACAGCAACTCAGAAAAACTGCTTGATAATTTCTTTACAAAAATAAAGGCAACTAAGTATATACTCTCTATACAACCCAGCAATTGCAATCCTGGGCATTCATCACATCAAAATTAAAACTTATGTCTGTACAAAAACCTATATGTGATTATTCATAGCAGTTTTATTTGTAATATCCAAAAATCAGAAGCAATCAAATGTCCCTCGAGAAGTAAGTGGTTAAACAAGCTGTGGAGTATGATACTGTGAAATATTCCTTGGTAATAAAAAAAAGTAAACTATTGATCCAAGCCACAACCTGGATGATTCTCAAGGGCATTATGCTAAGTTTTTTAAAAGCCATTCTGAAAAGGCTACATATTATATTATTCCATTGATATAATATTATCAGAAAGGCAAGACTGTAGAGATAGAAAACAGATTAGTGGTTACCAGACATTAGAAATGGTGGAGAGGAGGGAGTTGAGTATGACTACAAACACACAGCATAAGAGAGTTCTTTTTGGTAGTGGAATAGTTCTGTATCTACATCATGTGGTTGTTATGAAAGTCTACCCATGAGATTAAAATGATATAGAACTATACCTGCACACTGTAGCAGTGTCCATGTCTTGGTTTTGCCATTGATATATATTTTTGATGTCTATATATTTTTTGAAATAGATAGATGGATAGGTAGGTAGATAGATAGATAGATAGATAGATAGATAGATAGATAGATAGATAGCTTGTTTGGAGGTTCGAGCAGGGGAGTGCAGCTACTCATATGCCCTTGACTGAAGACCGGTCCTCCTCTGTCGGGGAGGGTCATCCTCTTCGACTGAGCATGCAGCTTTGGGAAGGACGCACATGGAATGGTGAGGGAGGAAGGGGACACCCATCTAGCCAGTCAGGTCAGCCGAATCCACCCTGGTGATCAATGGGGTGAAAGATGCCACAGCCAGATTGCCCTCACATCAGATAGATGACTGATAGGTAGAGAGAGAGAGAGAGAGAGAGAGAGAGAGAGAGAGAGAGAGAGAGAGAGAGAGAGAGAGAGAGAGATGTAATGATGTAAAATGTAACCACTAAGAAAAACTGAATGAAACCTACATGGAACCTCTCTGTGCCATCTTTGCAATCTCTTGGGAGGCTATAATTATTTCAAAATAAAAGACTTGAAAAAATACTAAGGATCTTCAGCCAGTTCACACAGTCAAATCTAAAAGTGAACAGCGTTGCTTGGCCATGATTGTAAATTTTCTACTCTTGTTATTGAACAGAACGAAAGTTTCCCAGGGGGCACATTAAGAGGGTAGAGCCTGCTGGATCTTCAGAAAGTGTCCCCTCGTAAGCAGTACCTGGATCAAGAAACACACCCTTATCTTTTTCTGCCATTGTCCCCCATCCCTATAAGGGTCACTACTATCTTTACTTCAAACCACATAGGTACATTTTGCTTATTTGTGTGTCTTATATTAGATGAACCAATATACTTTTTAATGAGAATTCTAGTTATTTTCAATGTACCTATTACATTTTTGCATAAAACAGTGAATTGTCCTCCTCAGCTTAAACCCATAACTTAAAAAAAAGAACCAAGTCACCTAGTCCAGGAATAGGTATTGATTCATTTACACTCAGTGATGTAAAAGTCATTTGCTCATCAACTTCTACCTAAGTATACCTCCCTAGGGATGAGGGAAGGAGGAAAAGGATCAGGCTTTTTGACATAATTATGTGTGAAGTACAGTTATTTGCACCTTCACTTTTTCAGTTCAGCGATGGGAAGTGAATCGCTGAAGATGTTTTGATTGTCTGAACAAGATCCAATTTCAAGCTAATCTGGGTAATGTGTGTATTCTACATGTAGACATAATTTGTTTTTGAGAAATGACTACTAAAGGAAGTTCCTCAAATTGACAGAAAAAATTGTTCAGTGTATCTCTCAAACGGAAATGGAGGCTAATATTGTGGTCCCTTGTCTGACTCAGTGACCTGGAGTTGTAAATGCCCTTCATTAGGCCTCGTTAGCTTTCACTGGGTCTGAACATAAGTCATTGAGATGAAAGACCTCAAAAGATCCTTATTTTTCTGAAGGCTTTTGCCATCTGGCAGAAAAGATTCCTTCCTTTGGAACAAATTTGTTTTACAGGAATAAAGAATAACAGGAAGTGTACTCAAGATATACACCCATATGTGATAGCCTGTAACATCAGGCAGATAAGCTTCTAGTTGAATGTTAACTATGAAATCAAAACATCTTTGATAAGTCACTTCCTCTCCCTGTCCCCACAGCACTCATGCTATAAATAAACACATTTGTATGTAACTGTTGAAAAAAGTACCCCAATGTCAACTCTACATTTTGATTTTAAGTTTTAGATTATCAATTTGGTGTGATATATAAAATAATTAGTACTTACCTTTTGTCACTTTCAGCTTCTTTAAAAATCTGTAGTGCCTTAATACATTTCATCTATTATCCAGAATATAATTTTGAATACTCCCTTCCCCACCATATTGAAAAATCAATGTTTTAAATCTACCTTTGAGTGACATATTCTATGCAGTTGACAAGCCTAGCTTCCTGTCTTTGCATTTTCCTTTTCTTTTTCGCTTTGGTATTTTAGGGTAAGTTGAATGCCAGAAAGCAAAAGAAAATATCATAGCAATGGATTAATTAATACTAAACTTTCCTTATTATCAAGTAGATGGCCAGGAGTACATTAGGAACAATCTTGTACAACAGAAAGGAAAACAGTCATGTAGAATACATTTTTTTTTTTCTCATTGCTTATCAAGGGAAAAATCTATTTCCAAAAAAGAGAAGGCAAAATCAATGTCAGTTCTGCTTTTTACTGCTGTACTTTAATTGGACCAGTGGTAAAAATGAGTTGACCTTTTAGGACCATTGATTTCATTTGGATGTATTTATTGCCCATAATATTAGCTGTCTCCTAAATTTCAATAAAAACGATAGTCAATAAGATCGATCTGTGTGATTCAAAATATTTTCCAATTAAGAAAACATGGCAGTTGTTATTATTGTTACTGTTGTGACTATTATATATTTAATTATTACTTTGTGCAAAAAAAATAAATAAATCCAGCACCTTCTCCAAGTTCAACACCTGCTTTTCTCTAATGGAGTTCTAAGGAAAATTGAGACTCCCTAGAAGAATGAAGCAACCTGGGAAAAGAGTCACATAAAACCCAAGATGCTTTCAGGACACATGTTTTATTAAATGCAGAAATCAACGTTCCAAGTGAATTATTGGTTTGGATTGAAAAAAATGTCAATGGTTCAGTTTTGTTTCTGTCCAGTAGATTTGGAGAATATATACTTTGTTCCTCTATTTTCAGTCCAGTTAAAAATATTTGAGACCAGGCATGGTGGCTCAGGCTTGTAATCCCAGCACTTTGGGAGGCCACGGTGGGAGCATCACTTGAGCTCAGGAGTTTGAAAGCAGCCTGGGCAATTTAGCAAGACCCTGACTCTACAAAAAATATGTGAAAAATTTAACTGGGTGTTTTTTGCCACCTGCCAGTAGTCTCAGCTATCTGGGAGGCTGAGCTGGGAGGATCGCCTGAGCTTAGGATTTTGAGGCTGCATTGAGCAATGATTGTGTCACTGCACTCCAGCCTGGGCAACAAGAGAAACTTTGTTTCTCAAAAAAAAAAAAAAAAAAAAAAAAAAAAAAAAAAAAAAAAAAAAAAAACAGAAAAACAAAAAACTAAAAAAACTGTATATATCTACATACATACATACACACACACACACACACGTAAGTTTAATCGTGCACTTTGTGATTCATTTGACTGATATTCTGGTTTTTATTAAGTTCAAACAACCTTTCCAAAGGGGTTTGCATTTTTATAAGCAACTGAAGACTGAAGAAAAGTTTTATGTTAATGTAGCTACCACTGAAAAGTGCGTGTGTGTGTGTGTGTGTGTATGTATGTGTGTGTGTGAAACAGGGGGATTTATGTGTAGGAAATTTTTAATAAGGGAAAACTAGTGTATTTTTAGAGAATGTCAGAGTTAGGCCTCAGGGCTCTGTCTCAAAGTACAGTTTCAAAAGCTTTATCTTAATCCTTTAGATCTTACAGCTTATTTATACTACTTAAGAACATTTCTCTTTCCTTATGCAGAGCTGTGGGAACAAAAGAACCACTACCACAATAAAAATAGTTGAATTCAGAGATGCCTTTCCTTGTGTTCAAAGAAGAAAGCGGTAACCTGTCCACATGGCCTGAAAGTCTATGAGCTTTACACAAAACTGCTGCATTTTGAGGTTTCTTGAAAGAGTTATTAATGTTTTGATAACTTTTTAACTTTCCTTTCCCGTTTTCCTGCACTGCACCTTTTATTATTGGACTATGCTATTTAGTGACATGAAAGGAAATCGAAGTCTTGAGCTTCATGACACACAGCTTGGTTTAAAATAGCTCTTCTACTTTTAAACTGTATATACAGGTTTATCTTATTTTTGACAAGGTTTTGCAAACATTCTTGATCCTATTTGACTTTGTGACATTGGATTTGAAGTCTTTCTTCTGGAGGTTATGTTAGGACAGTACACGATATGTGAAACTGAGCTTAAGATTTTATGCCCCAGCCTTTTATTACACTGTAAGTGTTCTTAGCATTTAAACACATTTCATAATCTAAATCTAAGCTTTTTTTGAGTAAGCATGATATTCCTTTACTAAGTTTATCACCAAACCATATGTCAAAAAAATTCTTTTAATTTTTTCCTCTAGAATTACAATGTTCCAACTCAAGGAGAATGCTGCTTTTTGATGAAGGAAATTGGAAATAGATATTGACCATGACTCATTTTATGGGGATAGTTCATTAACTGCTTAATAGTGCCAATAATTCTTTGTGCATAAGGACCTCTTTTTAATGAAAAATCAATTAAGTGTCTTGTACATGATAATGTTATACCTTATTATTTATTGATTAATAAGCTGAAGGATGACAAAAAGATATTATTCAATATAGTCAACAAAACAATTTGTGTTTTATTGATCACAAAAGTATATTTTGGAAACCTAACATACAAGCATTATATTTATTCATTTCACAAATAATGTGGTATTCAAGTACTTGCAATTCTTAGTAATGATTTTTTAGTCCCCTGAAGACCCACAGCATCATCTCCACAATTTCACAAAGTCGGATTTCTTTAATATATGTATATATGCACGTACATATTTAAAGGATATACTCACAAATATAGAGAGATAGATGAAGGCAGATTTCATGTTCCCCTCAGCTTGACTAAGTTTTAGACAGGTTTCTTTCTGACCATAGATCCCTGACTTCCCTTTTCTTAGAGCACTCACTTTAGAAAACTTGTAAGTGCAAATTGTTTCTTTCCCCCTTTGAAATGTATATAAATCTTTTTTAAAGCCTCTTGGCAGTATGGAGACCCAGGGAATGTCTTCTTCCTCAAGGACCTGGGAGCTATTCTTCAGAAATAGAAGCAGCAAGGAAGATCATGCCCTTATTTCCCAGTCTCTGTATGAGGATAGAAGCCCAAATTCAGCCTTGTTCCAACCTGTAAAACTATCTACTGTCATGAAGATACAAGAAAATTTACTTTTCATTTGGAAAACACTTAGCAAACACAGGTGGCCTACAACCCCTCATCCCAACTCTTAAAAACTCTCAACCCTTTTCTCAGCTGAGTTGGGTGCTGGCCTCTCTCCTCTATTGCAATAGGCTTAAATAAAATCTTTTGTTCTTGTTTAACTTAATCTGGTGTAACTTTTTTGACAAAATATGCCACAAGAGAAATAGCTGAATCAGTGACAATTTCTTCTTGTCAGTAAGTAAGAAAGCTGTAACTCTCTCACACAGACTTCAAAGACTATTGGACTTTATATAAAATTACTGCATATTTGAGGTTTCTCAAAAGAGTTATTAATATTTCAGTAACTTTTCAACTTTTCCCTTTCTGCCTTTATTATATGTATATATACAGTATGTCATATATATAATATAATACTTGTTATATAATATATAATAATATTTATGTAATAGTATACATTATTAAATTATGTAGCATAATCTGTTATACTATAATATAATATGTAACATATTATTCTATTATACATTAATAACATAATATATCATTTGTTATTTAACCTACTATATGATGTATATGCTATATTATGAAGGGTGAAAGGAGAAAGAAAAGTTGAAATTTCACTCTTTATTATATAACATATACAATACATACAACGGATTCTCATTATTCACAGTAGTTATGCTCTATAAAGTCACTGCAAAGACTGAATCAGCAAATAGTGAACCATTGCTCCTAGGGAAAATACACGATTAGGTTTCTGAGAGTCTCTGGTCACAACATTTTCACCAACCCACAAATACATAACTTTGCTGTATGTGTTTTCTGTTGAAAGACACCTTATTTAACATATATTGTTGCTTCATTAACATTGAACTCACAGTCTACAGCACTATAACTCAGGCCTAAGCGAAGCTTATTTAACACACATATGTTCTCCATAAGGCACGTCACAGTTTTCTTGCACTTAGAAACACTTCAGCAGTATGCTTGGGATCCATTTTAAACAGCAAAAGTACCAACAAAAAAAGGACAAGAATGTGAAAAACATAGTAATAAATACACCACAAAAAAGGCCCTTGTTTATAGTATGAAAGCTGAAAGAAGTCAGAGCAGCGCTTTGTTCAACCTCCACTGGAAATGTATGCATTGAGCTATGCTAATTTTTTTTTTTTTTTTTTTTTTTTTTGACAGAGTCTCGCTCTGTAGCCCAGGCTGGAGGTCAGTGGTGCGATCTCGGCTCACTGCAAGCTCCGCCTCCCGGGTGCACGCCATTCTCCTGCCTCAGCCTCCCAACTAGCTGGGACTACAGGCGCCCACCACCACGCCCAGCTGATTTTTCTGTATTTTTAGTAGAGATGGGGTTTCATCATGTTAGCCAGGATGGTCTTGATCTCCTAACCTCGTGATCCACCCGCCTCGGCCTCCCAAAGTGCTGGGATTACAGGCTTGAGCCACCGCGCCCGGGCGAGCTATGCTAATTGTTTGCCTCTCTGTGCATGTTCACAAAAAAGTAAAAAAAAAATTCTATAAGTACTGATCTGGGATTACAAATACATATTACCAGGCAAATTAAAAAATGTGGACTCTGTAAGTAATGATGATCAACTGTGTATATGCACTTGAAGCACATATATGTGTACATATATACATCGGTTATATATTATTTTATGTTAAAAAGATGTATATCCACACATATATTTGTTATATATTTATATGTTATATATAATTAGTTTTTTATGTGTGTGTGTGTGTATGTGTGTGTGTGTGTGTATATATATATATATATATATATATATAGAGAGAGAGAGAGAGAGAGAGAGAGGGAGAGGGAGAAAGGAGAGAGAGAACCAGATTGCCTCATGATTCTGCTTCTCTGATTAATCGAAACCCTGACTGAACCAGGGTTCCGGTGTGTATTTAAAAACATCATTTTGAGAAGGGCTTCTAGGCTTCACCAGACCACCAGTGGGGACCATGTCTCCAACAATCCCCTGCTCTAGGGCACATGGTCAACTTCCCCAAATATGCCCAAACTTTTCTTATCTTGTCTAGAATCCATCCCAGTATACAACATGTTATGTCTGCTATGTTACTATAGACATAGACATATTCAAAATAGGGTGAGCCACTTAGTTAAGAAGAAACAAATGGCTTACCAACACTCTCAGTCAGAAAGAAAACAGCCAGGGGCCTTGAAGAATCAGCTGGTTGGTGAGAGAGAGGATCTACTACGTATTCCTTTCAAACCAGTCAGAACCCCAAGCCAATTACACTACCCTCTTCAAAGCCCTGTAACACAAATGTTTTCGATTTCCAGGCGCAGTAATGATAATTAATTACTTATTCATAAGAAATGCAAATCTTCTGATTCCTTCTTTAAATATGTTAAATGTCAAGTAGCAGGTGGTTTTCAATTCAGTAAACAAACTGTGTTTGCTTGGATGGATGCAAACAGTGCCACAGCTACACTTACATCTCTCCTGGCTGAGTGAATGCTTCTATATCTTCTAATTTTGTTAAGCCAGATATAGACAGTTTTGAAAGCAGGTTCCAAAGTTATCTTACAAAGGCACCAGAAGGCCACATCAGCTTCTATATATCTTTGATAGTAATGACAAACACAGTGATGGACTTTTCTAGAAAGCCAAACAAAAGAGTAACTTTTTTAGAGAAAATGGGACATGAAAATAAGGCAATGTGTGAACCAGGTTTGGATCCTGGAACAGGAAAAAAAAAAAGCTGGTGTACAGGGCATTTTTATAAAAATGAACAAAATCATGTCCTTTGCAGCAACTTGGATGCAGCTGGACGCCATTATCCTAAGCGAATTAACACAGAAACGGAAAAACCCAACACCACATGTCCTCACTTATAATGGGAGCTAAACATTGGGTACACAGGGACACAAAGATGGGAACAATAAACACTGGGGACTCCAAAAGCAGGGAGGGAGGGAGAGAGGGAGGAAAGGGCTGAAAAACTACATAAACGGTATTATGCTCACTACCTGGGTGATGGGATGAATTCTACCCCAAACCTCAGTGTCACACAATATACCTATGTAACAAACCTGCACTCCTGAATCTAAACTAAAAGTTGAAACTAAAAAGGGTGTGATTGATTGGAGTAATTTAAATAATATCTGTTGATAGAATGTTAGTATTATATCAATATTAAACCTCTTGAATTTGATAATGTACCGTAGTTATGGAAATGAAGAGCCTTGATCCTAGGAAACACACACTGAAGAATTACGGGTAAATGGGCATAATTTCTGCAATGTGTTTGCAGTGGTTCGGAAAAAATGTGTCTCTGTGTATGTGTGTGTGTATATGTGTGTTTGTGTGTGTGTGTAAAGGGAGTGAGAGTAATAAAACAAACATGGCAAAGTGTTAACAGTGGGTGAGTCTGGATGAATGGTATGTGAAATGTCTTTTCATTAGTCTTGCAAGTTTCCCGTAAGTTTGTAATTATATAAAAATTACAAAGTAGAAAACCAATACCTCTACTTTACAAAAATGCAGGCATAACTCAAAATGCCTTCAGTATTACATGCTCATTTACTACTTAGTTGTTCCAATAGTCAAGAGCAGCCATTATTATCTCCAAGCTCTAAAAAAAAGAAAAAAGAAAAAAAGATACTTATAGTAATTACCTGCCTCCCAGCTGCCCTTTATTCTCACAATAACAGATAAGATTGACTGTCTACCAGCATGAAGAAAGCTACATAAATTAAGCAACTCTTCTGTTCTAGTTATTATTGTTCATAACAAATCACTCTAAAATGTAGTGTCTTAAAACAACAATTAATTTCTTACCTCTCACAGTGTCTATGGAGAGGAATTCAAGAGGGACTTTCTTGGATATTTCTGGCTTGGAGTCTCTGGAACAGCCAGGAGCTGAGGCAGCTGGGTGCTGGATTGGGTCTCTCTCTCTCTCTCACTCTCTTTCTCTCTCTTGCTCACTCTTTCTGTCTCTTTCTCTCTCTCTCTCTCTCCCTCTCTAAGTAGTTTCAGGACCTTTCCATGTTCTCTTTCCACATGGACTAGATTGGGCTTCCTCACAACATGGCATGGTGGCCTCAAGGCAGCTGAATTGTTCAAATGGTGGCTTAGGAATCTCAGAAGCTGTCCTGAGAATCAGGTCTATGTGGTCTTTTATAAAACAGCTTCAGAAATCCATAGAGTTTCTTCTAACACAGTCAGAAGCCTGCCCAGATTAAGGGGACAAAACATAGACCCCACTTGCCATGGGCTAGGTCAGAATATTTGTGTCCCCTTCAAATTCATAGGTTGAAACCTAATTACCAATGTGATGGTGTTAGGAAGTGGGGCTTTGTGGGGATGATCAGATCATGAGGGCTTGGGAACAGTGCCCTTACAAAAGAGGTCCCAGAGAGCTGCCTTGCCCCTTCCACCATGTGAGAAGACAGAGAGAAGCCACCGTGTAGGAATCAGGAAATAGAATCTCACCAGACATTGAATTTATTGGTGCCTTCATCTTGGACTTCTCAGCCTTCATAACTGTAAAAAGTAAATTTCTGTTGTTTATAAGCTACCCAGTTTATGACATTTTGTTATAGAAGTCCAAATGAGCTAGGACCACCACTTTTTGATGGCAGGATAGTCAAACTCACATTGTAACAAGAACATGTGAGATGAGAGACCTTCTTATAGTCAGTTTGAAACTACAATCTGTCACATCTGTCTAATATACATTTGTGAAATCAGATCATCATGAATGACCTCAAGTGAAATCTATTCCTAGATTATTTGTAGTCTCAAGGCCTGTGGAGAGACAGACTTTTCTCAGTAACAGAGAGTGCCCAAATCAATGCTTTTGGTCTGTTTCATTTCTAGAGTTTCTAAATGTCTTGTCTACATATCATAATGTTTCTGAGTAAAAAATCACACATGCGTGCTCCAAATTACTGCAGGTATCCTTGGATCACATAAGCCTTCTAGGATAGTGGTGCAAGACCAGATGGAGTCAGTGTCTTAATTGTGAGTGCTCTTGAAAGCAGAGCCTGTGACAAGCCTTTGGTACAAGTAGTTTATCGGGAAGTTCTCTCAAAGATCAGGAGTGAGGGCAACAGAGAACGTAACGGGGATAGGAGGAAATTCAATCCAACAATCCATTATGGAGTTGTAAACGAAGCTTGTTGTAAATGAAGATCAGTGGAGGGAAATAATGATCCATCACCTTCTTTCCCAATTAGGTAAAGGTTGCCTCAGTGGGTGCAGACAACCCGCATGCTTCCAAGTTAGGCCCAAACAGGCTTGGGCATACATCGAAAGATGAAAATAAGTGGCATGAGCTTGATGCAAACAGTCGTATCATAGGTGAGTCTGAAAGAATGGGAAGTAGGGCTCAGAGACATCCAGAGCACTCATAATTGCTAAATGACCCATTTCACATCCTGAGCAAGAAAAGTCTATTTTCCTTTGTGTCAAAAAATAGTCACAATATATTAACAATTGTATTTAACATATTAACAATTTTGAAGTGCTAAGAGCCTATTATGAACTTTTCAAATGTTTTCTGAGCCAGTTAAACAAAACCATTATTAAAAATTAAATTACATAAACTTGCCATTAAATATATTATATTAAAACAAAGTTCAACATAATTTATCACTTTGTAATTATTTCACTACATTAGTTATTCTGCATGGTCTTGCTATTAGTTATGTCTTTTGCATCCATATGGTGAAAACACTACATAACGTGCCCTCCCACCTATCTTTTCTCAATTCTGTGTTTTCACATCGGTGATGTCACATAGGTAATTGAAACCAGCCATGGTGGGAGTGTTTACACCACAGGAATTAGTAAACACTACAAATCAAGGCTTTTATCTTTTTTGTTTGTTTGTTTGCGAGCAGGTCGTTAAACATTTCCCAACACAGCAACAATCATTTTCACTTCTGTCCTTTTCATTCCTTCTACTTCCTGTTGATTCCTGTCTTCTCCTCTCACCCCTATTCTGGTGATGTCATGTTTATGTCCATTGCCTCAAAAAATGGAAGATACACTAAAAGGAGAGGAATAACAACTGTTTTCCAGCTTTTGAGTTGTAAAAGGTTAGGCCCTCTGGGAAGAAAGCAAGCTCATATACACAGATAATAAAATAGATTTTTGAGAAGGTAAGATTTGGAAAAGCAAAGTTTACTGGCTTACCCACCCCTCAAACAAAATAAGGGACTTGGGGAGAAGAATGGGCATGGGGGTGGCTCCCTAAGAAAGGAAAACCATAAGACCTTAGGCACACCTCCTTGGGACAAGATTGATTGAAAACCAGGATAGCTTTGGAAGAATGAAGTAAGGGTTAAGCCTCCTTTGGTGAAATTCCAAGTAGTCAGGAAGACTGTGGGTTAGAAATAGAAGCAGATTGCATCTAGCCAGTTGGTCTTCATCAACTTGACCAAGTGTCTGCCTTCAACCCCACGTGGCGTAGGTCTCCTGCAGACCAGGATGGCATGACAATGCGAGAAAGACCCTCATCTGGGATCTTGCAACAGAACTTTAGGATTATGCACCAGTAATCTGTAGGACCAAAGACTGACAGCCATGTGAAGGATGGCTCACAAAGATCAATGTGACAGAGGAATCCATACCCCTGATCCCATGCTATGCAAACCATGACACAGTGAATACCTCAGAGCTAAACATCCAGCCCTGGGCAAACATGTGGAGACCCTAAATTAACTGAAATTAAGTTATACTTTATTGGGGCATAGGGTCTTATAATAGAAATTAACTAGAGGAGTTGCAGAAAATAAAGACAACTGAATTCTTACGTGCTCGAGTTTGTGAGCTTGGATTGGTACCAACTAACCTTGACTGGATGGGAAACCGAGTTTTGAAAAATTACCTATTTTAAGTGTTCTTTTTGAGTTCATTTTGCCATTTGCCATATAAGGAACAGGTATATGCCTGTCGCTTCCAAGGGCCAGGTGGATAATAGGTTGTATTAATTGAACTAGTGGTTATGCCAGTGAGGGGTGCCTATATGCTAAAGGGATTTCAAGGGACAGAATTTTGGAAAAATGAAAGTGTGTTATCAACTTTCTCATGTCTTGTCTGACATCCAGGAATCATCCTCATGCCAGGACAATGTCTATCCCAGACATCAACATACTAAAAGAAACCTACATGTTCCCCTCTCTCTTTAACTTTTGGGAAAGATTGTACTATTTTTACAAATATTCACTGCCCATCTGTGAGAGAGCATTCTATTTGCCTACTCAGTTGGCACCTGGCTTGGCCACATGACTTGCTCTAACAAAGAAATGTGAGAGAAGTGATGTGCTTACTTTTCCTTTGCCATCATGACCAGCAATGTTCCAGGTTTTAGAACATTGATTGCAAAAATGACTCACTTCTCACTTCTCCCTTTGTAATATGATTTTATAGCAACCCTCACAAAATATGGAGATCCCTGTCCCTAGAAACTGGGCTAGCCTGAGACATGATTTGGTCCATAGAATGTGGTAGAAGCAGTAATGTGCCTTTTTGTTAACTAATTTGCAGGAGGGTTTACACTTTTCCATTCGCTGTTTTGGAATCCTGATACCATCATGTAATTCAGTACGGGTTAGCTGAAAGAGGAGAGACCAGTGGACCAGGGATTCATTGTCTTAGCTGTGGTCATCCTAGACCAGCCTATGCCAGTTAATCCCCAAATAGGTGAGTGAGCCAAGTTGAGCTCAGCTGAGCCAGGCCCGGATCAGTAGAACTGTACAGCTGGCATGTAGACTCATGAGAAAAAAATAAGTGTTTATTGCTGAGTGCTGCTGAAGTTTTGTGGTGGTTTGGAATTATAGGATTAATGTGGCAAGAAATAACTAATAGACAGATTGAAGCTGGTCTGTCAGTCTGCACCCGGAGTACAGAAGATGTAGGACAGAGCTACAGCAAGCAGGCACAAGGCACAAAGCATTAACAAGAAAGAAACATTCATGTAAGCCACTGAGATATGGAGTCCATTTGTTACCCAGAGTAGCCTAGCCCATAGTGATTGATATACCAATTGACATGCCTAACTGTGTTTGGTTCCTCAACTTCTCGTTTCTTTTATTCTTGCTGGTTGATTTCTTTTCTATGTTTTCTATTTCATAGAAACTGGGGTTGCACAGATCTCCTATGACATGGACATACAGCCGCTTCTTTCTTGGTTATTCATCCTGAATTTTCCATGACTTTGGTCCTATTTTTTTTTAACTTTTTAAAATTTTATTTTTTTTAAGAGATGAGGTCTCACTATGTTGCATAGACTGGAGTGCAGTGGTGCAATGGTACAATCATAGTTCACTGCAGATTCGAACACCTGGGTTCAAGTGATCCTTCCATCTCAGTCTCCCAAAGTGCTGGGATTACAGGAATGAGCCACCACATCTGGCCCCAGACCTTAGTGTTAAGATTCATTTCTTTCCCTTATATTTGAGGATCCTGGGACCAAAAGACTGGATTTTGTTGAATGAGACATTTTTTCACTTTGCTTAGTGATGAGAGTCTGCAAGACAACAGCTAAGGTTATATTTTTGGGGGTCATTTGCAGATTACTTTTAGAATTTACTTACTTTTATGTTTATTCACAAGGTCATTTAAGGTATAGTGCCAAGCAACCAACAAAGCATGACTTTTATTTTTCAGGTTGCTGGAAAATTGCTGAACTCTCCTGCAGTATTTTAAATAACAACTGAACAACTTTCAAAACAGCCCATCCATCTTCTCTATTAGAAATACAGGTGCTACCAGAGAGCACTGTAGAAGATGCTTTATTTCTGTCGTTCAAAACATGGTTAGACATTCCAATGGTAAAGAGTAATAGAAACAGAAAATTGTAAAAGAAATTGTCACCTCACTATATGTGTTAATGTGAAATGTTATTATTGCTTTGGAAAGTCTGCTTTGACCATAACACTTTTCTCACTCTGCCTTTAAATTCCAAGTAATTCTAGTTGGAGGAAAGACTGTCATCTTCTGAGTTCTCCTCTCAAAACTCTTCATGCCCAGTAAGATCAAATGCAAGGTTATCCTAGCTACAACTAGGAGGTTAACTCCTAGTGCTGAGAAGGCCATGGATGAACACAGAAATGCCTCTGGTTAGGAACCATTGCTGACTGAAACGTCCACTCACTAATGGTGGGCGTGGACATTGGTACAACCACTTTGGAAAGCTAGCACTAACCATGAAAGTTCAACATTTGTAACCCACCATGACTCAGCACTCTTATCCCTAGGTAGTACATATTTAATAGAAATGTATATATTTCTTTACCAAAGGTGTATAATATAATTTTTTTAGCATCTTACTGTGCCACACAGGCTGGAGTGCAGTGGCACAATCATGGCTCACTGCAGCCTAGAACTCCCAGGCTCAAGAGATCTTCTCTCCTCCACTTTTCAAGAAGCTAGAGTACAGGCATCTTCCATCATGTCTGGCTAATTTTTAATTTTTCTTTTGTAAAGATGGGGCCTCACTTTATTGGCCAGGCTTCTTTTGAACTCCTGGCCTCAAGCAGTCCTTTCATCTCACCCTCCAAAAGCACTGGGGTTATAGGCATGAGCCACCACATCCCATCCTATAATAGAGTATTTATAGCAGCATTATTCATAATAGCCCTAAATTGGAAACTACTCAAATTTCCAACAGAAGTAGAATGGAAAAAATAAATTGTGGTATATTCATACAACAGGATGCTCCCCAGCAATGAGCATGAATAACCTACAGCTACAGCAAAACATCATGAATCAGTCCCACAAATATAACATTGAGTTGGAAAAACAGATGCAAGAGTTTAGACTGCATGAGTCCATTTTTATGAAGTTTGAAAATAAGCAAAACTAGTCTGTGGTGTTAGAATTCAGGATGTTTGCTACTTTTAGAGGGTGGTGACTTGGAGGGGGCTATGAGGAGGGCCTCTGTGAATATGATAATGTTCTGCTGGCTGATCTGAGTGTTGGTAACATGGGTATGTTTCCTTGTGAAAATTCTTTGAATTGCACTTTTATTTTTTTGTATATTCCTTTGTATGTGTGTTATTGTTTACTAGAGAGTTAAGGGGAAAACAAGACAAGAAAGAAAACAAACAACTATTCCAAACTGTTCTTTTGATTATAATCCTATTATAAAGTCTCCTAATATCACTGATCTCTTTTTGTTGTATATGTTCCATTCAAAATTTTATATTCATTTGTGTGTCAGCCTTATATATGCCAAAACAGTGCCTGGAACATATAGATATTCAATAAGTATTTTTGAAGGAAATGAAAGGATGGATGGATGGATGGATGGATGGATGGATGGATGGATGGATGGATGAATGAATGAATGAAGGTCTAAATTCCCAACTATTCAGTGAGCAACATAAGGTCAGAAATTGTTTCTTGTCTTGCTCACCAATGAACCACCTATCTGGCACAATGCCTGATACATTGTAGGCCCTTAATATATATTCTTATTTTAAAAGACAAGAAGAAAAGAAAGGAGGAAGGGCGGGGGGAGGGAGGAAAGTAGGGAAGAAGGAAGGAGGGAAGGGAAGGAAAGGGAAGGGAAGGGAAGGGAAGGGAAGGGAAGGGAAGGGAAGGGAAAAAGCAGGAAGGAGACAGAAAGGGGATGGTGAGAGGGGGTGTTGCAGGGTCATGGTATGTCATTTCTACCATCCTGCCTGTAGACATTTAATGCAGAATTGTGCTTTTCTCATAGTAACTTTTTTGCTGATATTTTGTAGTCATTGAGCAAAAGCTCAAGTGGGGAACAACAGACAGACCAGGTAATTCTCAGATTTCTGAGTGAGGGGGCTCAAACCAAATGACTTGGATACTCCCCCAGTACCTTGTTGCCTCTCCCTCTAAGAGATACAGCGGCCTTTGGGCCCGCCTAAAGCTCCATTACACAGGCTGTATTTAGCAATCATAACTTTATATCATTACTGTGTAGGCCGGAATATGCCACTTTGGCATAAGGATTATTTTGAGCCAAAGGCAATCAAGAAAAAGAAGATACAAGGAAAGCTCTCTTCACTCCCCTTATCTGCTTAAAAGCAGGACATAAATTTACAAAAGTGTACTTCCTCCCCTTTCTACCAGGAAAGACAAAGTTTGATCCCCAAAGACAACCATAGATGCTTACCAGCCTGGAGGTGGCACCAGAGGAGTCTACAGAACAAACTTTACTAGTTGGTCTTTACCTACCACTCACTTCCCATATATTTGCCTTCCCACAATCTGCCACTGTTAGAGACTCAAGGTCCTTTTCTTCTGTCTTGTCACTTCTTTAAAAATGTATTATTCTTCGTTGAAGATGTCATATAGACTGACGTTCTAAGCCATCTCATGAGAGTTACTCAATACCTGGGTATGTTCCGTGTATATATGAAATAAACGTTCAAAACCTGTTTTGCTGTTGTTGTTAATTTGTCTTTTGTTTTAGGGGCCCACAGCTAAGAACTCAGAAGGGTAGAGGGAAAATTATTTTTCCTCCACTACAAATGTAATGGCTAATAGTACTGGTCATTACATTTTTTCTTGCGTCCCAGGCACCTTGACATTCTTACAAGAGCTCCAGAAGATAGTTGCTAGTATCAGTCCATTTTAGAGATGCAGAGACTGAGCACTTAGATATTTTGCCTCAGGCCTTACAGTCTGCATTTGAACTGAAGCTCTTAACATCCTGTATTTTTTCCCCATTGTTTGTTTTTATTTATTTATTTTACTATAGTTTATGTTCTAGGGTACATGTGCACAACGTGCAGGTTTGTTACATATGTATATATGTGCCATGTTGGTGTGCTGCACCCATTAACTCATCATTTATATTAGGTATATCTCCTAATGTTCTGTATTAATCAACCCCATCCACCCGAAAATTGCCAGTTTTTACCAAGGTAAGCACTTTAACCATGATGACAGGTAAAGTTTCTTGAGCATGATACCAAAGGTACAAGCACCAAACTCTGTTCTAAATGCTCACATACCTCCTGTGTTACTATCTGCCATACTACAGATGAGGAAACAGAGACACTGAGGTTCAGGGAAGGTCCCAAGGTTATAGAACTTGCCCATGAGGGAAGTAGCCTGGCTCCAGTGCCTATGTTCCCAATCATTACACTATGCTGCATCTTAAATGCTATTTCATTTAATTTGCTGCTTTTAAGACTTGAACCAGCATCAGAATCACCAGGGAAGCTTATTAAACATATTCCAGGACCCCATCCTTATGGATGTTGACTCAGCAGGTCTGGGATGAAGCTACGAATCTGCATTTCTACAAGTGTCCAGATTTTGCAGAAGCTGCTGGTCCAGTGACCACACTTAGAGGAGCAGTCATTTCATCTTCACAGAACTCCTGCACGGAAGATGCTATTACTTCCTCATTTTAAAGGGGGGGCTTAAAGATCACATTATCTGCACAGTGCTCGGCATATGGTAGGTGGAAATCAGTGCATTTTGCATAAAGCAGGGAAATGATTTGCCCAAGATCTCGTAGCTTAATGACGCTGTGAATATTTAAATATCTACTTTTATTTCAGACAAAAAAACTTTTAAGAACAGTCCATGGAGTCAAGGCTTTCAAATTCTCCATCTCCCACAAGGTCTAGAATAGTTTCCTGACAACAATGAGCAAACAGGAATTGTGCTAAGTTAAAGCGAAATTAGAACATCGCCCAAGAGTTAAGATTCAAGTAGTTATATTAGATTAGAAAATACTTGTTGTTTTCTTCAAGTGCCTGTTTTTCCTTCACCTATCAAAATTTAGTTTGTCACTAAAGATTGCCTTTGCATATATTTTAACAGACAGAAGTAATATTTTTCATTTAGACTAACCCTGGAGGCCAGATAAAATGTATAACAGTTTCTTGTTCATTCTTGTTTAACTTGAACAATATACTAATGTGATCAATATCTAGTTCCACTTTCCTCGTTAGTAACAATAAAATATTGCCATCCAGTTATGGTTCCTCAGAGTAACTAAGAGCATTTAAAAAGTGTTTCACTTTGATCACCCTCATGTGTAAAAATTAGGTAGACATTTCTGGAAAATGAAAAGAAATTAATGCACCAAGGTGGGAAATGGAGCCCCACCATTACAGGGGCTCTGAGTTCATACAACTTACAAAGTTTTAGGGCCTTTGCCTCCCTCGAAAGTTGAGCTGAGCTCTGATGTTCTCAATAATGGATTCACGGAAAATACGGTTTTGTACATTTTCTATCCAAAACTGACCCCAACACCTTCCTTATCATTCTTTGCTTGACTATTCCCCCAAGATCAAGGGCACAGGGATTGGTGCTGCCCTCACTTCCTTTCCATCACCCTCATCTTCATACCCCACAAGCTGCCCTGCACTCAAGCTGCACCACCTCGGAAGCGGATGATGTTGGTGAGCTCCCAGGTCCTGAGGCCCTTTACTGGCTCTGTGCCCATCTCTTTGATTCTGCCTGCTATGCTTCCATAGTTTCAACCTGAGAGCTGCCTCTGAGACTCAGCATTCTTTCCTCCCAATGCTTGGAAATATGTATCACCCTGGGTTGCCTATAGTCAATGACTAACTGGTACTGAAGGATAAAAGTCCAGTTGTCTCAACTTCAAACAAAATCAAAGAAAGGTTATGTCCAGCCTCTATCATCATTACATTCATTCCACCTACTGCCCCCTCACTCTTAGTAGAAACCAAGTCTTCAGGCCAGGCACAGTGGCTCATGCTTGTAATCCCAACACTGTGGGAGAGATCCCCATCTGAGGTGGGTGGATCATTTGAGGTCAGGAGTTGGAGACCAGCCTGGCCAACATGGTGGAAACCCCATCTCTACTAAAAAATAGAAAAATTAGCTGGGCATGGTGGTGCGTGCCTGTAGTCCCAACTACTTGGGAGGCTGAGGCAGGAGAATTGCTTGAACTCAGAAGGCAGAGGTTGCAGTGAGCCAAGATTGTGCCACTGCCCTCCAGTTTATCTCCTCCCAAGTACTCATATGTGTCCTGTGATACAAATGATTGAAGGTATGAGATGGAAAGGCAAAAAAAAAAAAGAGGAAGCTAGGGCTGGACATGGTGGCTCATGCCTGTAATCCCAGCACTTTGGGAGGCCGAGAAGGGTGGATCACCTGAGGTCAGGAGTTCGAGACCAGCCTGGCCAATATGGCGAAACCTCCCAAGTAGCTGGGACTACAGGAGTCCACCATCACGCCTGACTAATTCTTTGTATTTTTAGTAGAGACGGAGTTTCACCGTGTTAGCCAGGATGGTCTGGATCTCCTGACCTCGTGATCCGCCTGCCTCGGCCTCCCTAAGTGCTGGGATTGCAGACGTGAGCCACTGCACCCAGCGGGCACAGTGCTTTTAAGCATATGGTTGATCAATATGGTGGCAGTGTCGTTACTTACTTTTTTTTATATTTGAATAATATTCCATTTGTGTGGATATATCACATTGAAAAAGTCAATTTATAAATTGGTGGACATTTGGGTTGTTTCCACTTTTGGTGGTGCAATAAACATTTATGTACACATTTTCATGTGGACATATGTTTTCAATTCACTTGGGTTTATACCTAGGAGTGGAATTGTTATGTCATATAAAAACTGTGTGTTTGAGTTTTGAGGAACTGCCAAACTGTGTTTCTCAACCTGGATAATCTCAATTGGCCAATTTTCATGTTCACTGATGCTTCTGCCAGGTCAGTTTTGCTGTTGAGCCTCTCCAGTCAATATTTCATTTCAATTATCGAACGTCCCAACTCAAGAATTTTTAAAATTCTTTCTGTAATCCTATCTCTATTTAATGAAACACAGCATGAACGCGGACAGCGGAGGTTGCAGTGAGCTGAGATCGTACCACTGCACACCAGCCTGGGTGACAGACCAAGACTCTGTTTAAAATAAATAAATAAATAAATAAATAATAAATAAATAAATGAAAAAAAGAAAAGAAATAAGGTCTTCTCCAGACTTTCCCTCGATGTGAGCAAATGAGTTCACCTACATGCAGGGATCTGGGAGAAGAGTGTGTGAGTCATGTGATGCTGAGGATACGGTCCAGAGGAAGCTGGCACAGTGGTGCAGCAGGTGCAGATCTGACAAGGTTAAAGCTCCAGGAAAATGAACAGTGAGGTACAAAGAGACGGAAGAATCTTGGATTTGATTGACAATGCTTGGTGAGAAGATAGGCTGCCATAGGAGGACGTTGCAGTTCCACTGAATGAGCTTCCTAAACCTGAACAAGACAATGTTGGCACCCAGAATCTGCCAAAGAACAAGAAATGAAGTGGACAGACTTAACCTTACAGCACCTCCATGAGAACGTTCCCCTTATTATAAACTGACACTTGGCTCCTTTCTCATGCATGGATTTTTTAAAAAATACATAGATACAAATGTTTTATTTCAATCTCCTAATTCAAATCTTTGAGTAATAAATCAACACTAAAATATGTATACTTATTTAGTTAGTGGCAGCTACGTGCAGCATGAAAATATTTACAGAATGAAAAGCTGAGATTTCTCAGGAGTACAGAATATTTGGCTCTATAAATCTAAATCTCTTCATTGAGAAGCTTATAATTGGATATGATTGGTTAAACATTTGACTTTAACTCTGATTTTTGCTTTACTGTCAAAGTTTATCTCCTCCCAAGTACTTATATGTGTCCTGTGACTGACACAAATGATTGAAGGTATGAGATTGAAAGGCAAAAAAAGAGGAAGCCAGGGCTGGGCATGGTAGGTCACACCTGTAATCCCAGCACTTTGGGAGGCCAAGGAGGGTGGATCACCTGAGGTCAGGAGTTCGAGACCAGCCTGACCAATATGGCGAAACCCTGTCTCTAATAAAAATACAAAAAATTAGCCAGGCATGGTGTGTGGGAGTGGGGGGGCTACAATCTCAGCTACTTGGAAGGCTAAGACATGAGAATTGCTTGAACCTGGGAGGTAGAAGTTGCAGTGAACAGAGATCATGCCACTGCACTCCAACCTGGGCGACAGAGCAAGACTCTGTCAAAAAAAGAGGAAGCCAGAAGCCAGACATAGGAGTGTTACAGTGTTATTAACATTTCATGTTATAGAACTTGCTCATGGACCAAGTAGTCTGGCTCCAATGCCTGTGTCCCTAATCATTACATTATGCTGCATCTTAAATGCCATCTCATTTAATTTTGTGCTTCTCAGACTTGAACCTGCAGCAGAACCACCAGGAGGGCTTATTAAACATAAACCCTCAGCGAAAAGCATTCTGAGTGGTTTTAGCCTATAGATGTTATGGACATGTAGATATCCCATTCACTGATTACTGGCATCCCTCAGATTCTTCATGGTATTTTCAAATGTTGGATAAATCTGTAAATTAAAAAATTATCTGACAGTTACCCCTGTTCTCCCTGCAGTGTCCATTGGTGCTGCTGGAAAGCATGTCTGGCTAGGTAGACTGCTAGTTTTATCCATTAATGGCATTTCTTATTTTCTCAAAGCCCTTTCAGATAAAACCAAACCACCATGCAATCAGTATTTACTTATATATTTGTATAAGTACCTATATTTTGCAAAACACATCTGTGTATATTTATCTCCTGAAATTACTTGCCTCTGTTAATCAGTGTCTTTCATGTTCTCTGTCCAGATTGTAAACTCTGGGAAGAAGCCATGGCTTATATTTCTGTATCCCTTACTTAAAAACTAAAAGCACTGAATAATTGAAATCTCTTCTCAAAACAAACAAACACTGAACTGTAATTTGTGCTCCAGAGCTCCGTGTGTGACCAAGCTGAGGCTGGCATTTGCCCTGAAAGCACAGTCTTGCTTGGCCTCTCCTCCTTCCATGTCCTGCTTGCTCTACTCCCTTACTGACTTCTCTTGGGAGCAATGCTCTGATAAATTACCTGCCCACGTAGGCTCACCTTAGGGCCTGCTTCTAGAGAACTAAACCTTAGACAGTCTCTTTTGAGTGACAGTCTCTCCTGAGTGCCCACCTTTCCATTCCCAAAGTTACTATCTTGGTTCACTCCTTATGGCATAAGCAATTCTCCTAGCCATTGTGCCTCTTCCATCTAGTGTACTGTCAGACAACCTCTGAATGCATGTCCCTGATCACACCACTTCTCCAGTCAAAATCAAGCAATAGTTATTCATTCGTTTGCTGTGGAATTTAGAAAAGACTCCTTGGCCTGGAATTTAAAGCCTTCCATACCATAACTCCAAGCTAGCTACTTTTTTTTTTTTTTTTTTTTTTTTGAGACAGAGTCTTGCTCTGTCACCAGGTTGGAGTGCAGTGGCACCATCTCGGCTCACTGCAACCTCCGCCTTCTGCATTCAAGCAATTCTCCTGCCTCAGCCTCCCGAGTAGCTGGGACTATAAGTACATGCCACCACGCCTAGCTAGCTTTTGTATTTTTAGTAGAGACAGGGTTTCACCATGTTGGCCAGGATGGTCTTGATCTTTTGGCCTCATGAACCACCCACCTCAGCCTCCCAAAGTGCTGGGATTACAGGCTTGAGCCACCACGCCCGGCCCAAGCTACCAATTTTTAATTATTGCACATAAGTTCCTAATATCACATGGAACTCAACTCTGACAAATTCCTGCCCTACCTTCCCTGTTCCTCTGCTCAAAACTTTTCTTTTATCTGGAATGTCCTCCCACTTTATTTAAGTAGGAAAACCTAGCCTGTCAATCAAATCTCTGTTCAAGTGTCTTTTCTATCATGAATACTTTATTGATTCTCTCTTTTATTAGTGTCCTATTGCTGCCATAACAAATTACTAGAAACTTAGTGGCTTAAAACAACACATATTTATCTCACAATTTTGTATGTTAGAAATTCAGGCAGGCTTGGTTGGCTTGGTCCTCTGCTTGGGATCTCACAGAAGACAAATGGAAAAGTTGTTGCCCAGACTAGCTCTTGTCTCTTGGGGATAAATCTACTTTAAAGCTCCTTTGATTGGTTGGTAGAATTCATTTCCTTCCAGTTGTAGTACTGAGGTCCCTGAACCCTCTATCATCAAATCCAGTTGTTCAGAAGCCTCAGTTCTCTTTGACTTCCTCACTGTTGCATCCTATCTGCCTCCAGCTGGGAATGTTCTCTGTTAGATTAAGCCCACCCAGATAATTCCGCATAAGCTCCCCATCTCAAGGCCTATAGCCTTAATCACATCTGCAAAACCTCTTTTGCCATGTCACATAACATATTCATGGGCTACATGATTTAGGATGTGGATATCTTTGAGGGACCATTATGCCTACCACATATCCCCCACCATAGAGATGATCTCATTCTACCCTGAAATCCTGTGGACCATCATATCTCCTTTCTAGTAATTTTATTTACATATAAAGTAGGAACAGCTCACTTCAGTAGTACTATGTGTCAGGCACCCTTATTTTTTTTTTTATACTTTAAGTTCTATGGCACATGTGCTCAATGTGCAGGTTTGTTACATATGTACACATGTGTCATGTTGGTTTGCTGCACCCATTAATTCATCATTTACATTAGGTATATCTCCTAATGCTATCCCTCCCCCCTCCCACCACTCCACGACAGGCCCCGACGTGTGATGTTCCCCGCCCTGTGTCCAAGTGTTTTCGTTGTTCAATTCCCACCTATGAGTGAGAGCATGCAGTGTTTGGTTTTCTGTCCTTGCAATAGTTTGCTGAGAATGATGGTTTCCAGCTTCATCCATGTCCCTTCAAAAGACATGAACTCATCCTTTTTTATGGCTTCATAGTATTCCATGGTGTATATGGTGCCAGGCATTCTTTTAAGCATTTTACATATACTACCTCACTTAATCTTCATAACAATCCTAGGTGATCAGATTTGGTACTGTTACTATCTCCATTTTATGGATGAGAAAACTGCAACAGAAAATTTTGTATCTTATATGTTAACAAATGGTAGAACCAGGTATGATAAAGATGATGCCATGTTTAACTAAATTGTTCAATTTCCCTTCCAGTTGCCACAGGAAGATTTTATTTCCAACTGCCCTTCGTCAATCACGTGACTGATTCTGGCCAATGGAATGTGGCCAGAAGTGATGAAGGTCACTTATCTGGCCTAACCCCTGCTTTCTGCAGCATGGTTTTTTATGCATGCTCTCTCTCTCTCTCTCTCGAAGCAAATGGCCCCAAGATGCAGAAGCCATACCATGAAAGGAGACTGGACCTCTGAGTCACCTCTTTGAGCAGAGAAAGTCAGGAGATCCTCCTTACTCACACTGAGCAGTGGCATGTGGGTGAAATCACACCGTGCTGAGTTCCTGGAACTTCAGGAATCTTTGGTACAGCAAAGATGATACTTTGATTAACACGCCAAACTCCAAGCTTAGAAAATCTGGATGTACAGCGTGTGTTCTTAATTGCAATGTTATTTTTTCTCTTCCTCCTTCCTTTTCTGAGTAATAATACTTCTACAATTGCTGAATAAATCCAGCATTCATGGAGATAACATAAGTGTGGTAATTATAATGCGTTTGTAGCATACCTTGTATTGTGGTGACTCAGACACTTGTATTTTCGGTCTAGCAGGCTGAGGTCTAGGTGTCATTTTCCTTTCTACCTCCTGCTATACTCAGTGCATTGTTTAACATACAGAAAGTAAACACTTGCTGAATTCAATGTAGAAAATTGGAGTTTTCAAATAAATTAGTTATAAAAATATATTTCAAGAAAAATATTCAGTGTACTAAAAAAAAGTTAACCTCTTTAAAACATTAAGAACACAACCTATTGACACTGAACGTACACACGCTGAAGGGTTCTTACCTGACTGTTGACACCTGTCAGGTGGTAACTCCTTGTAACAAGTTTATTAGCAAAAAAACTATGTTGCATTAGAAATATCAAAATGCGTTAAAGACCTGTGATAAAGTGGCTCGCTTAAGGGTAGCTGTGATTATTTCACCCCAATGTCCTCTCCAAACAGTGAAATAAAAAATGTCTCTTTCTCTAACACTCAAGTTCAAAACAGAGGGAGGCCTTTTTTCTCTACCATGACAACATTCAAATAGAACATGTATCACTTTGGACTTTAAATCAATTTGCATATTATCTGGTAAGATTTATTTGGCAGGAAAATCAAAGGAGACAAGTAGGATTGCTGAACTAATTCCACTCAATCGTCCCTGACTTAAAACTACAGATTCTCAGAAGGTCCAAGAAATGGACATAAAACCAAAGTAACAAAAATGCAAACTGTTTATTACAATACCAAATGTCAGAATGCCGGCATAAATATATCCTGGAATTAGCCTCAAAGTAATATGCTTCTAAAAGGATTATAAAATCTCTAAAATAAAAAGAAAAACCTATTTTTTTTTCCTATTTGGACTAAGCTCTCTTTCTATTGTCCTGAAATGTAAAACTCTTTTACAATTATATTTACAAAATATGTTTGCATGCAAATATCTTATGAATACATTTATAATTGATTGTTTATATTTATAAATGTACATGCTATAACAGATTGCCAAGTTATAAAGACTTGCATAGATGTTTGTCTATCACAATGATGATGAATGCTTTTGTCTCCAGCCTTCTCCGCTTCCCTGAGGTCTAGATCCAAATTTTCACTTTGCAGAGGACCTCTCCCAGCTATTTTGGAGAGTATATTAGATTCCAATAGTCCTAAATCAATTTCATCTTTTTCTCTCCAAAATGTACTCTTCTAAAGATAGTCCTGATCTGGTTGATAGTACTGTCATCTATCAATCACCATGAGCTGACTGATCTTAACAAGATATCTAGAAGTTACCCTCTGATCTCCTTTATCCTACACTGAAATAGTTGCCAGAGCCTGTAGAATCTACCTCAAAAATGTCTCTTCAAACTGTTCACTCATCCCTTCAGAAACTTCTTGTCGAGTGTGTACTAGGTCGCTGTCCTTGGGGTGTTTATGTGCAGATTACACGATAGTGAGAAAAGCCAGGGAAAAAAAAAGAACAGGAAAGGAAAAAAGAAACAAGGAAGAAAAGAGAAAGGAAGGAAGGAAGCAGGAAAGAAAAGGGAGGAGAGAGGGAGGAAGGAAGGAAATTGGGAAAGGAGATGGGATTATTCAGATATATGCTATGAAAGAAATTAAACAGTGATATATGGCGTCTGACAAGGTAAGTGGAATCTACATCAGAAAGGAAAGAGAAGACAGGCCCCTCTGAATGGATGATGTCTGAACTGAGACCAGAGTGATGAAAACAAACAGAAGTTAATTTCTTTAAAACATTAAGAAAGCATCCTATTGACATCAAATATACACATGCTGAAGAGATGTATACAATAAAATAGCCATAGGATACAGAATAGGAGAGAGTTCTAGGCAGGGGGGAAAAGACTCAGAGGAGGGCATGGCTCCTCTGAGGAGGAAAATCAGTGGGGATGGAGGACAATGGCAAAGAAAGAGAGAGGTATAGGATGACTCCAAAGAAGCAGGCAAAGCCAGTGCATGGGCAGCCTTCCATTTTATCTCTGTTACCAGGGGAATCACTCAGAGTTTTAAGCAGGGAGCAATATGGTATGAATTATCTTTTTTTCCAAGAATGACTCTGGCTGCTGTCTGGATAATGGATTTATATGGGAAACAAGAGTGAGAACAGGAGAAAGTAGGAGGCTATTGTGGCCAACAAGCCTAGGAATGGTATTGGCTTAGACTAGAATTGCTGCAGCAGATGTGATGAAGCATTGTCAGATTTGGAACATTCCTGTATGGAGAGCTGACAGTACCTGCTAATGCAATCATGTGTGGGGAGGAGGGAGAGCACATGGAGGGTGTTGAAAGAGAAAAAAAAAGGATCAAAGATGGCTTCTTCATTGGGGGCCGGAGTGAATGTCCTCTCTCATCCCCCGCTTTGGTTGAGGTTCTCTTGGACTCTATCCTGGACAAAATCCCATTAGTGTCCTGGTTTCCATTTCTTTCAGTCTCCTATTCTCCCTACTACTTCTTGTTCAAAACTGTCCTCCTGATTATCCTGTAAGTCTCAGAATCATTTCCCTGGAAAACTAGATCAGTCAAGCTCTAGTTAGGAAAAGAGAATCTACACTAAGTATCGTCAGAGAGGATTTAATAAAGGAAACTTTTGCAACCAGATTAGAAAGCAGAAAGAGCACAAAGGGGGCACTGAGCTAAAACCAGATATTAGCAGTTTCAAGGTTATTGCCAATTCTAAAGTTGAGGTAATTCAGAGAATTAATATCTGAAGAATGCAGTTACTACCCTGAAGGCTGAGATAAACACAGGGAAAAGTGAGGAGCTCATTACCCTGGAGGTTGAAGAGGCTCCTAAATTTCCTTGATTCCAGCCTTATTATGTCCTAAACCCATCAGTTTCTTTTTTTTAGAACCGAGTCACCTTTGCACATGTCATTTACGCTATTTGAAATTTCACTCCTCTTACCCAGGAAACAGCTCTGAAAAGCCACCCTCAATTTCTCCAAGCAAAGTAAATCACACCCTCTTCTTTGACAGCTTTGTGCTTCCACAGCTCTGTGTCAACATGTATCATATTGGATTGTCATGTATCTATTTATGGAGCTGTCTTACCCACAGGTCCATGATTTCTTGCAGATAAGAATTATGTCCTGGCAACTTCTCAGTGCTCTTCTGGAGATGTTTGCTGAATCAATAAACATCAATCATCTCTGCTGTCTGTGGCACCTCACCTTCAACAGACTAGCCTGGGCATAGTGACTGAGCAGGTTTCAAGACCACCTGAAGGCTATGCCTAGACTAGTTCACCATCATTTCTGTTGCAATCTGTTGGCCAACACAAATCACATGGCCAGACAAAACTCAGTAGTATCCACCAGCAAGCTACAGGATTTATGTTGATATTTAGGCAACTTTTTGTGGTTCAAATTGGAGTACAAGATTAAATACTACTCGCCTCAACATTTATGCAAAACAGATACACAGTAAATGGTGGCGACTTTACATGTATGACATCTTTATTGGTCAGTTTTTTGGCATTGAAGAAAAACACTCCTAAACTTAGTGATTAGCCCAGCATTCTATGGATTGACAATTTTGGCTGGGCTCAGTGGGGTGGTGGTTCTTCTGGTCTCGCACTGCTCACTCATGCTTCTCTAGTCAGCTGTGGGTGGGTCGGGGCTGGCTAGTCTATGGTAGCCCACCTCTGCTCCATGTGGCACCTCACCTTCAACAGGCTAGCCTGGGCATAGTGACTGCGCAGGCGTCAAGACCACCTGAAGGTTGTGCTTAGACTAGTTCACCATCATTTCTGTTGCAATCTTTTGGCCAACACAAATCACAAGGCCAGACCAAACTCAAGAGATGGGGAAATAGATTATATCTTTTGACTGGAGGAGATTCAGTACTGATGATGGTATGCCAGTTTCAAGCCTTGGCTTCAAGAAGATGTACACACATCTGCTTGCTTGCTCGTGAAACTTTGCTGCCACCATAACTGAAAGTCTGGACTAACCTGTGAGGAGACAAGTGACCACATGGAAGAGAGTCCAGCTGGCACAGCTGAAGTCATCCCAGACTAGTCTACAGCCTGCCAACCCTTAAACATGAAGGAGAATGCAGCAAAGACCAGCAGAGTTGCTGCCCCACCCGCAGCTAACCTGAGACATGAGTGAGCTGAGCCAAGAACAGAAGAGTAATAATAAATTCACTGAGTCTGGGGATGGTTTGTTATGTGTCAATAACTAACTGATAGAACGAGTTTATTATCATCCTGCTATACTACTAACCTCTATCTTGACCCAAAGCAATTTTTGAGGGTTTTTTTTTTCATTTATTGTTGAAGATGTTTCCTTGAGTCACCTCTCATTGGTACATGTTTTCTTCCTCCTCCTCCTCCTCCTCCTTCCTCCTCCTCCTCTTCCTCTTCTTCTTCTTCTTTTTCTTCCCCTTCTTCCTCTTCTTCTTCTTCTTCTTCTTCTTCTTCCTTCCTCCTCTTCTTCTTCTTTTTCTTCTTCTTCCTTCCTCCTCCTCTTCTTCTTCTTCTTCTTTTTCTTCTTCTTCTTCTTCCTTCCTCCTCCTCCTCTTCTTCTTCTTCTTCTTCTTCTTCTTCTTCTTCTTCTTCTTCTTCTTCTTCTTCTTCTTCTTCTTCCTCCTCCTCCTCCTCTTCTTCTTCCCCTTCTTCTCCTTGTCCTTCTCCTCTTTCATTTTTTTTTTTTTTTTTGACAGAGTCTCATTCTGTTGCCCAGGCTAGAGTGCAGTGGTACAATCTTGGCTCACTGCAACCTCCATCTCCGAGGTTCAAGAGATTCTCCTGCTTCAGCCTCCCATGTAGCCGTGATTATAGGCAACCACCACCATGCCTGGCCAGTTTTTGTATTTTAGTAGAGACAGGGTTTTGCCATGTTGACCAGGCTGGTCTTGAACTCCTGACTTCAAGTGATCCCCCCGCTTCAGCCTCCCAGTGCTGGGATTACAGGTGTGAGCCATGGTGTCTGGCCAGTTTCTTTCTTTCTTTCTCAGTCTTCCAATATCCAGTGGCAAATTTTTGCATTCATGACTGGGACCATAAATACATACGACCAATGGCCAGGGTCAGTTATGTTACCTGTCTTCAGCAGTGTGAGTGGATAGAGCACAGCCTCCACAATTAGACAAATTCAGGTTTAATCCTGGTTCTGACACTGACAACCAATGTATTTTTTGTCAAATTTTTAAATCCTTCTGATTCTTGGTTTCCTTATCTGTAAGATGAAGATAATGATGCAAACCTATGATCCCCACATAATGCTGTCCTGGTTGTGTACTGTATCATTTCAAATTCCATCAACTGTTGTTCTTCAGTATATAACCTGCATGGCTGGTCACGGTAGTTTGGGGTTGTGGTAATGGTAGTTAGGTCGTTTGAGTAAATATGAGATGGCGTGTACACAATAGGTACTTAGTAGTTCTTCTTACCTCCATCTACAAACTTCCAAACAGAATGTTAAAACCTGCAACAACTGACACTCCAGGCTCTAACCCAGGGGTTGGCAAATTATGGCTTATGCATCAAATCTGGCCCAGAGTCTGTTCTTGTAAATATAGTTTTGTTGGAACACAGCCATACCCATTGTCGCTGGCTGCCATTTCTACAGTGGCAGGGCTGAGTCATTATAAAGAGCCCATTTAGGTCCACAAAACCCAAAATATTTATGAATATTTACAGAAAATGTTTGCAGACCCATCTCTAATGTCCTGTGCCTTAAACTTTTATTGTACATAAGCATCACCTGGAGAGCTTGTCTAAAATGCAGATTCTAGGTCCTCGCCTAGCAGAGATTCTGAATCAGTACATCTGGGTGAGGCCTGAGATTCTTATTTACAACAAGCATCCAAGTAAAGATGACATTGCAGGTTTAGGGACCACACTTTAATTTGCACTGTTTTTAAACATCTGAAGTAACTTAATTACATTAAATCCTTATTTTTTAAATGGCAAGGTATTAATCAATTAAAAACCCATACAAACACACTGAACTCACTCTGTGAAAAAGCTTAAAGTTGTGCTACAGGAATTGACTAAATAATGACTGCAGGTCATTTTAAGTACTATGTGCCTCATAGATAATTCATGTTTATTTAAGGGAGGAAAAAGTTAATCTAGGCCAAGGACAGTAACCACCAGCCAACATGAGAAACCAAAACACAAAAACAAAATAAAGACTATATATTAGACTTTAATTATTAGCCTGTGTACGAAATGAAAAATCCATCTCAAGATTTTCTTAAATTACAAGGTTTTGCTTCTCCTAATTGTGCCATTTGTCTTATTCCCTCTAAAATATCTAATAGTGGTATACTCGGTGACAACCACATACTCCATGGCTCAGAATAATTTATATTTTCCCCACTAATAACAGATTGCAGATGCTCTCTTGACAGGCTTCAAGATTTCAGACTGATTGCTAACCAAGCTGCTTGCTTAAGACATACTAGGTCAGATCTGTTGCGATCCAATTAATAATATTTTAAAATCATCCTACAGTGAGCTTCTAGAAATTATTATAATTAAGCTGGTTGTTAAGCGCTCACCCTTCCTTGGTCCCTAATTTAATTTCCTTCAGTGATTTCTTCCTTCTACCTATCTTTCTACTTCAATGCTTAAAATAAAAAGAGCAAATCACTTCCTTCTAAAATTGTATTCATATACCCTCATTTTATCTTGATCATTTAGATCATCCTCCCTTTATTACTAGAAAAATGACCTGAATATTATTTTGAGACTATTTTAAATATGGAATGAGCCTCAGAGAGACAGAAACTCTTAAAAGGCTATGGGAGAGTTAACAGTTACATCTATGTCTGGTCCAAAGATATAAAGTTAAAAGAAAATGCTAGCTTCTGTAATATGGGACCTGAGAGGGGAAATGTGGAACAAAAACCTCACACACTGCATGTACAGATTCAAAGATTTATGAGCTGTTACAAGTAAACACACACCCATACACTCTAATGGAATTGCCTTTAGATCTCATAATGTGCTCCTGAAATAAATCCTCTATGCCAACTGGGATGTTAGAATGAAAAAAAGAGAAATCTGGCTTACATCCAGGTTCCACCTCTCTGTCTTTTTTTTTTTTCTTCTTTTCTCCCTCCTTTCTCTAAACTTCATGTTTTCCTCCCTTCCTTCCTCCCTTTCTTCTTTCCTTCCTTCTATGGACGTAGATCAGATGAAATTGGGTCATTCTTGTCATAGTCAACTAAAGCAGAGTCAAGAAGGCAGGGAGGAAAAGCACTCAGGGCACATAACATTGCTCTAAGACTGTAATTCTGTGCAATCTTGGCTGCTAAAACTGCCTACTGTAACCTGAAACCATGGCTTCTGAAACAAAGGGCTGCAACACAAAGACTACTTTTACCTACCAGAGTCCTACCAATCAGAACTTCCCAGCTAGCCCCAAATTTTACCCGTGCTAATGAACTTTCTCAAAGAGGCCTACGTAGTGTTTCTCCTTTTCATAATATAACGTTTCCAACCTCCTCTTTGTTCTGCAGACACACCAAAGACCACCAACCAGGTCTGTGTATATGACCTGAATTTCAATTCTTTCTTTCCAAATAAAACATTAAATTTAGAAATTCACTTCTATTAAATACATATTTTATTTTGCCTTTGATCCTTCCTTCCTTCCTTCCTTCCTTCCTTCCTTCCTTCCTTCCTTCCTTCCTCCCTCCCTCCCCCTTCCTCTCTCTCTTTTATCCTTCTGTCCTTCCTCCTTCCCTCTCTCCCTCCCTCCCTTTCTCCTTCCTTCCTTCCTTCTTTTCTTTCTTTTGCTACAGCTAACTCATTGGATTTTTTTGAGGATTAAATCAATTAAATTTAATAAAAATGTCATGGTAAATGCTTGATAAGTATTAATTATTATTATTACTATTACCTTGATGATTATAAAACAGAATGCTATTCATTAATCCCTTTGTCCTTGGCATTTTCTGTGGTCTAAATGTTTCTGCCCCTGCCAAATTCATATGTTGAAATCCTAATCCCCAAGGTGATGAAATGAGGGGTTGGGGCTTTGGGGAGTGATTAGACCACAAGGGAAGATTTCTCATGATGTGATTCATGCCCTTATGAAAGAGGCCCAAAAGAGCTCATTTGCCCCTTCTGCCAAGTGAGGACACAACAAGAAGTTAGAACCTGACCATGCTGACACCTTGATCTTGGACTTCCCAGCCTTCAGGACTGTGAGAAATAAATTTCCATAGTTTATAAGCCACTCCGTTTATGGTATTTTGCTATAGCAGCCTAAGGGACTAAGCATTTATCTGACCATTATGTAGAACCCATTTCTTATTGACTATAATCTCTCTGTCCTGGACATCTACGTTTATATTCTTTTCATAATGCAAATAGAGTTTGGTTTGATGTATGATCCAGCTTTTTGGAATCATCTCCCAAAAAAATATTGGCCTTTGAATCCTTGCCTCAAGGTCTGCTTTTGGGAGCTCTCAGATTAAGATATATATTTAATGTTGAGAATGTTATACTGAAGGAAACATGGATAAACCTAAAATTCATAGCAGACTGCCTAGGAAATAGAAGAGAATCTAGTGGAATGAAACAAACATTGCTTAACTCTGAGAAGCAGGGCTTGAAGGCAAGAATGGGCTTGTTCAATAGGTCTCTCTGGGTAGGGAAAGGTGGAGTGGTGTCCATCTTGATCTTACTCATGGTTCTGAAATGTAAATTAGCCACCAGAGGTCACAGTGAGTGAAAAACATTAAGACGTTTCCTAGAGTACTCGTGGTACTATTTTCCAGTTTAAAACAACAAAATAACAACAACAAAAAAAACAGTAGATGTGAATAGGAAATTCACAAAAGCAAAACGAGATGAATTAATTTATAGAAGTTATGAAAAATACATAAGCTTATTATAAATTTAAATGCCTTTAAAAACAAAAGCCCAGTTCTCTTACTGGGAGTATTGAAAATTACAAAATCAGACTGACCCTCACACTGAAAACAATTTAAGATGCTAGCTAAAACATGAATAACATATTTTTAGATGCATGCTGAGTGAATAAGCAAGTGTGGACTTCTCAGGGGCCAAACACCAATTGAAAATAGTATAACAGACAAGCCAGCAGACAGTCAAGGCCAACTTCAGGCTAAGGAGATTTGAAAAGTCCGAGGGAATTTGAGATTTGGTGTGTCTTGAAATCTAGTTGGCGGATGGAGTTGACTGGGATCGGGAGACAAAGGCAGAGCTTACACACATACAATGTGATCCACATAGGGCTATGCTCAGAGCAAAGATAAATGGGCTGGGGGACTGGCGGGGGAAGTTGCCTTTACTGTCTATCCTCCACAAATTCTCCAATGCTTCACACCACATGGATCAGTAAGAAAAGTGGATCATCTGAAACCTTAGCATTGGGTGAGTCACAACTTGTTCCTTTCATAAATCTGCAATCTAATTACTATTACCTGTATGGTCTGAAAAACCTCACACTAAGAACTTAGCTTAAGGCTGTATTTTGGGGGTTAGATTAGCTTTACTAAATAAACCCTGGAGGCCAGGAGTTTGAGACCAGACTAAGCAACATAGTGAGAACCTATCTCTAAAAAACAAACAAACAAACAAACAAAACAAAACAAAACAAAACAGCCAGATGCAGTGGTATACTCCTGTAGTCCCAGCTACTTGGGATGCTGAAGCAGGAATATTGCGTGAGCCCCAAAATTTGAGGTTGCAGCAATCTATGATTGGGCCACTGCACTCCAGCCTGGGTCACAGAGTGAGACCTTGTCTCTACAAAAAATATTAATTAAAAAAAACCCTGAAATATCAGTGGCTTAACAGAATTCACATTTATTTATTGCTTTCACCACATTCAATGCCACAGGTTGGAAACTGGAGGTGGGGAGTCCCCTCTGTCTTCATTACATGGCTCATAAGGCTTCCCTGAGCATCTACATCTACCTGTCAGTCAGGGGAATGTCACCTGTCTACCTGTCAGCATGGGGATGTCAGAGGTAATGTGTTAGAGTGTAAAAAATGGCCCCCTGTCCCCATGACCCCTTGCAATATTACTTTGAAGAGGTGGAGTCTACTTTCCCATGCCTTGAATCTGGGTTGAACTTATGACTAGCATGGGCCAATAGGATGTGGTGGAAGCAACATTACAGAACTTCTCTCTCAAGCCTTAAGTGGACTGGCAGCATCTACATTTTCCCCGTTGGGCTCAACCATCATGTTGTAAGGATGTCCAGGCAATCCTGTTGGAGAAAGAGGCCAGGTAGAGGCCAGAGATATGGGTCATCACATAGAGAGACAGGTCACAAAGAGGGGGAACAACAATATCCCAGCTCACAGTGAGCACCAAAGATCCCATATATGATAGAGATTATCTTGGGCTTTCCAGCTCCAGCAAGTTTATGCCATAATGCAGACATGTGAGGAGCCCAGACAGGACCAGCAAAGTCTGACTCAGTCAACTGACTGTTGAAATAAATAAACCTATTTTTATTTTAGGGCACCAGGTCTTGGGGGTTGTTTGTGACACAGCAAAAGGGAACTGAAATGGATGTTCATTTGGTAGTAAGGATTTTATATTCCATGTTTGGAAGTGGGTCATCACTCCATTCCACTCATATTTCATTGTTGAGAACTCACGCACAAGGCCACACTCAACCCCAAGAGAGGCTGGGAAATATAGTCTAGCTATGCATCCAGGATGAAGAAGGAAATGTTTTGGTGGACACCTGTTTCTACTACAGAAGTATTCCTCGTTTGTTAGTTCCTACACTCTAAGAATAGGCAGAAACAGATAGTGTCTGAGGGAATTTACCTTACCCCAGACTTCAAAGAATTATCATAAAGCTCCAAATAAAAAAGACGAGGGAGACATAACTCTAACTATTATAGCTATTTCAAAAGAACATAGGAGGATGTTATCCCCCTAAAATTCAAAATAAGCCAGTTCCCATAAAGATGATGTATCAACACTGACTCAACAGTAATAGGAAATCTGAGTGGCCTTATAACCACTAGAGATAAGGAATCAGCACTTTAAAGCTTCTCTGCAACGAAAATATCAGATCCTAACAGATTTGTGGACAAGTTCTAACAAACATTAGGATAATTCGATATGATTCATACTCTTCTAGAGAATAGCAAAATAAAGAATATTTCCCAACAGTTTATGAGGTTAACATAGTCATGACACAAGAACCAAAGAAGATTCAGGAAATGGAAATTTACAGGAAATTCTTACCCATGAACATAAGTATACAATCCTGAAAGAAAAATTCAACAAATTGAATTGAGCAATGTACAAAAAGGATGTATCACAACCAATTTATATTTGTCCCAAGAATGTGATGCTGGTTTAAAAAGTTATATATATACACAATATACATATAACTTTTAATATATATTAAATATATAAATCTATTACACACAAATAATAAAATTTACTGTATTCTGTATTAACAAGTTAAGAGTCTGGTTTCCAGTCTGACATGTAAGGAACTTGGAAGTCATCACTCTGTCCAAACAATACATAACAAGTTAAAGTAAAATCAATTATGTCCATCAGAGAATTTAGGTCACAAGGTAAACTGCTGCCCTAAAAATTGGACAGACAGACAGCTGGATACAGAGAATCAAAATTTAATAAAGCAGAGATTCACAGGTTGGAAACTCTGTGTGAGGACCAGCATTGGAGCAAGAAAATCTGAACTGTAAGTGATGAATTGTTGGAGGCTCAGGATGGACAAGCTGAGAGTTTAAAACTCTAGAGGGGCCTAATTTTGGGGGACATGAATACTTTTGTGAGTTTTACCTCAAGTAACTCTACTTAGGTTCTCACAGTAACGCCTGAAGTTCCTTCTACTTGGGCCGGGCACAGTGGCTCACATCGGTAATCCCAGTACTTTGGGAGGCCAAGGTGGGTAGATCACCAAGTCAGGAGATCAAGACCATCCTGGCTAACACGGTGAAACCCCGTTTCTACTAAAAAATACAAAAAATTAGCCGGGCATAGTGGAGGGCGCCTGTAATCCCAGCTACTCAGGAGGCTGAAGCAGGAGAATGGCATGAACCCTGAAGGCGGAGCTTGCAGTGAGCCAAGATCATGCCACTGCACTCCAGCCTGGGGGACAGAGTGAGATTCCGTCTCAAAATAAACAAACAAACAAACAAACAAACAAACTGAGTGTGGTGGCACGTGCCTGTAATCCCAGTTTACTCGGGAGGCTGGGGCAAGAGATTGGCTTGAACCTAGGAGGTGGAGGTTGCGGTGAGCCTAAACCATGCCACTGCACTCCAGCCTGGCGACAGAGTGAGACTCCGTTTCTAAAAACAAACAAACAAACAAACAAACAAAAAAACTAGTTTCCTCTGCTTTCAACATGGGGATGGAAAAAAATAGCCACCTTGAAATAGATCACTCTATTCTTAACAAGGTCTGCCCTCAAGATAAACTATTTTACCAAAGCCTAACCTACTGTGGTTTTACCAAAACAAAACTTACCTGAGAGAAGGAGAAAATCTAACTCCAGTCCCCTCTAGCCATCCTGTCCCAGCTAAGTAAGGGAAAAACTGAGAAGCACTTTTGGGTTCACACTCCAGGGCACAGGCTTAAAGCAGGCTGAGAACTAATCATGGGACTATGGAACCTTCTACCCTTCTCCTCTCCCCAAACTTTACCACACATCACCAAACACATGTTTACAGTGGTTCCTTTTACCAAAAACATCACGTCCGGCTATCAAGAAAAAATGACAAGGCAGACTAAAAAGTGAAAACCACAGTTTGAAGAGCTAGAATGAGCACTGAAACCAGAGTCAGCTATGGCAGGGATGTTGGAATTATTAGATTAGCAATTTTAAACAACTGTGATGAATATGTTAAGGGCTCTCACAGAAGGAGACAACACGCAAAAACAGAGGAGTAATGTAAGCAGATTGCTGGAAATTCTAGGAAAGAATAAAATGGAAGTGGTGAAGATCAAAAACACTATAACAGGATTGAAGAATGACTGAATAGATTTATTGTTAGACTGGATACGACTGAGGAAAGAATTTCCAAGCTTCATGATATGTCAATATAAACATCCAAAACGGAAAAGCAAAGAAAAAGAATACCAAAAAAAGAGGACTAGAATATCCAAGAACTCTGGAGCAACTACAAAAAGTATAACAAATGTGTAATGGGAACAGCAGAAGGAGCATAAAGAGAGAAAGAAATAGAAGAAATATTTAAAGCAATAATGCCTAAGAATTTTCTTCAAGCTAACGTCAGACATGAAACCACAGATTCAGGATGCTCAGAGAACACCAAGAAGGACAAATGCCCAAAACCACAGTTAAGCATATCATATTTAACCTGCAGAAAATCAAAGATAAAGAAGAAAACCTTTAAAGAAGTCAGAGGGAAAAAAACTTCTTATCTATAGAGGAACAAAGAGAAAAATAACATCTGATTTATCAGAAACCATGCAAGTAAGGAGAAATAAATGGATCAAAACGTTTAAGTGTTGAGAGAAATTAAAAAAAAAAAAAGCCCACCAACCTAGAATTCTGTATCCTGCGAAATTAATCATCAAAATTTAAGGAGAAACGGAGACACTCTCAAACAAGTAAAATGAGAGAATTTGTGGCCAGTAGGCCACTCTTGCAATAAATGTTAAAAAAAAAAAAAAAAAGTTGGCCCGGTGTAGTGGCTCACGTCTGGAATCCCAGCACTTTGAGAGGCTGAGGCAGGTGGATCACCTTAGGTCAGGAGTCCAAGACCATCCTGGCCAACATGGTGAAACCCCGTCTCTCCTAAAAATACAAAAATTAGTTGGGCATGGTGGCATGTGCCTGTAATCCCAGCTACTTGGGAGGCTGAGGCAGAAGAATCGCTTGAACCTGGGAGGTTGAGGTTGCAGTGAGCCAGGATTGCACCACTGCACTCCAGCCTGGGCGACAGAGTGAGACTCCGTCTCAAAACAAAACAAAACAAAACAAAACAAACAAACAAAGGTTCCTCAGAGACCGGGAAAATGATAAGGGTCCGAAAGGAAGAGCATTAGAGAAGGTATAAGTAACGATAGAGAAAAAGATTATAACGAAAAAAAATTAAATCACCTCAATACATATACATATAGAAAGGATGTTACATGAAATTAAGCTTACATTCACTACATTTATTTGAAAAAACTCTTGAGCAAATTAGGAATAGAAAGAAATTATGCTAATTTGATAACAAGTAGAAAGAAGAAAGAAAAAGAAAGAAAAAAGAAAGAAAAAGAAAGAAAGAAAGAAAGAAAGAAAGAAAGAAAGAAAGAAAGAAAGAAAGAAAGAAAGAAAGAAAGAAAGAAAGAGAGAGACAGAAAGAAACTATAGCAAGCATCTAATTTTATGTGCAGATTTTAAAGTGTTTCAGAACAGGAAAAAAAATAAAATAAGCCTGCTATTCCACCTCTATTCAATATTACCCAGTGAAGTAAAGTAAGAGAGCTATAAAGCATAAGAATTGGAAGGGAAGAAATAGAGCTGTCATAATTCAGAGCTAATATGATTGTCTGCAGAAATTTCCCCAAAATCTATAGGCATATTATTAGAATGAATAACAGAGTTTAGCCAATTTGCTGCTGGAACAAAATCAATATGGAAAATTTAATTGTATTTCTATAATCCATAAATATATTAGTATATAGAAAACATGTCAAAAAATATTTAAAGTAAAAGGCAGTACTAGCTTGTGACTTTCTATGAAAACAGCTAGATAGAACATGGAGTTAATCTGAATCTATAGATCTATTTAGGCAGAACTGACATCTTAACAGTTTTGAGTCCTCTGATCTTTAAAAGTGGTATATCTATTCTCTTATTTAAGCCTTCTATAATTTTCCTCAGCAGTGCTTTGGAGGTTTCATTGTACAAGTTTTAAGTATTTCAGATTGTTATGTATTATACATGATAGATTTTTCCATTTTATTTTCCAGTTGTTCATCACCAAATTCACTTATTTCTAGTAGTTTTAATCCTACTATGTTATTGCAGAAATGATATTATACATCAGTAGAGATAGATCAGCATTTAATAGTTATTCCTATGGGAAAAAAAGAAATTGGATCCTTTACTACACACAAACACACCCACACACCCACACACACATAACACACAACACATAAAAACACACACAAAATCCTCAATGGACTAAAAATTTGAGTGAAAGACAAAACAATCCTCAGAGACAGTCCAGAAACCTTTATTTATTACACTGGGATAAGGGAGGGTTTCTTAATTAAGACATAGAAAGTGCAATCATGAAGAAAATGATTTTTTTGTTTGTTTTGTTTTGTTTTGTTTTTTTGAGATGGAGTCTCGCTCTGTCGCCCAGGCTGGAGTGCAGTGGCACGATCTCAGCTCACTGCAAGCTCCGCCTCCCAGGTTCACGCCATTCTCCTGCCTCAGCCTCCCAAAGAAAATGATTTTTATGTCCATCATAGAGAAGTGTGCAGAATAGGGATTAGTATATCATACTCTAGAGACTAATGGCTTCTTTTTGAATCCTAGTTCTGTTACTTACCACCAATGTGAACTTGGGCTATTTACTTATGCTCTCTGCATCTGTTCCCTCAAAAGTAAAGTGGGGTTGATAACAGTATCCACATCATCAAGTTGAGATGAGAATTAAATGTGTTACTATAGGATAGTAAGTGTTATACATAATAATGTAAATGTGTATACAATAAAATGTTTTTAAGACAGAAATGAGAGTGAAAAGTCAAGCTAAAAACTGTAAGGTATTTGCAACACATAAAACTGACCCAAAGTACTGGAATATCTGTCTATCTGTATTCATCCATCCATCCATTCATTTATTCATCCACTTATCCAACTATTCATCCATCTATTCTCTTTCTACAACTCAAAATGAAAAGGCAGTGAGCAAGAGACATAACAGGCATTTCCCACAGAAGGAAGCAAGACTTTTCGAGAAAAATTTGTCATTGCTTAAGGAAGTTAAAGGTGACCCAACAATGTCACTCTTAGGAATATACCCTGGGAGAAACTGTTACAGCTTCACCTCAAGAGATTTATACAAGAATGTTTACAACATTGCAAACACAGGCACACACAAAAAAAGAAAACAGACAAAAATTTCTAGTAAAAGTAGATTGGATAAATAAGTTGCATAGTTCAGCTTTTAGTAAAAATGAGCAATTGAATATATCCACCTGGATGACCCTCAAAAACATATTAAGCCAAAAAAAATAAGTCACAGAAAAGTACCTGTAGTTTTACTCCATTGATATAAAGTTTAGAATGTGCAATATGAAGCAACAGGTTGTTTAGGCATAAAACATATGTGATAAATGAAACAGAAAAGAGAATGGTAAAACAGGGCATTCAAGCTAATTACCTCTGAGGGGACTGGTAGGGGTGGGATTGGAACAAGACATGGGGCATGGGGTACTACAATTCCAGTAGAAATGTTCTGCCTATCAAATTGGGTGACTGGTACTAAAGTGCTTATAGCATTATTTTTCTTTATTCCCTCATATATCTTATACTATATTATTTTACACATACTCAATGTTCGATAAAAACAACCACAATCAAATGCTAATGCCATCACTAGTAGAAAAAAAGTATGATCTACAACGTTCAAGTGACTACAGGAAAAAAAAAGGAACAAATACATTGATCAACATAGCAAAGAACAAGAAAAAGAAAATCCCCCCAAAATCTGGCAGTACAAAAGTCAAACTATAAAGTGGCACAAAATTATCAGCCATAACAATTATAAAAATTTTAGTTATAGCTGTTTATTATAAGACAATCATTTTCAGATTATTCAAGATAAAATTTAGGAGAGAACTTTATGACAACAAACAGAAAAAGAGAAATTATAGAGTTAAATTTAAAATTTTAATTAAAAAATAAGAAAACAAAACAAAATTCAGCTATATGGAGAAATGTATTTCATGAAAATACAAACAACATATAAACAACAAACAAATAAAAGAATAGCAATATAAGCACTAGCCAAAATAAAATTTGAGACAGAAAGGTTTAATTTGAGCCAAAGGGTTCATTTTATTTTCCAAAATTATTTTTAAAAACACATTGAAAATAGTATAGTCCTGACTCTGCCAATTAACAATCTAAAAATGCATAGTTGTTTTTTATTATTCATGAGGTCAATAATTGTGTTTGTCTACTTGCTAAAATGTATTTGTAGCCCCCAAAATCAATACTTGTACATTTTCAGTCATTCACTGGCAAGTACAGAGCAGCAAAAAATGTACAAGTTTTTGTTGTGGTTAAACTAAGCAATGCTCTACCTTCTTATTTCAGCTCTCATACTCTAAACACCTGTCTTTTTCGTGGTCTATTTAGCACCTTTTTTATATTTCTGTGCTTTTTTCTTATTGATCTCACTGTTTAAAATGGCCCCCAAGATTAGTGTCTAGTACTTCTAAGCTGAAGAAGGCTTGAATGTGCCTTACAGAGAAAATATGTGTGTAAGATAAGCTTTGTTAGGTATCAGTTATAGTGCCATTGGCCATTGAATATTAATGAATATATATATATGATAAAATGTCCTTAATCAGAAGCATATGTAAAACAAAATTACATATTGGTTAGTTGATGAAAATATGACCAGAAGCTTGCAGGAACCTAATACAACATTTCCCCTAGGAGCAATGTTTCAGTGTTTGCTAATCGTCTTTGCACCATATTGATAGAACATAACTGCCTTAAATAGGGAGAATCAGCTGTGTAAAGCACAAATCACAATCATAGTAGGAGAATTTAACATGTCTCTGAGAACGAAAAAATCAATTAAATACAATTTAATTGAAATATAGAGATCTGGATAATATAGACAATAAACTTGTTTTGGCTCTTCGTGTTCCTCTCCGCCCGAAGGAAATTCTACAGTTACCTCACATAGATGAACTCTCCAACACCGCAGACAGCTGGATCCTTACCTCTTTACCATCAGTATCTTTTCTCTAGTCCGACTTAGTGACCCACTCCACTGGTCACATCTTAGATATTGGCATCATCAGAAACTGCACTATTTCTGAAATCTTGATTTTAAACATCTTAATCTCTGTGTACCATCTTTGCTCTACCTCACTCACAAACTCATAAACCCCCACTGCTACAATTCCTTAACTCTTCAGAGACTGCCAAAATATGGACCCCATAATTTTTTTTATTCTCTCCTGCCCAACTCTATGTCCATGACTGCTCAATATAACCACTCCCTTGCCAGTATCCCCAGATCTCTTTTCCTCTCCCAGTCTCCCTCTAACAAATGATCTCTCTTCAAAGCTCCAACTGGCCAGCAGCTTGTAATTTTTTAGGACTTCACCAGAGTGTCAGTTCTTCTGGACAGCCTTTCCAGAGAAGCCTATACAAATTGAGTACAGCTTGGTCTCTGCATTTATTCCTTTCTTCTTTCAAAACGCTTATAGAGGCTTGTAAATATTTTAATAGACATGTGCTTTTTCCTCCTGTCTTTTAGACTACAACATAAGTTTCATGAGTACAGAAATCCCGTCTTGTTCTCCCTTCATTCCCAGTACCTAATATAAAACCTTGCATACATTAGAAACTCAAAGGAATGGTTTTCTAAATTTTTACCCTATAAACAAAAATACATTATTTTTAAATGTCTATCAGTGGAATGACTACAAAGTTTAATTGCATATATAGATATCAATATAACCTTAATTAATTCTATCATGTGGGAATTGTGCTACTTACATGCTTTCACCATGCCATAATAAAACTAAAAATACAATAAGGATAAAATAACCATAGCTAAATCTAACTAACTGGAAATCTAAAAACCTTGTTTTTAATAATTCTTGGAGAGGAGACAAAAGGAAGATTAATGAGTACAATTAAAAACATTTTTATAAATTAAAGAACATTATGTATCAAAATCAACTGCATAAATCTAAAATTGTCCTCAGAAAAAAATGTGCAGCGTAAAATGCTTTCTATTATTAAGCAAGAAAAATTAAAATAAATTAATTAAGTATTCATGAAAAGAAGCTGAGGGTAAAAAGCACTAAAATGAACACAAAGTTAGTTAGAGTTGAACTAATCAAGATAAAAACAATATTGGAGATAAAAAGGAAAAAGAGAAAATTATTCAAACACACCAATTCAGTAGATAATCTATTGTCAACTGCACAAAAGGAAATAAAACATAAACAGGTATTAGAAATAAAATCTGGCATATAAACAAAAGGAGGAAAATAAATTTAATTGCAGGAGAGTCTTTTTTTAGCTAACATTTCCTCTTTGCTTTTTCTAGACTTATGTCTAAGAGCCAAGCTAAGCAGGAAAGTTTCATGACAGTTCACACAATGGTTTTCCTATATAGGCAAAGATGTCAACTTCAAAACGGCCTCAACAATGCCTGAAAAATCCTGCCAAGTTTCTCTGTCTGGTCCTCAATGACAAGGCTTCTACATTTTCCCGTTGGGCCTTCCCAACTCCCTGCCAGCTTCCTCCTATCAATAGCCTGACCTTCAACTTCTCAGAGAAAAGTGCAGCGACATTACTTTTTCATGTGTAAGCCCTTTAAGATGTTATACTCCTATGCATCCTATGTTATTCACCTATGCATCTCAAGCACCTCAGACAGTGCCTGGCTCAAAGTTACTACTGAAAATACATTCAAGGAGCAAAGGGATATCAGATCTGCACCCATCTGCATTCATTCCCTCTCCACCCTCTTCCATTTCAAGGGGAGCAGTGTCTCTCCTCCCAACCCTGGCCAAGACTTCAACCCATGCCTGAACTCCTATCCTTTCCCAGCTTCTCAGGAGTATTATATCGACAGCTAAACTTTTTTGCTTTATTATTTACACTCTAAATCTAATTATTCCCAATAGTTTCTCATTTAAAACATAACTTAAGTCTTCTCATTTAAAACATAACTCTCCTCAGACCAACATCTTCCCTCCACCTTTTATCTCTCCTTCTTATCAACTTCATAGATTTCCTGAAGAATTGTTTACATTGGCCTCCATATACCTTGGATCTCTGTGTATCCAAGTGGTAGCAGCATCTCATTTTGAAGAATAAAAGCATAATGTGTTTCAATTTTTTTTTCTTTCTGTGACTTCATTGAAATCGTTCTTGTCATGAATGGTCTATACATCCAAAGATTATTTCTTCAGAAGTCATCAAATATAAGCCTCAATCCCCATTTGGAGTTGTTAACTGTCCCCTCCTTCTTAAAGTACTATCTTCCCTTTGCTTTAGGAAACCACATTTTTCTGGTTTTCCACCTACTTCTTCAGAATCTTTTCCTGAGTTTATTGCAGATTCATTCTCTTTTCCCCAGCCAGTAAATACAATGGTCAGCAAGACACTTACTTTCCCACTTTACTCTTGCTCAAGTCTTACAACTCAGAGTTTTAAAGACTACCTACAAGCAAATGACTTAAAGTTTTAGCAACAGTTCAGGTAATCTCTCTGACCTCCAGACCTGGACATATAAGTGCCTTCCTCTATCCTTGCATACTCACTACAAATTCCTTCAAACTCAAAATCTTTGAGAATGTTGTCCTATCCGGGTAAACAACAAAAACAAACAGCAACAACAAAAACAGTTTATCTACTATTTACAATATATCTGACACCAAATTTGTAAGGTTTCTTTTTCATACCAACCACTTGTTTGAAAGATGGTATCCCCTCCCAAATTTATGTTGAAACATAATCGCCAATGCAACACTATTAAGAGGTGGTGTGGCCTTTAGGAGGTGATTAAGTCAGGAGGGCTCTGCCCTAATGAATGGAATGAGCATCCTTATAAAAGGATGCTGGGTTGAAGGGAGGGCTCTCTTACTCTTCTGCTTTTCACCACATGTGCACACAGCAGATACAGCAACAAGGCACCATCTTGGAAGAAGGGATTGAGCTATTAGACACCAAACCTGCTGACACCTTGATCTTTAACTTCCCAGCCCCCAGAATTGTGAGCAATACATTTCTATTGTTTATAAATTACCCAGTTTGTGATATTTTGCTATGGCAGCAAAAACAGACTAAGACATCAACCAGTTCTCCAACTCTGGGGACACCAACTGAGTTTCAATTCTGACATTGACTACCCAGATTTACTGTAGATTCCCCAGGTTAAGGACTCATTCCCACAGGACTTCTCTCAATTTTATATGCCAACTGCAAGTCCCAGGTTGTCATCCTGTACTTCTAACCAACTGACTATAAATTAAGGGTTCCCAGACCTCCCACGTCAGGTTAGATAATTTGTTGAATGTCTCACAAAACTCAGGGAAATATTTACTTATGTTTACCAGTTTGTTATGAAAGATATTATCAAGGATCCAGATAAACCGCCAGAAGAAGAAGTCCACAGAGGAAGATCTGAAAAGGTCTTGGAAGCAGGATCTTCTGTCCCTATGGAGGTGGATTATGCCACCCTCCTGGCATATGGATTCTTGTACAAACTTGAAAGCTCTCCAAAATCCATCCTTCAGGGTTATAGAGTCTTAATTAGGTATGATGGATTAAGCCAATCTCCAACACCTCTCCCCTCCCCAGAGGTCAGAAAGTAAGGTTAAAATTTCTAACTCTGTAATCCTGTCTTTGTCTTTCTGGTGGCCAGCCCAGTTCCTAAAGCTATCTAGGAATCTCAGCCATTAGTCATCTAATTACCATAAAAAAAGGCACTCTCATTTCTCTCTGGAGACTCCAAGAGTCTTAGAAACTATTATGTAAGAAGTCAGGGACTAAGATAAAATATTATAACAAAAGATGTTCCTCACCCCCTACCATCTTCTAAAGGATTTTAGAAGCTCTGTGCCAGGAATCTGGAAGAGATTAAATATGTATTTCTTATTATGTCCTACCAAGTCAGTTCTAAATCAAATTATATACAATCAAAGCAGAAGAGCCTAATCCTTTTGACTGCATTTAAATTGGCCTACAAAATATTGCATATGCCTTCGGGTAATATGCAATATTAGGAAAAAATAAACTGATATTAGTGATATTGATAAATTAATATTAACAAATTTCTCAGTCACAAAACAGATCTCACTGACATCAATTTTGGGAAAGATTTCCATCAGGGCCATGAGAGGTTAGTGGAAATCTATGCAACCCTCACTCCCCATGTTTTATCCATCGCTAAGTTCTGTAGCTTGTTTTACTTCCATAGGCTTCTTGCTCCTTAAACTTCCAGCGTGCCTTTTATTCCACTCTCAGCTCATAACTCATTTATTTTAATGACAAAATTGAAGCAGCCTAAAACACTCTTTAAGTTCCCACCACCTTAACAAATTTAGAAGCAAAAGGGCCCATGCATCCCATGCATCCTGGTTTCTTTTCTGTTAATTAAAGATAAAGTTTCTCCTCCTCCCATCTAAGGTAACTCCTCTCCTTGTGCCTTGGATGTTTGCAATGTCTCTCTCTCTTCTGCATCCTGTCTTTACCCTCCTCACAAATCATTCCCTTCAACATTCAAACATATCATAATTTCTCACAACTTAAAAATGCTTTCTGGGTTCCGATTTCCATTTCAGGTAGTATGTCAGTTTTGTTCCCCTTTGTACTAAAGCTTTGTGGAAAAAAAAAATTGTCTCCTCTTTCTCTATACTGCCTTTAATTTCTCTTCTTCACCTCTTAGGCCATCAGAATTAGGCTTTCAGGCCAGGTGTTGTGGCTCATGCCTGTAATCCAAGCAATTTCGGAGGCCAAGGTGGGCAGATTACTTGAGGTTAGGAGTTTGAGACCAGCCTGGCTAACATTGTGAAAGCCCATCTCTACAAAAAATACAAAAATTAGCCAGGCATGGTGGTGCATGCCTATTCCTAACTACTTGGGAGGCTGAGGCAGAAGAATTGCTTGAACCCAGGAGGTGAAGGTTGCAGTGAGCTAAGGTCGCACGACTGCACTTCAGCCTGGGTGACAGAGCAAGACTCTGTCTCAAAAAAAAAAAAAAAAAAAAAAATTAGTCATTCATCCCCATCATGCCAACCAAACTGCCATCTCTAATGTAGAGTTCAGGAAGCAGAGCAACATCCAGCAAAAGAGGCTGAAAAGGGCATGCCAGTGTGATAGGAGGAAATAAGTGTGCTGCCCTGGAAATCAAGGAACAAAAGTAATTCAAAAGGAAGAAAACGACGGCCTGATTCAAACACTGCGGAGGATGGAATAAGATGAGGAATGGAAAATGGCCATTGGACTGGGCAATCTGGAGGTCACTATGACCTTGATAAAAGTGAATTCCATAGAGACACTGAAATGAAAAATTTAATAAATAGGCTCAAAAGAGAATGGGAAGTGAGGACTGTAACAGAGTCCGCAAGGTCACAATACTGAGGGAGAACGCACAATGCTCAGCACATCGTTGTGTTTACAGTTATGATTTATAGCAGGAACAGGACACAAAACAAACACAATTGGCAAAAGGAAGACGTGTAAGGAGTGAAGTCTAGGGGGAAATCAAGCATGAGCTTCCAAGTGTTCTCTCTCAGTAGAATCACATATTTAATTCCCTGAGCAATGAGTTGTGAGAAATGTTACCAATTAGAGAAGCTGGTTAGAGTCTCACAACCCGGAAGTTTTATCCGACACTGGTCATGTGGGCAGTCTTTGACTGATGCATACCAAAATTCCAAATTCCCAGAGTGACAGTAGGTGTCTGACATGAGCCATATTGTTTGTGCAAACAGTTTGTATCCAATGAACCACTCTTATGGTTAACGGTGGTGGGAACTCTCCTGAAATCCATATTCCATTATAAGCAGGTCATTTAAAGTCAGGCTTCTCATATGAACTCTTTTCTGCACAAGCAGAGAGAGTAAGCAGGCAGAAACTACTCTTCTGATGAATTTTGCTACAAAAGAGTTAAGAGAAATCAGATGGCAGTTGGAAAGAATATAGGATGTTAAAGGATTTTATTTTTTATTTCCTTATTTTTAATATGAGTGAGTTTCCCGGATGTTTGTATGATGACAGGAATGACACAGTAGAAGAGGAAATTTGGTGAGGCAGGACAGAGGAGGATATTTGAGTGGAAAAGGAGAATGGGATTCAACTCAGAATTAAAACATAAAGCTGGCGAGGTGCGGTGGCTCAGGCCTGTAATCCCAGCACTTTGGGAAACCATGGCGGGGGGATCACGAGGTCAGGAGATGGAGACCATCCTGGCTAACATGGTGAAACCCCGTCTCTACTAAAAATACAAAAATATTTGCCGGGCGTGGTAGCGGGCGCCTGTAGTCCCAGCTACTGGGGAGGCTGAGGCAGGAGAATGACGTGAACCCAGGGGGCAGAGCGTGCAGTGAGCCGAGATCACGCCACTGCACTCCAGCCTGGGCGACAGAGCGAGACTCCAGCTCAAAAGAAAGAAAGAAAGAAGCGTAAGACTGCGAGGCAACAGGGTAAGTTGACCCATCATATGAGTAATTATGATTGTCAATAGACATACTAAATATGTGTCTACTTTAGTTATAAATTGTATTAACAAGAGAGTTTTGTATGGTGACAACTAATATGATTAAGTATACAAAATCAATAACTATCCTATTTAAAAAATCTAGTGAGAAAGGAAAGATCACCATTCACGGTATCAGTAGGAAAAATACACTTATTTGGTACATGGAGAACTTATATGAAAAATGCTGTAAAATATCACGAACGGGCATAAAATAGATAAGAATAAGTGGAGAAACATATCAATCAACGTTCTTGAAAAGAAAGACTAAATATTGTAATAGAATATTTTCTCCTCAAATTAATTTAATCAAATGTACTCATTCAAATTGAAACTAATTTCACAGTGAGGAAGGTTAAAATAATGATTTAAAACTTTTTATTAACTAAATTATCCTCAAGTTATCTGAATCAAATTAGGTTTATTGATTCACATCAAAATTAATTGGATTTTATAGAAGTCAAGCAAGTACTAAATTTTTTCCTCAATATCATTTATTTTGTATTATACAAATAATATATATTGATTGTAGAAAATTTTAAAGTACAAATAAGAATGTTTTAAAAAACGCAAAATACAACTATCCAGAAATGTAAGACCCAGGAAACAGCCCCTTCCTCTTTACATTTTATTGCATGTTCTTCCAAGTTTTTCTTAGGCTTGCAGTCCTTGACATGCATGGTTCTGATATGCAAAACTTTCTGTTACCACAGTTCTGTTGTAAGTCAGTCGCCCGCATCTTAGGTTGGAATTTCAGTCACTGCATTACGTTAACTGTGAGTAATTGCATAAACTACAAACTTTACTTCTTGCTCTTCTGTCCACCAATCCCTTTGCATAAAACATATGCACCTCAAAAATCAGTGACCAAAGATAACACCTCTTTCAAAGTCTGTCAGTAATTAGTCACTGCACATTTGTTATTCAGCTCATACACAGACAGCAAAGCTTATAGCTGTGTTACCTCTGTGTCTCCCAGTGATAAACCCATGCAACATTTTATAGAAATGGATAATTGAAAGAGAGAATTGACCAATAAAGTGAAAGATCAGCAAAGAAACAAAGAGTCATCATGTTGGAAGTGAAACTCAAATAGAATGTAAATGGAATTATAGAAGAAATAGCTAACTCTGGGAACATTGGCACTGTTGCCACTGAAGAGGAGTTTAGTGGGAGCAAGCATATACACATGAATGAGGAGTGTAGTTGTGGCAGGAAGGATGAAGATGTCCCAGAGAGGATGATGCCAGTAAAAATACTTGTGTTAAAGAAACTTTCAGAAATATTTCATGACATTGAAAGGGCAAAGGATTTCATGTTGGAAGCCCATCCAAACTTAAAGGGAATATGACAATTAGCCAAGGCATAGAAAAGATGCTTGCTCCATGTCATAAGTTATGTGACTTCAAGGCAGGCACTATTCAAACTACTCTTCACAATTTTTTTTTTTTTTTTTTTTTTTTTTTTGAGATTGCATCTCACTCTGTCACCCAGGCTGGAGTGCAGTGGTGCAATCTCAGCTCACCGCAACCTTCACCTCCTGGGTTCAAGCGATTCTTGTGCCTCAGTCTCCGAGTAGCTGGGATTAAAAGCATTTACCACTATGCCTGGTTAATTTTGTATTTTTAGTAGAGACAGGGTTTCACCATGTTAGCCAGGTTGGTCTTGAACTCCTGCCCTCAAGTGATCTTTCCTTCTCTCCCTCCCAAAGTGCTGAGATTACAGGCATGAGCCACCACACCTGGCCTATAATTTTTATTAATCAATAAAACACTTTAATTCCTAATGCTTCTAATGTTTTATATTAGAGGGTATTAAATAGACACGGCCATGCCTTGTGTAATGACATTTTGGTCAACAATGGACCATAATGATGGTGGTGCCATAAGATTATAGTGGAACTGAAAAATTCCTGTCACCCAGTGACATCATAGCCATCGTACCATTACCATGTAGTGCAACACACTACATTTTTTATGTTTAGATACAGCAATACGCACCATTGGGTTACAACTGCCTACAGTATTCAGTACAGTAACATGCTGTACAGGTTTGTAGCACAGGAGCAATAGTCTATATCATACAGCTTAGGTGTATAGTAGGCTATACATTCTAGGTTTGGGTAAGTACACTCCATTATTTTCAAACAATGATGAAATTGCCTCAGGAGGCATTTCTCAGAATGTATTCTCATTGTTAAGCCACACATGACAGTATTTCATTTCTGTATATAACTTAGACAGCAAGAAACAATTTGTGTAGTCATTTTTACAGTTTCACACTACCATACCATGCAAGGTGCACCAGTATATAGGGTATTATTCCCTTCTTTCTCTTTCTCTCTCTCTTTCTCTCTTTCTTTCTCTCTCCTTCTCTCTGCTTCATCTCTTGACCATCACATAATAGTATATGTACTTTAACAAAAATGGGGCCATAAGGAAACCATTGTTTTAAATTCTACTTTATTGTTTCACATATAATACATCATTTTCACATTAACAAATATAAATAAACATCATTTTACATTTAGTAAATGCAGAATATTCCACTGATTGACTGTGCCAAACCTCAATTCAACTATTCCCTCTAATAAACGTTTAAATTATTGCTTTTGTTTACTAGCATGGGCAGAGCAGCAAAGAGCTTTCTAGAAGCTTAATTGCTGAATCAAGCAGTATATGTATGCATTTTAAAATTTGATACATACTGTCGAACATATTACTAAACTGAATTTCCAAAAGTTACCCCAATTTACACTTCCAAGAGTGAAGAAGAATCCAACGCTCAGAATCCATATCAACAGTAGCTATTTTTAGCCTTTTTAATCATTGATAATCTGAAAAGCAAATTTTTGCATTTTTTAAATTGTTCCACTGAATTAAGTTTGTGTGGTGTCATGTTATATATATTGGTTTTTATCCACAGTTCCTGGCTCCTAACTTCTACAGTACTTTTCATACTCTTGAGGCACTTTAGGCCTCAGGAAACAGAATCTCTGTCTCTGGCCTTCTCCTGACTTCTTTCACCTGCCCAAGGCAGGACTCTAATCTGATTGTGAGTCAAAAGACCCTCATTTCGGAGAGAGTCCTGCCCATAGTCTGGAGGAGGGAATGCTTCATGGAGAGACCTAGAAGAATCTGAACAGACGGGTCTTTCTGGGTTTAGATCATACTGTTTTTGCCCAATCACATTTTGACACAGTTGCTCATGCTTCCATCATGGACAACCGATGAAGTCTCCATAAAAGGCCCAAAGGACAGGATTTGAGGAGCCTCTGGATAGCTGAACATGTGGAGCTTCCTGGAGGGTGTGTACCAATGCATCTCTTCATTTGTATCCTTTGCAGTATCCTTAATAACAAACTGGTAAACGTAAGTTCTGTGGGCCATTCCAGCAAATTAATCGAATCCAAAGAGGGGATTGTGGGAATCCCAACTTGAAGCTGGTCAGTCAGAAGTTTTGGAGGCCCAGACTTGAGACTGGGGGGAAAGAGGGGGTGGTCTTGTGGGACCGAGCCCTTAACCTGTAGAATCTGTTGCTATCTCTGATGCTATCTCTGTCAGAACTGAGTTGAAAGACATTGATGTAGTGTCCACTGCTTGGTGTGTGGGAAAAAGACCCACACCTTTGGTCACAGAGGTCTTCTGCGTTGATGATTATTGTGATGTGAGAGCAGAGGACAAATTTAGTTTAGGAGAGTTTTTCCCCAACACAATTTGTATTGGAGCAAAATGAGGGACCGTGGCAAATTTCTGTTTTCCATTGAGAAGCATACAATTTTAGGTCATATGGTTTAAAGTTATTCATATTCAAAGAGACTTTTTTGCAGTTCTTCAAAGACAGCTTTTATAGAATCCGATGTTATCTCAGCCTTTACAGACTCGAAAATAGGGGCTACCAGAAACAGAATACAAGTTTTAGATTCTATGAATTGTTTTTTACTGACCTGTTTGCCATAGATGTCTAGGCATTCATAATAATCCACTTGGATGTTGTTGTATGCTAAAAATGCTTCCAACATTGGAATCCCTAGAAAACAATGCAGGGATTGACACATATTGATTTTGACATTGACTTTATATCAAGAGTAAAAACATAACACTAAGAGTGGACAGAAGTAAGGAAAAAACAAAGTTAAAATAAAAGTGAGCAATAAATCAAATGTACTTAAATATCACAGGGTTAATTATCAACTTTATTACAACAAAAATGTCTTCAAAGTTTTGCAATAACTTTATATTTATTCTGTGATAAAACGATGCCCTTGCTATTTATGAGGTTTGGGTAGCATAGTAGATTTTTAGTAGTTGGGAAAATTTTAACACTGGAAATGTTCAAATTTCCAACTTTTCTTGAATCCTCAAAAATTCTGATAAGATGAGAACTCTCATTCTTACATGGCAAATATAGACAGGAGCTGAAAAGTAACTGCTTCCTTTACTAAAGGACAAATTTAGTAATGTCTAACTTACCTTCTTTTTTCAATTATATCGCCTGCCTACCCTTTGCTTAAGAAAATAAATCAATCTAGAACCTCCTTGTAAATTTATATTACTAGCAAAAACAAAAGAAAACTCATTATGGACCCTGATTAACATATCAATTACACTTCGAAGGGACAGCAAATAAGCTTATTATTCTCTTTAGACATTTTATTTCAGGAAATTAGTTTTTCCTTCAACATTGTTCTGCTAAGTTCTTACCAACTACCTGACCAAAGAGATGACTTAATGCTGACATACCCTGAGTAAATGTGCTGTTTAGGGGTTATACAGGTTTCCAAAGAAGTTTCCATGGTCCTAATGAAAGCATTTATCCAACCTGATGTCACCGGACTCTGCCTTGCAGCTGAGAAACTTAGTCCTTTTCTTTATCAGCCCCACAAATATCAGCTCACTTTTCCCTAAGAAGAAGGTATATGTAATCTGCCTAAAGTCACTCTCAATATTTTGTGGGTAAATGTCAATGTCCTCTGAGAAGGTTATGCTCTTCCACTCCAGATGTAAATTATTTGCTTCAGAATTGACTTGGCTCTGAGAAAATTCTTAAAATGTGTGTTTTAGATAAGTAAGTAAACTTATGGCCCTTTTTCCTTTCTACCCCCAAGTAACCTTCAAATTCTCAAAGGAAAGAAATAAAGAAAGACAAGGTACAAAAATATTTAACCAGTCATCAGGAGGATGATCCTCCTCTAATCCTTCCCCTGGATCTTGCTGAGGCGGGACAGTTCACAACCAGGTATAACACACACTGTTGGAACTGTGCTGAATTTCCCCCCAGCTTCTGCGCACTCCCTCCTCCTCCTCCTCCTTCTCCTCCTCCTGCTAGTTCTCCTCCTCCTCCTCCTGCAACTGCTGCTGTTCCTTCTCTTCTTCTCCTTCTCACTTTCCTCCTCCTTCTCCTTCCTATTCCTCTTTTTCTTCTTATCCTTCTCCTTCTCCTCCTGCTTCAACTTCTCCTTCTTCTCCTTGAAATGAGGATCACATAAGTTTATTCCTGTACCTACTCACAAAAAAATCACCATGAATTCCAAGAAAATACAAAATTGGTGTGTTGCTTTGGTCACTTAGTTATCACAAGTTACAATCAGTGTTGTGATTTGCCAAAAGGATGAACATTTCCTGTTAAAGCTCTACAAATAACAAAGTACAATATTCCCTTAACTTCCACTACCATTCCATTTCTAGAAAAATCAGTCTATGCTAAAACCATGCAAAATGTATAATTTCTGTTGATATGTAAAATGGGGTTAGGTTCTAGGTTAAGATAAGTTTTTTACCTCAATGAATGTCTGGTGGAATATTAGATTGCCATGCTACTGGGGACTTTTTCACTGTATGATGATGAAAACACCTACATCTTTGTCTCTAGCCTATTAAATGACACTGTTACCTCCTATTCTTTTGACAACCAGTAAAGCCTCTGAAATTTTTTGAGACATGCCCTAGGACTGAGCAGCATTTCTCTGTTGAGAATGATTGCCCCAGACTTTCTCATTAACAATAGCTGGAAAACTCCCTTCATCCCAATTTCAAGAGTTCTGCTCTCTCAGTGGACATTACTTCTCTCTAGGTCATTTCCTACTACCCTGGTACTGGCAATTCTTTAATTCCAGTAGGACCTACAATTCAGTAAACACACTGCCTCTTCGCTGTCCCTCGACCTCCTCATGTCCCTCCTCACGTTATTTAAAATCCATTTGTTTCTTACACTTTGCACCTGGGAACTCCTTCCAAAGGCTGCGCCTGAGCTCTGCAACCACTTTCCCCATTCATAGCAAGCCAGAAGTGCCTGGGAGTATGGCGTGTTTGCCATAGGCAGTCAAAGACTGATTGGTCCCAGAGTATAAAAACCTCGTTCCTTTGCTTCAAGGCTTGACAAAGCCTAAGGTGTGATTAATTTTTTCTCCAGAACTCCCCAGATGAATCAAGGCAAAGCAGGCAGTTCACCTGTAATCACACCACTGTGTGGCTTATTCTCCTTCCTTGCCCTGCATCCTTCACTCCTTTGCTGGTCTTTCCTGGGGAACATCTCTTTGTTAACAATTTGAACATGACTATTCATCCCGAAGCCTGCTTCTGGAGAATCCAACCAAAGATACTGAACAGAATAACAAAAAACCTCACTTCTGAAGATAGGTGGCAGGACTTCAAGGAATGGTCTTGTACTGCTTTACAAAGCCGAGACAATGAGCACCTGGAATCTTAACTCATCTCTCCCTGAGTCTATCTGCCCAGAGTTAGTTATGCTACCCTACTCTTTCTTAGATAAGGAACCCTTGGAAGATAAGCACATCCCTCAAAGCAACCATCACCGAGCAAAGACACTGTGCTGGCCCAGCCGTTTCTGTAAGAAGATTCTAGAAGAACTCTAATTTTGAGTCTTATTTATTTTACAAAGATTAGAGAGAATAAAAGATAGTTAGCTGGTTTCTCATTAAGGAAATAGAATTCATCATGGCGATGAACAGAAGCAAGAACAATCTAGGGTTAGAATGTTGTTTCTCAACTCCCTAAAATGAATGCTTGTTAATTAGATCCAATCACTCTTTTCACGAAGATCTCGTAGCACATTGCGTGTTCCTTAATAAAGTCTCTTGTTTTGATTCTGTGACATACAGCTACATTTTTACTAATTGCCAGGGGTCTTTATCTTCATCATCTTTATAGATACTCCACAACAACTAACTTCTTGGTCCTCCCAAAGTAAGCTCTCAGTAAATGTCAGTCTGTTGACTGACTCACATAGTGATTGACTGAATATCCTTTTCATGCTCCTGTTGTGGGAGGGTATAACTCTCTTATTCATCAAGTCAATCACATTCTCCCATTAGCACTAGTGTCTATCTTATCCACCCTTCTCTCTCACTTCATCCCTCCTGTAATAGCCCAGGATCAGGGTTAAGGTATATCTCACCCAAACTCTTTTTTTTTTTTTTTTTTTTTTTTTTTTTTTTTTTTTTTTTTTTTTTTTTTTTTTTGAGACGGAGTCTTGCTCTGCCACCCAGGCTGGAGTGCAGTGGCCGGATCTCAGCTCACTGCAAGCTCCGCCTCCCGGGTTGACGCCATTCTCCTGTCTCAGCCTCCCGAGTAGCTGGGACTACAGGCGCCCGCCTCATCGCCCGGCTAGTTTTTTGTATTTTTTAGTAGAGACGGGGTTTCACCGTATTAGCCAGGATGGACTCGATCTCCTGACCTCATGATCCGCCCGTCTCGGCCTCCCAAAGTGCTGGGATTACAGGCTTGAGCCACCGCGCCCGGCCTCTCACCCAAACTCTTGAAATTTCAGCCCTGTTGTCCTCCCTGTCACTGATCATTTTCAGCTCCAGTCCAACCTCCTTATTGTGGTCTCACTCTAAAATCAGAGCATGCCACTCATGCAAACCCTTTAGTGCTCCCTACACGCCTCTCTAACTTCATTTCCCATCACACCTGTGATCCTCTTATAAATTCCAGCTTTTCTGAACAATGTCCCAACAGGCCACCTCTTCCAGAGGCATTTCCACAGTCCACTGCCTCGAATTGGAATGTGCACCCTCTTCCTGTAGCCTGCGAATGCCCCTCCCCTCAGTTCCTTTCAGCTCCAAAGTGCCTCCTTTGAAACCTTGTTACTTCTCTAGGAAGACCCATGAAAATTCACTATTATTGGCACATATCTTCAATGTAGTTCTCCAGACATGGTAATGAAATTTCTGTTTGGAAGTGTTTTTCACCCATAGACTGTGAATTCCTCCAAGAAGGGGGTTGTCTCCATTCTGATTTGCATTCCTGGAACTTGGTAATGACAGGTTGAGGGAGTTTCGCACAGAGAAGGTACTCAATTCATTCTGGCGGAATGCAGGGAAGAATGAGGGTTGACTAGGCATTTCTTGAAAACTTCGTTTATTCATTCATTCATTCTTCATTCATTCATTTGTTCATTTTGATTATTCTCTTATTGGGTGATTCCTAAAAATGGGTGGAGTATTATAATAGAAGCTCGTGAGAGACCTAATATCATAAAACATGAGGCCACTTGTCAGAGCCAGAAACACTGAAAGCCAAGATCACTTATCTCAGGATTTTGCTTAGAGCCAACCATGTAAATATAATAAAAATTTACATTATTATAAATAGAAATAATAATATAATATAAATAATATATAAATATAAATAATAATAATAACAAGATCTCACATGCATATATCACTTAATAGTTTTAAAGCACTTAAATGTTTTCACTCTATTTATCACATTTTACATCATCAGAAAAATTTGGGAGAGGCTTCTGGGTTATAATCACCCCCATATTATTGACAGCAGAACTGATTACATGACTTGTCTAAGTTTACTTGTGTGACGGAGTGTGAAAATACCCCAGTTTTTCACCCATTTTGGTGCCTATGATTCTGGCTAGATAACTTTGCAATACTCCTACTCGGACTCCGGCTCCAGCCACATGACTTTCTTTGGTCCAGTGAGTCTGACAGGGTCTTGAAGGGTCTTGAAGAGACCCTGTACAAATAGGCTTGCTCACTTTTGCCCTCACCATAACCATGGAAAGGACCTGACCAGGCTAGGCTGCTGTTAACAGGGAAGAAAGAAAACTACCTACAGCAGAGACCAGCCACATCAGTCATCCCAATCAAGGTTAAGAGTCCAGATATATGAGTGACCCAGCCAAGACTAGAAGAGCTGCCCAGATGACGTCAGACTAAATCACCAGCCCTCAGAGTCATTAGTTAACTATATCTTATTGTTTTAAGCCTCTTAATTTTGAGGTGGTTCTTTATAAAATATTATTGTGATGACTCATCCATTTAATAAAAGCAAAGGTAGAACTAGAGAAGACAATGACTAAAATCTTATTTTTATAGCAGTAACTACTGGCTGCCCTGTTGGCCATTAGTGGCCCAGGCATTGAAGATGCAACATATCCAATTTAAAGAGTTTCTATTTCCCTCCATTCCCTGGAGGATTATCCATCTTGAGTAGCTCTGTGACTTCTCAGTGGGAAAGTACAGAGATACTTATTTACATCATGGACTTCTCATGATTTTCTAACTTCCAAATTATCTTTCTTATTGGAAATGTAATTTTTTAATAGTCACTTATCCCTAGCTATCCTACATTGAGAAATATGTACCTAGTCCAGTTGTGAGTGGTGACCTATGGAGATGATGGCATTCACTCATGGGAGGCAAGACAGAAGTTTTATATGTAAGTTTCAGGGGCAGAAATGTAAGATATGAAGAGATGGATAGAGAGTCTGTAGAGGAGGTTTATGCCAAGTTCCCTCTTACAATCAAGTATGAAGAGCCCAGAGAGAGAGAGAAGAAGATCACAAGGCATGAGCTGAAATGAGGGATTTGGATGGGACTTGGCCAGCTGGATCATGGCAGGATTTGGGAAGGAGGCAGAGATAATGCTCTGGAGCCCAAGTAACAACCTTTTTCAGTGGAACATAGAATATGGCTCTCATGAAATGAGAACAGAATGGAACACAGCATATGCTTGTCAGCAGCCTTGGACTTTAACAGCAGTTGAACAACTGACAAAATCCATTTTGGTGAGGGCACAATACTTACTTATAGGGCTTGGCATCCATGATTCTGATGCAAGCACTTGTCACATGCCTTATGGGTACCAAACACTGATGAAATGAGAAGATTTCTACAGATTCAGTGGATAACCCAGAATGATTGCATGACTTTGAAGTGGGCGTTAAGGCCGTGCATTTATGTAGGTGTGGGCAAGGGGCAACAAGTTTTGGTGTTAAAATAAATGTTTAACCTACAGGCTGGTGATGTCAGAATATTTGGGTTTCAATTATTAAAATTAAAATTGAAACAAAATATCACCATGATGTGCTACCATATCTAAGAGAATGGCTGTGATGAAAAAGGACAGATAATACCAAGTGTTGACAAGGATAAAATGCAACAGACTCACAGAATGTTGGTAGCAGTGTAAATTTGTACAACCACTGTTGCCCAGTGCCCACTAATGCAGAATCTATGCATATTCTCTGACCCAGCACTTCTGCTCCTAGATATAAACTCAAAAGAAACACGTACCTATGTTCACCAGAAGATGTATAGAAAAAAGTTCATGGCACTTCTTCTTGCCACAGGCAAAAACTGAAGACAACACAAATGGCCATCAAATGATCAAATGAATAAATAAATTCTGAAATGGTCACACAGGAAATAGTATAGAACAATGAAAATCAACAATTTGCAGCCACATTCAATAATCTGAATGAAGTCCACAAACTTAATATTGACCAAGAAGAGAACATTAGAGGACATGCGATATAATTCCATGTATATAAAATTCAAAAACAGGCAAAATGAAACAGAGCTGTCAGAAGTGAAGATAATTGGTTATCTTGAGAGAAACAGGCAGTGGTATCTAAAAGCGGAATGAGGGGTTTTGGAGAGGATGGCTATGCTCTGGTTCTTGATCTGGGTGCTGGTTACGTGGGTATTTTTAGGTTATGAAAATTCATAGAGTTGCACGCTTTTGATTTGTACACTATTCTGTATGTATATTATATTGGAATTAAACATCAAGTGAAAGTAATATGATGTGATAAAAATGTGGTTGTCTTACAAAGAGTTGACACTCTCTGTCTTCATTGCTGAACTAGTAAATTATGATCTCTGAGTTTTAGCTTTCTTGTTTAAAAAACGGGGATAATGCTATCTGTTCTGCTTATTCATGTGGTTGATTTAAAAATCAAGTGAGTTAATGGGCATTTAAAAAAAAGAAGCTTTGTAAACGGTATAAATGTATACACATGGAAGTTATCCTTATTGGAACAAAAGCAAAAGAGGGTTGTCATTTTAATGTTTAAATGATTTTGCACTGTTAAGGAATACCTCCCTTTGGCAAATGATAGTAATTGTACGTGTTTTGGATCAAGTTTTAAAAAGCAGGTTTGTCAATTATATAATAGTCTTTAATGCACCCAGACTGTTGCTTTTGTTTCAGAAAACAGAAAATTACATGATAGCTTATAAATGGCACACTCAATTTCACACACTGAGAATGCTTGGAAAGTGAAAGGTCCACACATAATGCAGGAACTCAAATTTAATGGCATCAAATGATACATAATTTGATGCGTTCAACCACATTTCCAGAAATTAATCACTGAGTGTCTGCGTCTTTCCATCCTTCATGACTTGGTACATCAAAAGAAAACTGCCCTTTTTTGCCATTGCACTGCTAATCAGTAATAGTTAGTTCTTTCCATTTAGCATTTCAATCCTATGTTCAGCATCTGGAAACATTTTTAAAGGTTAAACTGCTACTCCCTTATTCAATTTAGTAAACTTTCAAAAACCATAATGAGCTTTCTTTTTGTGCCTCCCAACATGCTTAGAATCACCTTTAGAAATCAATGGAAACTTTGCATGTTAGAGTAAAAACTGAAAGTAAAGATTAGGAGAGAAAACTGGAATGCATGACCTGCAGTTTCTTCCTCTTCCACTGATGTTTCTTTAGATCAGGGTTTTCCAACAGCATCACAATGGAACTTTGAGGATAGCTATGGTTATGTGCATTGTCTTGTGCCTTGTAGAATGTTTAGCAGCATTCCTGGCCTCTAAGCACCTGATGCCAGTAGCACCTCTCCCCCAACTGTGACAAACAAAACCAAGTATTTCCAGCTATTGCCAAATATCCCTGGGGCAGGGCAGGTGTTGGATAGTCTGTAAAATCTCCTCCAATTGAGAACCACTGTTCTAGATGAATATCTGCTAGCACCTTTGTCTTCAGATCTGCTTCCTCACATCTACGCCTTCATGCAATTTCTTCCAGACTTTCTGGAAATCATCTGCATCTAAAGTGCCTTGATCAGAGAGTATACACGTAGCCTGATGGTTTGGCAAACCCTGTATTTTTGCCTTGTTCACTGGGCGCAGTGGGTCACTGTCTACTATCTCCACCTTCAGAGCATAATTCTGTTGAAGGTATTAAAATCTGAGAGGGTCAGAGAGGGCAGTAAAGACAATATAGGAAAGAAGGCAATCCTTGAAGAGAATAAGGTAATATTCAGGGGTGCCTGAGAAAGACCTTCATGATGCTATGCTGTGTCTCTGCGTACCTGGTGCATACTGGTGTAAGGGTCTCTTACACATTCAGGTGCAAGAGGGATGACTTCCGATTACCAGCAAATAAGATTCTTTGCCTTTTCTTTTCTTTTTTTTTTCCCGGCCACACAACCATGTTCAGCTCATGAGCAGGGGCTGAATGTAGGTGCCAGGAAACTAGTTTTCTGAGAACAACCCGCAGTCTTCGATGGATGGAAACTGGCAGATAATGATTTCAGTTCTCTTGTCCCTTGATGAATGGGAGTTAGTAAATAATGATTCCAGCTCTCTCCACCCTTCATCAGGATCGTCAGGATATCCCTGCCAGTTCCCCCAGGCAGGACTGAGCTCCAGCTGACCACAGTAACATGGTTGCTTCCTCTTGTTTGTTTCACTTCTCTATTTCACTACAGAGTTTCCTCTGATCATTGCAGAATAAATTACTTTCCCTTGAATCCTGTTTAGGAGATTGGTTCTGAGGAAAACTAAAGCAAGAGCATGTGGTGGGATATGGATTTGTGCTGTTACATTTGCTTCCTGTATGCTCCAAGACCGTGAAGCTCATCTTGAGAGAATCCAAATCCATGGGGCTTCTCCTGGTCCAAGTATTATTTGATCAGAAAGAATACTTTCTCCAGTTACATACAGAGAATTTAGTCTTTTCTTCCTTGCTAGGATTTGCATAACAATACACATTTTCAATGGGTAAACAATATAACATAACTAGGTGATGTTTTCTTGTTCTATTTTGTCATTTGCTCAGATAGGCACAAAATGTTGCATGGTAATTCAAAGCTCTTTTAATCTTATAAGGTTATATTCTAGGAACAAATAATTTACGATGACTGTATAACAAGGAAAAGATAATTCTATAGGATTCTGAAACACCACAGGCACAAAATAAGTCATCCTAGAGGAGGAAATGTACTTGTTTTACTTTTTAAACATAGTTTAGTCATATTTCCAGTTGATAAAATGCAATGCTTTTTACTCTAATGTCCAACTTTGAGAATCTCTCCGTATACAACTCTTTAGCATGTTTGCATCAAAATTCAACCAGAAATGATTTTACATGATGAATTGAGCTGATTGTGAAAGAGTGCAGTGAAAAATGTACATGCAAACTACAAATGTTGAATGGACAATGAGTGGCAGGAAGGGAACATTTATCAATACTGTATGCCTATGAGGACTTATTTATTTAATCTTTTTGAAATTAGGTTGTCTTTAAACATTTTTGGAATTCAAGACAAAGCATAAAGTCTTTGAAACACATTGCATCTGTTTACTGACTGCTTACTTGAGCAAAGATTACATTCATTTTTATTATTTATTCATATACTCAAGTTTAAACAGGCGTTTTAAAAGTATAAAAAAGACTGAACCACAAAAAAAGAAATAGTTCCAAACAACAGGATACTAATAAAACTTTAAGGGAAGACATCTAGTTTGAAAAAAAAAAAAGATATTCAACACTGCAATAACTAAGATAATGTTTCAGAATGAGAGCAACTGGAATGGACAGAATAAAACATGGCAGGGCTAATTGCATAAAGCACTATGCATAGCAGAGTGAATATGCTAATACCGGTATCCATTCCCTTTGGTAGTGTACTCCCACATTGACTCTGCGCTTGTCCTTGGGAATTGCTTTGGCCAATGAGACAGTGGAAACTTGATGCAATCAGACTTGAATGTGTATTTCCTGCTCCACATAGTCTCTCATGCTCCAGCAGGCTAGCCTGGCTTTGTTCTCAGAGCAGTGGCAGCCTTCCAAGAGAGACCACATGGAACAGTACTGAGCTGTTTCATCTGAGGCTGTCCTAGACCAACTAGCCTCCAGGTATCCACCAGCTAAATGTCAATGCTTGAGAGAGCCTAGGAGAGATTAATGGAGACTGACCCAGAAACAAAACTTTCCAGCAGACCCACAGACTTAATGGAAGTAATGAAGATGATTTTAAAGTCACTAAGTCTTGAAGTACTCAGCAATATTAAGTATACCTACTAGGTACAGATAATGAATAATCACTGGAGTAGAAAATAAGATGGGAAATATTTGTTAAGCACATGGGTTAGCCTTCATACTTATCATTCAGGGTATTGGACGCAAGAGTTAACACACCAAATAAATATAGGCGTGATGAAAAGTTTTCCTGACCCACTGTCAGAGGCACTTTCTCTGTTAGGAGGTTTGCTAAACAATTACAAAGTTAAAAAATCTTTGGGACCCACTTGTGTTCCAGAATTGATAGAAAAATTATTTTAAAATAAAGATATTTGTGATTCAACAGATACAGAAAGAAGGCTTCCTAGAGCTTCCCTTATCTCAGTAAAAACAAAAGTTCTGGGAATGAGGCTGCTATAAATCCCCTCTCTGAGGGAGTTTTATGGCTATGAAGAAAAAAATGGAGAAGGCCATTTGGACCTGCATAAACAAACAGTATCACAAACTTTTATCTCCCATTGGTTTTCCTAGAAACCCATTTGTTTTTCCCATAGAAGTCTTTTCTCTACACACCATAAAATTATGTATATAAACCCTCATCTTTAGCTATTTATAGAGCCCCAGCTTTCGTGCATTCTCACATTCATATGGATAAACTTTATTTTCCTGCAAATATGTCAGTTTCAATTTAGTTCACATGTCCCCAAACACTGAACTTAAGAGGGTAGATGCAGTCTTTCCTCCTCAATAGAACACATACAGAAGTCCCATTACTCAACAGTTCAAGTGCTGAGACTAAATTCTTACCTGGAGGCTGGGCATGATGTGGCTCAGGCCTCTAATCCTAGCACTTTGGGAGGCTAATGGATCCCTTGAGCTCAGGAGTTTGAGACCAGCTTGTGCAACCCTGGTGAGAGCCATGAGGAAACCCTGTCTCTACCAAAAAATTAAAAAATTAGCTGGGAGTGGTGGCCTGCACCTGTGGTCCCAGATACTTGGGAGGTTGAGGGCGAGGTGGAGGTCTCAATAAGCTGAGATCGTGCCACTGCACTCCAGCCTGGGTGACAGAGTGAGACCTTGTCCCAAAAAAGAAAAAAAAAAAGGAAAAAATTCTTACTTGGAATCATTCATGTTACATTTGAACCCATGGCCATGTTAATCAAAGCACTGACATTTTATTAGCAATTATTACTTTTATTAAAATATACCAGTGATGTACATATACCATGTATGCTATTTATGCTACAGCACCAGTATGTTTCAACATGATTTTTAGATAATGCTGGTTTTAAATAAAGAAAATGTAAGAATAATTGCCACGGATTTCATACTTGCCACAGATCTCATAATATCAAAGTTCTGATCATGCTTTTCTAAATATGTAAATAAGTGAGACTAGCAATTCTTAAACGTTGCTACATATTAGAATCACCTAAATACCTTTAAAACGACTCTCAATGCCCCAGTAGCACCCCAGAACAAATATGCTGGAATTATGGAACTGTCATATAGATATCAAAAATGTTTCCCTTGAACCTGGGAGGCAGAGGTTGCAGTGAGCCGAGGTCGTGCCACTGCACTCCAGCATGAGGAACAAGAGCCAAACTCCATCTCAAAAAAAAAAAACTTCAAGTTTGTCAGGTAATTCCAATGTGCAGCCAAGTTTGAGAATCAACAGCTTAGTCCTAGATCTGTGCTTTCCAATACAATAGCCATGAGTCACATGTGGCTAGTAAGTATTTGAAATATGGCTAGTCTGAATCAAGATGAGCTGTAAGTAGAAAATACAAACCAGATCTTGAAGATGTAGTATAAAAAAATATAAAATATCGTGTTACCATGCTGTTTTGGTTACTGTAACCTTGTAGTATAGTTTGAAGTCAGGTAGCGTGATGTCTCCAGCTTTGTTCCTTTTGCTTAGGATTGTCTTGGCAACGTGGGGTCTCTTTTGGTTCCATATGAACTTTAAAATAGTTTTTTCCAATTCTGTGAAGAAAGTCATTGGTAGCTTAATGGGGATGGCATTGAATCTATAAATTACCTTGGGCAGTATGGCCATTTTCACAATATTGATTCTTCCTATCCATGAGCATGGTATGTTCTTCCATTTGTTTGTGTCCTCTTTTATTTCACTGAGCAGTGGTTTGTAGTTCTCCTTGAAGAGGTCCTTGACATCCCTTGTCAGTTGTATTCCTAGGTATTTTATTCTCTTTGAAGCAATTGTGAATGGGAGTTCATTCATCATTTGGCTCTGTGTTTGTCTGTTATTGGTGTATAGGAATGTTTGTGATTTTTGCACATTGATTTTGTATCCTGAGACTTTGCTGAATTTGCTTATCAGCTTAGGGAGATTTTGGGCTGAGACGATGGGGTTTTCTAAATAGACAATCATGTCATCTGCAAACAGGGACAATTTGACTTCTTCTTTTCCTAATTGAATACCCTTTATTTGTTTCTCTTGCCTGATTGCCCTAGCCAGAACTTCCAACACTATGTTGAATAGGAGTGGTGAGAGAGGGCATCCCTGTCTTGTGCCAGATTTCAAAGGGAATGCTTCCAGTTTTTGCCCATTCAGTATGATATTGGCTGTGGGTTTGTCATAAATAGCTCTTACTTTTTTGAGATACATTCCATCAACGCCGAATTTATTGAAAGTTTTTAGCAGAAGGGTTGTTGAATTTTGTCAAAGGCCTTTTCTGCATCTATTGAGATAATCATGTGGTTTTTGTTGTTGGTTCTGTTTATATGCTGGATTATATTTATTGATTTGCATATGTTGAACCAGTCTTGCTGAGCAAAATCTTAAAGGAAAAAGGGAGATAGAACCTCTAAACAACAATCAATATTGTTCCTGCTAACCATTTTATTAAATTCAGATTTTTTCACGGTCAAATATTTTTCCACAGATGTTCCTCAACTTACAATGGAGTAACAGCCCAAGAAACCCATTGTAAGTTGAAAGCATAGTAATTGGAAAACGCATTTAATATACCTAACCTACCAAACATCGTAGCTTAGCTTAGCCTATCTTAAATGTGTTCAGAACACTTAGCTTAGGGTTGGGCAAAGTCATCTAACGCAAATACTGTTTTATAATAAAGTGTTTAATATATCATGTAATTTGCAGAATGTAGTACACTGTAGAGTATCAGTTGTTACCCTTGTGATCAAGTAGATGACTGGGAGCTGTGGCTGACTTCTCAGCATAGTGAGAGGGTATCAAACCAAATATTGCTAGCCTGGGAATAGGCTGTAATTCAAATTGCAGTTTCTACGGAACTCACACCACCATAAAGTCAAAAAGTTGTAAATCTAATCATTAAAAGTTGGGGACCATTTGCTCTAAGAAACCCCTACATTACCATTCTCTTTATTGAGTGGACAACAGTCTACCTGCGACACTGATGTGGTTGAATGTTTTTGAACAGCATCAGTAAAAAGAAAGACCATGAAAGGGAGAGTGCTGCATATGAATAATGTATAGCTAATTCTGTTTTCAGTCTAATTTTAAACCATTCAGAGCTAGCGCGCACACACACACACACACACACACACACACATATATATATATATACATATTTATATTTATATATAAAACTCTGGCCCAGGATATATTTTAACTTATTTCACATCTCCTATTATCATCCTATTATTCATCAGGTATGGAGACAAAAGTGGCTCCATCTTGGATGCTAATCTACAGTGTTAAATTCTGATCAGCCCCAGTCCCATGAACACCACCTGATTGCTACTTTATTTACTGTCCTTAGTATAAGAAACTCTACTCCTGCTTTTAGAGTAAAGCAACCTTGATGTTATCACACAAATTAGAGATTGTGACACACATAGCATTCTTTCTTGTTTTGGAGAGCTGCCTTTCATTGTCTTGCTGGAATATGTATACCTTTTCCCTATAGTAGATAAACCTTGGGTCTGGGGAGTAACAGGTGCAGAGATCTACTTGTCTTGTGGCTACCTAAGGCCATGCTTCTGTCTCTAAGTTCCCAAATAAATCCATCAACACCGACAAACTAAATTTGTCTGCCTTCTCTTTGGCTTCTTGGCTTCTTTAGCATTTGGGGGTCACTTTGCTTATATGACTCTTTCATGGAACATCAGATGAGAATTATCATCCATGGCTTGAGACCATTTCTTTCAATTTCTAAAACATTTTATTTTGTAGTACAGGGCTTCCTTTAGTTCCAGATACATTTATTTCCTAAGTCACTGTGGCAAAACTTGTAAAATTAATATATTCACAAATTCTCATAATAAAATAACTTTCTCATTATTTAAAATATACTAAAATGTGTATTTTCCCCAAATCATTTGTTTTTGTCACTCCTGGAGTTTGTTTGTACTTATACATGGTGGAGTATTTCGTTGTCAGCCAAAAGAGAAAAGGAGTCACCTTGTGACAATGCTGGTCATGGGACAAACATGATCGTCATCTTCATCCCCCTGGTTAATGGTTTCCAACTCAATCATTCATCACCCTTTCATAAATCTAAGCCCCACCTTTTGCTATTTTCATATTAGTTTTTATGTATTTTGCTCACAAATCTTCACTAAGTCAGAAAAATTATCTGTATTTTTTGTTTTTCACTCTAAAGTTAAATCTGCCTTAAATGAAACAGACAAGACAAATAATGAGGAAGAAAAGGATAAACTGTTACATTTGAATGGATTGTGCTTCTCCTGCTTCACCCTCTGAATGTGAACTCAGAAGCAAAAGAGTCAGTGGAATGAGAATGTTGACTTGATATTTACCAACTTTGCTCAAAACATATTTACAAGATGCTCATGTATTTTATTGGCTTTCACCATAAGAAAATATGCAAAGCTGGGAACCACTGTGGAGACATGATTAGGAAAGTGAGCCCTCAGCATTAACTACCTGAGCAAGGTACAATTGGCCCAACCATTTATGTTCCCCTGAAGGCACTTGTCACATTCTGCCTTAAATTATAGTTACAGTTACGCATTTTTCTATGCTATTTGATAAATTCTCTGAGGGCAGGATGCTGCCTAGTACATAAAAACTGGTAATATTTGTAGAATAAATGGAATATTTTAAGCACTTTTGCATGCTCCCCAGAACAATTAGCTCATCCAGAAGCCTATTCAACAAACACATTGATTGAGTGCTCTAGCATGCACCTACTCTGTGACATTGGGAATTATTTCAAAAGTAAGCTCCTTCCAGGTTTCTCCTTCCTAGTAGCAAGCAGAGCGAATTCAACTGGAACTCAAATTGGAGTAAACTGTTTAGATGACTTCATATTGCTGCTTTGCATGTTTGGTGTTGGAGAGTACAGCTAGAGTCTATCTTTAGTTAATGGTTCTTAAGGAATTTATTTGCAAGTAGTTGCAATATTTATCACATTTTTAGTGTGTCAGAGCTAGGGACACCAAAATTTTCTTTTACCTCTTAATTCTGTTTTTTACATATTTATTACCCAGTGAACTGAGAAAAGGCTTTCAAAGTGCTAATATCTATCCTATCTCTTTGTCTGTTTTTTCCCTTCAGTGTTCATTCACAAGTAATAGTAGCTATCATTTACTCAGACTCTGCTATAAACTAGGTGCTTCATGCACTTGTGTTTAATTTTTTACAGCCTCACAAATGAAAGATTATAATGCTTGTTTTTCAGATGAGAATTAATTTACATAATCTTCACAACCTTTCAAGGTGTATTAGCCAGAGCTCTCCAGAGAAACAGAGGCAACAGATGGATATGTATCTGTGTATATATTTTAAATATATGTCAATTTAAAAATTTCACCAAATTGAGTTTCAAAAATCTGATTGGCTTTTATTAGCAATTCATGAACTGGGCAGCATCCAGTCTACAAACTAGAAAGAAACTCTGATGAGCTAAACAGAGTGGGTGAGTTTTATCAGCAGAAAAAAGAAGAAGAAGGCAGAAAAAAAGAGCAAATAGATGGTTGGTCATTTAAAGGTTACTTTTCTTCTACAGATGTAAGCAACATCTTGTTGGTCTAATTGGATTTCACTGTTATCTCTCTTCTGATTTCTCACAAGGTCAGATCTTGCAAGGAAATAATGCAAGTTTTGGTTTGGTTATGTGACACTAGTATGAGTGACTCAATTTTGGACCTGCTGTTTTTTTGTTTCGTTTTGTTTTGTTTTTGCAGTTTAAGAGTGAGAAAAAGAAAAGGAGAAAGGTATTGGCTTGTATGACTGTGGCTTATTTTAAGGTATTGACTTACATGATTGTGGAGGCTTGGCAACCCCAAAATCTGCAGAGTAGGTAGGCGGGCTGCAGGCTCAGGCAAAAGGTGCAAGTCAATGGCTGTTGGCTGCCAGTCTTCCTTCTTGCTTAGGGGAAGTCAGCATTTTTCTACTAAGGTCTTCAGCTGATTGGATGAAAATCATACACATTATTAAGAGTAATCAGCTTTACTCAAAGTCTACTGATTTCATTGTAAATCTCATCTAAAAAATACCTTCACTGAAACATCTAGACTAATGTTTGTCCAAATATCTGGATACCATGACCTAGCCAAGTTGACACATAAAACTTACCATTACACAAGGTAAATATTATGATCTCGTGTTACAGATGAACACAGGAAGGCTCACAGATAGTAACTAATTTGGACAATATAGTTTATTATGAGGTATTTGGACTTTATCAAAGGGGTTTTTGTTTTCCAAAGCCTAGGTGTCTTTCACCATATATATTGTCTCTCAAATTAATGGTTTTTCAACTGAGCGGAAATATCTTCTCCCAGGGCCAAACTCATGCTAAAAGAAGCATCTACTGGTACTAACAGTATTGTATAGGTCTAATTTATCCACTGATACACATTTTGCCAAGGATGATGATCTAATCTAATGAAGTAGGCGCCTGTCATGATAAACATCTCTCTACCCAGTGACATAAGTAAGGGCGTCATTCTGTCCCTCACAGTCTCTGGAAACTTTTCGACACTTTCCATGCCTGATACCAACCCTTGAACTTAGGATCCTACTACTTCTTACCTAGAACATATACTACAGCATTTCATATCTCTAGCCTTCACTTTATATTCCTAAATTTTGCATTTAATCAAGCCACCACCAGACTCCCTTTCTCCCCTTCTTCCGTGCCTCTCAATTATCCACGGAATAAGGGTGAAGTCGTGCTAAGCATTAAAGATTATTTCCAGATGAGCTGAAACTACCTTTCCGGCCGCCGTTTTCATCTTTCACTAAGAACAATACACTCAGATTAAACTTGTCCCCGACAGGGTGCATGGATTCATATGCTGTTTAAGTTTTCATGATTAACCCAACCAGCAGCTACTCTCCTTCCCCAGATCACTGAAGACTGTAGTCGTTAGGTATTACGAGACCTCTGTTTATGCACCCTCCTTATCTGTTAGAGAGAGGGCTGGCATCAGCGCCTGAAAAGGAGCCCCAAAGCCAAATGCATTCGGCCCCCTATTACCGGAGAATGCCCTGTATCCCGCACATCCGCTCTGCCAACGCAAGTGTTCAATAAATGCTTAATACATTCATTGATGAATGACCCAGAGAGAAAAAATGCAGTTTGTGGGACAAGGACGAAGTCGTCTCTCAGGGATGGGGGAGTGCTGGCTCTCCTCCACCCTCCCCGCCTCCTCCAGGCCAGGGTTCCCGCCCACCCCTCACTCCTACTTTAGGAAAGGGCAGACATTGCGCATGCCCCGTATCCAGGGCCGCCTCCGGGAGCACCGCCCATGTTGCCCCGCTCCCTCCCGGTGCTCGGGCACGCGCGCTCGCTCCCGCAGAGCGTGCCCTGCGTGCGGGTGCCCGCCAAGCCCGCCGGGCGCTGGATCTCCGAGTGCCCCGGCCGGGGCCTGAGGAGCGGGCACAGGGCAAGGCGGCGGACGGCTGCGTCGCCCGAGGCGAGGAGGAGCGCGGGCGGTGAGTGAGGGCGCCGCGGGCGAGCGGGCCGGCGCCTCGGCGCGTGCGCAGCGCGGGACCGCCCGGGCAGGGGCGCGCGCCCGGCGGCCGGCCGGAGGGGCCAAGCTAAGCGAGGAGAGGCTGCGCCGGGGGCCGCAGGTCGGCCTCGGAGTCAGGGGTCCAGTGGATCCCATATCCGCCCCCCGGGCTCGAGAGGCGCTCGCTGCGCGGGTTGGCTTCCCGAGGGGGTCCCAGTGGGGCGCGTCGGGCCCGTGCGGTGGTCCTGGTGCCCGGGGCGGAGGGGCAGGGCCGCCTCAGCCGAGGGACCCCGGGAGGGGCGCACGAGCCCTCTTGGCAGTGCGGACGCCCGCGGGGTGCGCGACCCCGGAGGTGGCGGAGGTCCAAGCAGGGGGCGCGGTCGGGAAGCCTTGGCGCCTAGCAGGTGGCGGGGGCCGCGCCCCTCTCCCGGGGAGGCGCGCGGTGGGAAGCGGAGCAAACTTCCCCTAAGTAACTTTCCTGAGGCGCTGCCGGCGGGGCGCGCGGTGAGCAGGGTCCGGGGGGGACTCCGGGGACCGACGCTCCGGGTTTGCGCGGCCTCAAGCGCCGCGGCAACCCAGCGAGTGGCGGCGGGCGATGGCGGGGGCGGCTTCCTCCTGAGGCTGGAACTCGTCCTCCGAGTTCTAAGTGGCATTCGTGGCCCGTTTGCTCTTAAAATAGACGTATAAGTTTGGCGTTCGGGAAGAAGGATGTTTGCTCTCTTGGGAAGAGAAGGCTTGTACCTCCTGGCGTTTTCAAAGAAAGTATTGTTCCGGCCTGCTGGGGATCCCTATTTATCAAGCTACCCATTGTCCTGTGTGTGCCTGCTGAAAGCGAGCTAATTCTATTATTAGGCCTCAAAAGACCAAGGGAGATCACGGTGCTTTTTCTTTTTTAAACACTCCCCGCCATCTCGCCAAATCCTGTAATACGGTTTCCCCAAACTTGGCTGCACAGAGGAGTCGCTGGAGAGTTTTAAAACTCTTCATGCCTAATCGCACACCAGACCAATTAACACAGTGTGTTTTTTAAAGATCCCCAGGTGATCGCGCAGCTGAGTTTGGAAATACTGGTTTAATGTAAGAAAGTCAAGAGTTTAGTTTCACATAGTAAGTAGCATGCAGTTTATAATTGGTGAGATGAAACTCAAATTCATTTTCCTAGACAGGAACTCACAAAGGGGGGTTTGTTTCCCACCAGGGAGGGCGGGAAGTGTCTCTAATGGTTCAAACTTTATGAACCATAATGTGACTCTAGCACTCAAAACAATTGTTCTAAGTGCTGTTTTGAATTTCTGTTGGGGTTACTAAGCCCGCTTTCACTGACCCCATGCCCAGCCAAGGGCTTTCCCCTTCTTTTAACCCTACCTCAGTCCTCCACTGAACCCTCCGCCAGATCCCCTGGTTTAACTTTAACCTCGGGGAGGATCTTCTTCCCCCGTAGGTTACTGGCTTTACAGGGTTACTGCGGGTTCCCATAGCAACGAGTCCTCCAGGGGAAGTGGGCGGGTCCTCTTACCCTTGGGTTTCTGAATAGGACTCTTCCTTTTCAGAAGATTTTTGAATCACCCTTTTTCATTTCTTGGCCTCAGCGCAGGTAAGGGTGAGCTTATACAGTTCCAAGATTTTCTTTCTAAGATACTTACAGATTATTTATTAATGCCGTTGTATGGGATGATGACTACTAGCAGCTATGTTCTTTCTTGATTTTTCATTCTTTTCCAATACTTGCATTGATAACTTGTTTAACAGACTTCCAAAATGAAGTGGAAACAATGTTTTCTTTTCTTTTTTTTTTTAGCACGTTTTCTTGGAGGTGCACATGCCTAAGAATTGTATGCACTATTTCTCTAAAGTCCTAAGTTACACCTTATATTTAAAAATTTAAAAAGTGAAATATAACTCCACATGTGTGCGGAAAACTTTTGATAATCTGTGGCAAAAATGCTATTATTAGCTTTTAAACGTTTTGTTCCTAGAAAGTACTCTGCCCGATAATCTGTGGCAAAAATGTTATTATTAGCTTTTAAATTGTTTTGTTCCTAGAAAGTACTCTGCCAACATTCTTTACAAAATATTAAAACAGCTTGTAATATTATACTTTAACAAAGGAAAGGCACAATTAGGCTACACATTCTCCTACCTACCTGCTGAAACACATGCATCCAAAGATCAATTTGAAAAAATGTTCATTTTTTTTTAACGCTCAAAATAGGTCTTCTATAGACATCTAATTCCATTTTGCCTTGCAAGGAACTATTAAAACTCTTCTGAATAAAATAGTACAGAAATGGGTCATTTACATATTTGTTTTTAATTGTTTTTCAAAAAAATCTTTTAAACTTTGCTCTGTAAGTTACCAGAATTTAGTCAATTCCAAAATGCCTTTAGGATTCCAATGATTTTTGAGTTTGTGTTGGGCGTTGAAAAGGTTTTCTCTTACTAAAATCTATTTTAGTAAGATTTTAGTGCTGTTTAAATTTCTGTTAACTGGGCTATCAAGCAAATTCTGTAAGGTGAATTTTTCCCATTTACTATGAGAAAGGAATAATGGTGGAAACCCCTCTCATGTGATGGACCTTGTAGTTCCAGCGGTGATGCTGCGCTGCTAAAATAGTAATCTCACACCTAATCTTCCTTAATCTCTCACCTAATCTTCCTTTCTTTCATCACACATTTAAAAATTACCTTTAAACCTTTTCAGTTTAGTATCTCTTTCAACATAGTTGCCCAGTCTCAAATTCCTAGAAGGTGTGCATTAATGTACATTTATCGACGTGTCCGTTGTTTATTCAAATTAAGCAAATACAGTTGAGAATTTCTGTTGTTGCTTTGTTTCCTTTAAAAAATTAAATAAAAAAGTATTTCCTATTGGGAGACATTTTGGGAATCACTGAAAAAAATAAAGTAAAAATCACCGTCACATCATCCAGAAAGAAACAACTGGTAATTAGATGATGTGCTTCCATTTTACCCTTGTTGTTTGTCTGCACAGACATACTTTTAAACAAAATTGGCTTTTAATTTTATCTGTAGTTTTAAATATTCCTTTCTTATTTAGTATGAAGTAAATATTAAGAGATGTTTCCTTTTTGCATAAACCCTTTGAAAATAAGGTTTTTAATGATGAATACATGCAAGTTTATTGAACTAGTTTTCTGTTGTTTTACATATTATTTTTATTTGTAGTGGCTGAGAATACAGTATTAAACCCTCTGGTTGCAAGTCCTACCATGGCCACTTCCTAAGTAACCTTAATTACCTCTTTAATCGCATTTCCTTGGAATAAGGGTCATGGTGCCTGCATCATAGAGTTTTGGTGAGATGGAATGAACTAAGTAGAGGAAGGCCAGCAGGGTCGACCAAAGGATGTAGGCTCAGTAAGTAAGAGTGGACACACAGGTGGAGCTGAGAAAAATGCCCTTGTCTGAAAGTTTAAGTATTTCAGACTTACTCAGGTTACATTTATAGCAGTAGAAATCCTGGGGCAGAGGTGAACTCTGTTATGACTCTTGTGGCTTGTTGCCAAATTGCTTATGCTGTAACATTCCCTTACAGAGTGTATGGTCTACCTGTAGTGTGTCAGCACTCCAGTGTTCATCATCTTTCCTGATTTTTCTATACAAATACGATCTTTTATTTTTTTGGTAACTATTGAAAATGATAATCTTTTATTATTTTTTTTCTTTTGTTTTTCTTTTGGGAGCTCTCTCTTCTGGTACTTTGTCTACTTTACTTTTAAGTGGTGATTTTAAAAAAATGACATACCTGTTTTAGATAAAAAAGATTGCACGTTTATTGTATTTTTAGTGTTTTTTTTTTTTTTTTTTTTTTTCTTCGCAGGCCATTATTTAATTCAGTTTTTGGCATTTTTCAAACAATAAAATACTTTTATTTCTATATAAACAGGTCTCTACCTTGTCCTGTATGATTTTTTTCCTTGTATTTGTTCATGCTTGGAAAGCCCAGAAAGACCCTGCAAATGGCCCCAGTGAAAAATTCAGGAGAAGCAGTAAGCAGTCAAAAGTGGCTGCCTCAGGGAGAGGGGGGAGACTAAGGCGATGAGGAAGACCACTCATTTTATAATAGGGCTTTTAGACTTTAAAACTGTATGCAAGTATTAAATTTAATAATCTTTATCTGAAAGGTGAGATAAATGGAAATATAGTAGATCTTTTTACATTTAATTCTATAATTGTACGTGGATATGAAGCACTCCTATACCGCCTCCGCCTCCTCCTTTTCCCTAGTTAGCGAGTTATACCAGCACTGTTTGTTAATTAGTGCCTCCTTTCTTCTTTGCTTTGTGGTCTTTATTGTTTTTTAAGATCTTGACTAACGGGGGTCTGCTTCGGTTTTAGGTCTGCTCATCTGTGTGGTGATCTCTAGTCTTAATGCCACATCATTTTAATCATAGATTTAGAATACTTAGAAATATCTGGCAGAGCAAGTCACACTGTCCTTTTAACATTACAATTATATGTACCTGTCCTTTCAGATAAGGATTATTGTATTTAATACATGCACGGCTTTAAAAGTCTAAGAGGCTTATTGTAAAATAAATGGTCTTTCATCTGCGTCTTCTTCCCCATCCCTTACTCTCCCTCTCCAGTGGCAGCTACTTTGGACTGTTCACTGTTTCTCCTGAGTTTTTCACTGGGGCCATTTGTAGGGTCTTCTTGGGCTGATCGGAGAGTGGTCTTCCAGTAAAGTTTTGCACTGAGGAAAGAGTGTAGGTTCCACTGTTCACGGAGGAGTCTGGCTGGGGTTTCACCATTCTCTGTGTAGTCACTTTGGAGAAGGTTCACCATGCAGACTTACCTATTTACCTACTCTTCCAAGAACAAATCTCTAGTCTTGCTGGGTTCTAGGGTTGTCTGCCAATGGTCTACAGTGAGGAGGTGGGGAAGGCATCTTGGAATTTTAGAGCTTCTCATACAGCTTTCACTAATCTTATTTTAACCTGTCGGCCTTTTACCCTCAGTCTTTTGAGTAGACTGGAGTGAGTTCTTCCCGGCTTTTCTCACTGTTAGTATAGCATTCCCTCTCTCAAGTTGGCTGAGACAGTTGCCACTTGTCCGTATGCTTTCTACTTTCATGATTTGTAGTTTCCATTTCAGTTCTTTAAGTCCTTGGGTCTCTACGTCTTCTAGGAAGATCCCTTACTGTCACTTAATTGGAGTTTAGGGGAAGGGTGTAATTGGATATGTGGGTTAAATTTGCCATCTTAATCTGGAAGGCTTGGAAGATGAATCCTTAAACTAAAAAAATACCGGATCATGTTGCATTTTGTTTTGTTGGCAAGGACTGCCATCTGTAATCAATGTTTCTTTTAAGGGTCATGAAAGATTATTCAGACCTTTTATCTCTCAGCAGAGTTGTTTTCTTCATCTGAGTCCTAATGTTTCCTGTTAGAGTTCTTCTTAGGTATCTGTTTTTGTTACTTTGTGATGGGCTTTTCAGATTGGCTGTTGGTAGACTAAGATGGTGGTTGATTTTGGTGTATTTATTTTATAGCTGGCACTTATGCTAAAAGCTTTGCAGTTTATTTTTGTATGTTCCCAAGTTATATAATCAGTAGCAGATAATGACACTTTTATCTACTTTTAATAGTTAAAACTTTTATTTTGGTTCGGTGGCAGTTTGCACTAGATTTAGCTTTCTGTAACGTTATAACAAGTTTCTGGAACATGTTTCTGGAACATTATGGAATAGTAATGGTGATAATGTACAAACTTTTTGTTGTTCTTTATTTTAGTAGGAGAAAGAATAGTAGAATATTGGCTTTTTGGTTTATCGTAGTTCTTCATCAGGACAAAGAAAATCTGTCCTTTCATTTCCAAGTTGCCTAGAGGTAATTTTATGTTTTTAAGACATGGGAATTGAATATTAGCAAGTGATCATTAGCATCTGCAGTTTATCAACTGGTATTTCTAAAAAGTCTACTGATTTGAGTCCCAAATATTAAATTGGATCAAAATTTTCCTTATGGATGGCTCCTTAGAAAAACAAGTTGAATGCCTGGAAAGAATGAAGTGTAACATATTCAATGCATGAGCATATTGTCTTGGTTGTGGTGGTATAGGAGATAGTCACTAGGGATTTTTCACAAGCAAATATTCCAAGTTATATCTGACACTCAAGTCACATCTTTACCTGTTGGCAGTATTTGATGTAATTTGTTATTCCTTCTGTTTTAATATTCTCTCTTCATTTGTTTCTTGAGGACACCACACCCTGTTGCCTTTCCTTCTATATCACTGTCCTGGTTTCTTTTCAGTTGTTTTTAAATTTGTGCTGGTTTTCTCTTTTCACCAGCCTATGAATTTAGAATGTGCCAAGGCCCAGTTCTTGCCAGCCTGTTGGCACAAATAGTCACAGGGCTTTAATAAAATACTGTGCAGCTACTTAAAACTCCTAAATGTATATTTCCACCTCAGACATCTCTAACTACTTTTTTGACTTCTTAACATGAGTATGTGAAAGGTACTTCAACCTAAATATGGCCAGAACAAAATTTCTGATCTTTCTCTGCAAACCTACTCCACCTGTAGCCTGCCCCATTTTATTAGGTTGGTGCAAAAGTAATTGTGGTTTTTTGCCGTTAATGGCAAATTACTTTTGCACCAACCTAATGGGTGTTAGCTCCATTTTTTTCAGGTTATTTAAGCAAAAACAAAACAAAACGTGGAATCCTCCTGACTCTTCTCTTTCTCTCCAACTCTATTTCCAGGTTGTCAGCAAATCCTGCTGTTCTATCTTCAAAATGTCTCCAGAATCAGTTTAACTACTTTTCCCATCCGTACTACCAGCATCTTTGTCCAAGTCTCCAGCATTTCTTGCCTGGGTTATTGCTGTGGCCTCCTAACAGATCACTGGTCTCCTTTTCCTTCCCTGGCTTCTCTTTAATTTTCTATCAGCTTAACATCAGAGTGATCTTTTAAAAACACAAGTCACATTATGCTTAAAACCCCCTCCAGTGGCTTCCATGTCACTGAGAATAAAGGCCAGTTTTCTTATAATGATTCATAAAACCTTACATGATCTGGGCCGGGCATGGTGGTTCACGCCTGTAATCCCAGCACTTTGGTAAGTCGGAGTGGGCAGATCACTTGAGGTCAGGAGTTCAAGACTAGCCCAGCCAACATCGTGAAATCCCATGTCTACTAAAAATACAAAAATTAGCCGGACGTGATGGCATGCACCTGTAATTCCAGCTACTCGGGAGGCTGAGGCAGGAGAATCTCTCGAACCTGGGAGGTGGAGGTTGCAGTGAGCCGAGATCGTGCCATTGCGCTCCAGTCTGGGGGACAGAGTAAGACTGTCTCAAAACAAATAAGGAAACAAAAATTAAAAATAAAGCGCTACATGATCTGATTCTCACTAACTGACCTCTTCTCCCACTTGTCTCCCACTCAGCGTTTTCCATTCCAGCCGTCCTTACTTCCTTGCTAATCCTTGAACATGACAGGCACATTTTCATTTTAGGTCTTTGCACTGGATTTCTTCCTCTGCCTATAATGTTTTATCCTACCCCCCAGCTCCCAGATATATTCATGGTCAACTCCCTCATCTCTTTCAGGTCTTCACTAAAATAGCATTTTGTCTGTGCGATTACTCTAGTTATAATTGCAATCTGCATCCTGTATGTCTCTTGCAGTGCTCTGCATTTTATTTTTCTATCGCATCTATTACCTTCCAAGTTACTATTTATTTATTTATTTTGTGAATTGCCTCTCTTTCCTACCTCTGCTAGACTATAAATTCCTTAAGGGTGAATATGTTTATTAATGTGTCCCAAGTGCCTAGCACATAGAAGATGCTCAGTAAATATTTTTTGGATGAATGAATGTAGTCTACCTTCTCCATTTTTTTCAGTGAATTTCCCACAAAGCAGCATATGCATAGTGTTTTAGCATTTGTAGATCTAACATTGACTTATCCCACCAGCAAGGGAGAAGTTCAAGAACATTTATAATTCATAATGGAGATAATAATACAGAGAGTGGTTATGAGAATTAAATAGGGTGCTCTCTGTGAAGTACTAAACTGTACTAATGGATAGGTCCAGGTCACTTAACTGACAAAAAAGCCTAGCCAAGTGCCCCGATTCACATCTGAATTATGTGAATTGTATTCTGGAATCTTCTCTCTTTATATTTCAGTTTTTAATCAAGAGTAGGCATGGTCTCACCTGGGAGGTTTTCAAAACATACCTGGTTCCCTGGTAAATATCAGTGACATACTGTTACTATATTTTGTTTTTTAACCAGTCTGCAATATTTTATCCCTTAATGTGGGCAATAACCATTTGCTCTCCCCTTTTTAATGTCTTCTTGCTGTTTGGGACATCTTTCATGGCCCCTTCTAGCCTTTTTACCTATGAGGTTCTTGCTGAAATCACTTCTAAGGTGACTTTGAAATCCTCAGAGCCACCTGGATGCATATAATTTAACCTTTTACTAAATCCACAAAATCGAAGGATCTTAGTCCTTTACCTTCAGTTTTCCAGACAAGAGAATGTTGTAGTCATCCCTACAGCAATCCTTATATCAGTCATTTTATTATTTTTAAAATACCTGATTTTTATATATTTCATATGAATTATATTAAATAATTATTATGCCCCCTGTAGTCCTCACACAAATCTGAGAAGTGGATGAGCACTGTATTTGATCTCTTGGACACTTCTCGTTATTTTCCATGACTCCTTGTGTCTCAGACCCTTGAAGTATTTGCATTCTTTTTCTTTTTTTTGTAATTATATTTTATTTTAACTTCCAGGATACATGTGCAGGACATGAAGGTTTGTTACATAGGTAAATGTGTGCCGTGGTGGTTTGCTGCACTTATCAAGCAGTCATTTTCAAGTTTTGCTTACTGTGTTTCTAGGCTCCTTTTGTGTCCTTCAAATCCAGGAATATTTCAAAAACAGATTCCCTTTCCTTCTCTTTCTTAATAGAGCAAGAAATATTTGTAGATCTTTACTATTGGAGTGTACTATGCAAGCAAGTGGTGTGATTTGCAAGAAAAGAAGATGATTATTTTAGAGATTGTTTATGCAACTGAAGAATACACAATAAACAAAAACCATGATGTATGTTGTCTTTAGAAATGGATAAGCCCAATAGCTGTTACCTATACACAAAAATGTGAAAATTTTCTTCAATTCTACTGTCAAAATAATTCAAGATATACCTAGCTCCTTGTGTATATTTGATCTCTCTTTAATTTTTCTATGATGCTAGATAAGTAAGAACATTCCCCATATTTAATTAGGTGTAAACATTTTAGCGATGATTACCATACACATTAGAAATAAAATTTCACGAGTTCTATTGCTTTGAATGCATCTATCCTACCTGATGAATTTGCCTTGCCTTTGTATCTCTGATTAGATCTACTTTTTGTTGTCGTGAAGACTCATTCTTTTGAAAATAGTACTGTCACAAATTCATTTTATACTGAACCCTAAGTATTCAGTACTGCCGGCCAAAGCTGAATAGAAAGCATTGACCTATGTATCTTTCTGATGATAAATCACATTGCCCTCAGTTTAGGCTGTTAATGGACAGCCCAGTTGGAAAACACATCTTGTTTAAAGTTCTACACCTGCTTTGGAGACTCTTGTAAGTATTTATTGCCTTTGTGAGAGTTTTTATCTTTTAATGCCACCTAATTTCTTCTACTTACCTAGTTTTTTTGAAAGTGGCGGTCTTGCCTACCCATCACCAGCAAACATACCTACTCTATAGTAAGGGACTGATTTTGGCCCTCTGCTATTATTTTGTACTTTACGTCTCTGTGGATAGAGAAGGACTTCTAATGTAGATTCACCTATTTTCATACCTTTGTTCATGGAGAATGTAGCAAAAAGTCAAATGTAATGAAGTCCATCTACTTTTTATTTATTTATTTATTTATTTATTTATTTATTTTTTGAGACAGAGTGTCACTCTGTCGCCCACGCTGGAGTGCAGTGGCGCCAACTCGGCTTACTGGAAGGTCCGCCTCCCGGGTTCACACCATTCTCCTGCCTCAGCCTCCTGAGTAGCTGGGACTACAGGTGCCTGCCACCATGCCCAGCTAATTTTGTTTTTGTATTTTTAGTAGAGACGGGGTTTCACCGTGTTAGCCAAGATGGTCTCAATCTCCTGACCTCGTGATCCGCCTGCCACAGCCTCCCAAAGTGCTGGGATTCTCCTGGGATTACAGGCTTGAGCCACCGCACCCAGCCAAAGTCCATCTATATTTAATGTGTTGTTGGAGAATGATCTGTATTCCTAGAAAACCTGGAAATTGGTAAAATTCTTCATTGAGGTTATATCAGGTGACTTTTCCCAAAATCTTATTTTCAATGGAAAAAAATGGTGAGAAGCTACCCAGAAGTCCCTCCTTCTGCTCAGGATGCAGGTTCAGGCTACAGGGAGCTGTTGGTAGCATTCTCTTGCCCAGCCCCTCCCCCCTCCACCACTTAGACACCAGTGTTGGTGGAGGTGCATTCCAGAGTGCTCTGGCTCTTCCTGTGGTTTTTTTGTTCACCGTCTTTTGTGGCCTTGGGAGACAGGATGAATAAGTGCTTGAAGCTGGAGCTCATCTATTGGAGGGTGGGCTGTTACTGAAAGTGGTCAGCAGTGGAGGGAGCGTGCACATGTGCAGTCGCTTGTGCAGTCACTTGATCCCTGTGCAGCCGCAGTCAGTCTCTCATGGCGAACTTCCTCACCCCTCCCCAAGATGATTTCAGCACCTATTTAATAAATGCTGCATAATTTCTTTATTTAAATTAGTAGATTGTGTAATTTAATATCATTCAACAAGTATTTCTGTGGGATCACTGGGATCAGCTCACGCGTACTTGAATTTTTTTTTTTTTTTTTTTTTTGAGACGGAGTCTTGCTCTGTCCCCCAGCTGGAGTGCAGTGGTACGATCTCTGCTCACTGCAAGCTCCGCCTCCCGAGTTTAGTTAAGCCATTCTCCTGCCTCAGCCTCCCAAGTAGCTGGGACTACAGGCTCCTGCCACTACGCCCGGCTAATTTTTTGTGTTTTTAGTAGAGACGGGGTTTCACCGTGTTAGCCAGGATGGTCTCGATACCCTAACCTCGTGATCCGCCTGCCTCGGCCTCCCAAAGTGCTGAATTTACAAGCGTGAGCCACCGCGCCCGGCCGCGTACTTGAAATTTATTACTTTGTTAGCTGCTTTCTCTTATCAGTGATCTCCCCAAAATGTCAGAATCAGTTCTGAACTCTTAGCTAGCGAATATCTCCTAGCAAATACTCAAAATCATCACCAGGCAGTGACGGATTTGACTAGGTGGGTGTGGGTTAGGGATGTCAATATATAATGGTGTTTGGGTTGGCTTATAGGAAAATGAGATGCTCAAGATAAGGACAACCTATATTTATTTTGATTTTACGGTGTTTCTATAGTATTATATAGTTATTGAGTGTGAAGTAGTTGTGAGGATCAGAATCCTACTAAAATGTACAACCTCTTAAAATTTTTTTAAGAGTTAAGATGGGAAAGTGTTTGGATACTAGCTCTAGTAAAAGACTAGTCCCTGGAACAACTTGAGCATAAAGAGGCACTGTTGCCACCCCCCGCCACCTCCCACCCCGCACAGTTGAAAATCCATGTGTAACTTTTGACTCACAAATGCTTAATTGCTAATAGCTTACTGTTGACCAGAAGCTTTATTGAGAACATAAACAACACATATTTTGTATGTCATATATATTATATACTACATTATTACAATAAACTAGGGAAAATAATGTTATGAAAATCATAAGGAAGTGAAAATACATTTATAGAACTGTACTGTATTCATCAATATTGTGAGTTTACATCATCTGTTTACAAGATGAGTCATCTGTCTGAAATGGTGAGTGACCACAGCTACAGACCTCAATCTACTGTACGTATCAAGCAATTCAACTTTTTTCTTGTAATGTATTTTCTATGCTTCTTGGAAGCACTTCCAGCATCACTAGTGGCACTTTGTATGGGTCTCATGGTGTTATTCGTGGTTTACTGTATTGCACTAAACATGATGAGAAATACTCAAGAACCACCAGAGATCACATTTTACTGCCATAAGCAATATATTGGGGAGCGAAAGTGCTCATGCTGAGATGATTAGCGTCATATGGCATTTTAGGCAGATACTGGCAACCCTTGAGTTCACCACAGGAATGACAGGAGATGGCTGTGAAATTATTACAGTAGAATAGTATGTACTACAGTTAATGTATGCCTTTGTGATTTAATACTGCATTTTTACATTTGTTTACATTTCTCTGGACTGGGAATGGCACTATATACCGTCAGTATATGTTTGTGTGCATAAATTTTGATAACTGATAGATGTGTGTATGTTTTACGGTAGTAAATGATAAAACAGACTAATAGCTACATGTTTTATCCATTAACAAAATACAAAACTTAAAAAAAAAGTTTTGATATATCTAGGCTGTGCAGTTCATCGGTTGTTTTTGAATTGTTACACAAATCTCTCAACTAATTTTCCAATATGGTTATTGAAAAAAATCTAGATATAAGTGGACCAGAACAGTTTAAGCCCATAGCATTCAAGGGTTCCCTGTATTTTTAAATGGAATGTTATTGCTGGTAGATTAAGTATTTCTTTTGGACTTTTACAAAGTCCTAACCTAAACTTTATTTCCAACAAACCATTTTCTTCTACTTAGTATATAGGAATATTTTGATGTTGTGTAGTATCAAATGCCATACTCTGTAGATATAATATTAAAATGGCACTGTAGGAAGAGGCAGTTTCTGCCTGATATGTCTCTCTTTAAATGAAAGAAAAGAGTTAACAAATTATCTTAAACATTGACAGCCATGCTTGCTTTAGGAGAACACCATACATTGCTACCCCCGATTCTCCTAAGGAAATACGATGTAGCAAATTTTCAGAGAAAGATGTTTGTTTTCTTGCTGGTTTACGTGAAGTTTGTAGGGGTACTTGTCTACCTCAAAGCTCATTTACAATTTTTTTCTTAATGTCTTCAAAGAGGATGTCAATTAATACGATCTTGCACCCTGTATTTGGTGAGTTTTCTGAGGTTGGGGTATTGACGAGATGCCAAACAGTGCCATTGAACAGATCGAATATTAGCTCTTTGACTGCTCTTAATTTTTTTTTTTTTTTCTCGAGACGGAGTTTTGCTCTTATTGCCCAGGCTGGAGTTCAATGGCACGATCTCGGCTTACTGCAGCCTCCACCTCCTGGGTTCAAGCAATTCTCCTGCTTCAGCGTCCTGAGTAGCTGAGATTACAGGTGCCCGCCACCACGCCCAGCTAATTTTTTGTATTTTTAGTAGAGACAGTGTTTCGTCATATTGGCCAGGCTGGTCTTGAACTCCTGACCTCGGGTGATCTGCCTGCCTTGGCCTCCCAAAATGCTGGGATTACAGGCGTGAGCCACCGCTCTTAATTTTTGTGGCAGAGATTGGTTCTTGTATCCTTCATTCTGTCTACAATGTGCAAAATTATATTTTGGAGTGAATGGTTGAGAATTGTGCTCTGAGAATTAGTTACTGTTTTCTAGGAGAATGAAAGGGAAAAAGCAGGTATGCATAAAAACTTGGCCCTGATCTTGTATATAGTTCATTAAGAATTTTTTTTTTTTGTTAATAGCTCTGTGAGTCCGTTCTAACACTGCTATAAAGCAGCTACCTGAGACTGTTTAATTTATAAAGAAAAGAGGTTTAATTGGCTCACGGTTCTGCAGGTTCTACAGGAAGCATGGCTGGAGAGGCCTCAGGAAACTTACAATCATGGCGGAAGGTAAAGGGAAAGCAAGGACATCTTCACGTAGTGGCCAGAGAAAACAAGCAAAGGGGCAAGTGCTATACACTTTCAAACAACCAGATTTCTTGAGAACTCCCTATCAAGCGGGAAATCCACCTCTATAATCCAGTCACCTCCCTCCAGGTCCCTCCCCCAACACTAGGGATTACAATTCAACATGCAATCTGAACACAAATCCAAACCATATCAAAAGCCTCTAGAGGCTTACTATTATGCTTACGATAAAACCAGACTTCTTATGAAGCTGGGCATCAGTGGTTCTCATACTTTTTGGTCTTGGGATCCTTTTATACTCTTAATTATTTTCGAAAGCCCAGGAAATTTGTTTATAGGGGTCATATCTATTAATATTTAGTCGAAATTAAATAAAAAACTTAAGTGTTTATTTAAAAATAAATGTTTTCATTGAAGCATATGAAGAAAATCTGGGCTCATACAGATGTATAGCTGGAAAAGAATATTTTAATAGCATTTTCAGATGATTGTGGATATTTGATACCTCAGCAAAGCTTCATAAATAGTAGTTTCTTAAACTGCCATGTAGAATCTAAAACCCTATGAGTGAACGTTTTGTACACTTGTTATACTTTAAATCCATTGGTCAGTCTTGTACTTTGGATCTTTTACCAATGCATGATTTTGTATTGTAATTGCGTTTTTTTTTTTTATACTTTAAGTTCTAGGGTACATGTGCATAACGTGCAGGTTTGTTACATATGTATACTTGTGCCATGTTGGTGTGCTGCACCCATCAACTCGTCAGCACCCATCAACTCGTCATTTACATCAGGTATAACTCCCAGTGCAATCCCTCCCCGCTCCCCCCTCCCCATGATAGGCCCCGGTGTGTGATGTTCCCCTTTCCGAGTCCAAGTGATCTCATTGTTCAGTTCCCACCTGTGAGTGAGAACATGTGGTGTTTGGTTTTCTGTTCTTGTGATAGTTTGCCAAGAATGATGGTTTCCAGCTGCATCCATGTCCCTACAAAGGACACAAACTCATCCTTTTTTATGGCTGCATAGTATTCCATGGTGTATATGTGCCACATTTTCTTAATCCAGTCTGTCACTGATGGAAATTTGGGTTGATTCCAAGTCTTTGCTATTGTGAATAGTGGCGCAATAGACATACGTGTGCATGTGTCTTTATAGCAGCATGATTTATAATCCTTTGGGTATATACCCAGTAATGGGATGGCTGGGTCATATGGTACATCTAGTTCTAGATCCTTGAGGAATCCCCATACTGTTTTCCATAATGGTTGAACTAGTTTACAATCCCACCAACAGTGTAAAAGTGTTCCTATTTCTCCACATCCTCTCCAGCACCTGTTGTTTCCTGACTTTTGAATGATCGCCATTCTAACTGGTGTGAGATGGTATCTCATTGTGGTTTTGATTTGCATTTCTCTGATAGCCAGTGATGATAAGCATTTTTTCATGTGTCTGTTGGCTGTATGCATGTCTTCTTTTGAGAAATGTCTGTTCATATCCTTTGCCCACTTTTTGATGGGGTTTTTGTTTTTTTCTTGTAAATTTGTTTGAGTTCTTTGTAGGTTCTGGATATTAGCCCTTTGTCAGATGAGTAGATTGCAAAAATTTTCTCCCATTCTGTAGGTTGCCTGTTCACTCTGATGGTAGTTTCTTTTGCTGTGCAGAAGCTCTTTAGTTTAATTAGATCCCATTTGTCAATTTTGGCTTTTGCTGCCGTTGCTTTTGGTGTTTTAGACATGAAGTCCTTGCCCATGCCTATGTCCTGAATGGTATTACCTAGCTTTTCTTCTAGGGTTTTTATGGTATTAGGTCTAACATTTAAGTCTCTAATCCATCTTGAATTAATCTTCGTATAAGGGGTAAGGAAAGGATCCAGTTTCAGCTTTCTACTTATGGCTAGCCAATTTTCCCAGCACCATTTATTAAATAGGGAATCCTTTCCCCATTTCTTGTTTCTCTCAGGTTTGTCAAAGATCAGATGGCTGTAGATGTGTGGTATTATTTCTGAGGACTCTGTTCTGTTCCATTGGTCTATAGCTCTGTTTTGGTACCAGTACCATGCTGTTTTGGTTACTGTAGCCTTGTAGTATAGTTTGAAGTCAGGTAGCATGACGCCTCCAGCTTTGTCCTTTTGACTTAGGATTGTCTTGGCAATGCGGGCTCTTTTTTGGTTCCATATGAACTTTAAAGCAGTTTTTTCCAATTCTGTGAAGAAACTCATTGGTAGTTTGATGGGGATGGCATTGAATCTATAAATAACCTTGGGCAGTATGGCCATTTTCACGATATTGATTCTTCCTATCCATGAGCATGGTATGTTCTTCCATTTGTTTGTGTCCTCTTTGATTTCACTGAGCAGTGGTTTGTAGTTCTCCTTGAAGAGGTCCTTTACATCCCTTGTAAGTTGGATTCCTAGGTATTTTATTCTCTTTGAGGCAATTGTGAATGGAAGTTCATTGGTGATTTGGCTCTGTGTTTGTCTGTTACTGGTGTATAAGAATGCTTGTGATTTTTGCACATTAATTTTGTATCCTGAGACTTGGCTGAAGTTGCTTATCAGCTTAAGGAGATTTTGGGCTGAGACAATGGGGTTTTCTAAATATACAATCACGTCATCTGCAAACAGGGACATGTAATTGCATTCTTATTAGAAAAGGTTGGTTCACTGAGTTATGCAAATCTTTCAAGTGTTGACACATTTCATTATACAGTATCAAAAATCATGTTCATTTAATATCACTACTCTTATCAGAACAGTCTTTTGAGTATCGGGAAGCTGTCAGGCTCGAGGTGGTATAATCAAGGTTTCCAAATTCTAATTTTTGCTTGAAGCCTTGAATTTCATTATCAGCCATAAATACTGTCAGTTTTCCTTGCAGTGACAGGCTCACTTCATTCATTTTTGAGAAAATGTCTGCCAAATACCTTAGTCTGAATAAGCATACTTTGCTTCTTCTGTCAAATAACAATGGCATTTCAAGAAAAAAGCTGCTGGTTTGACTTGTAACACAAATAGTTGTACACATGTTTTTTCTCAAGGATACCATTCTATTTCAATTTCACCAGAAATGCTTTGTGCATACTTCCCAATTTCATGATGTAGAATATTTAAAAAGTGTGTACTCAACAGCTGAAGTTTAATAAAATCAATAGTTTTTACTGTTGCATCTCCCAGAGATTCCCCATGAAACAATACATTGATTATTGCAAAGGGGAATGCACAGTAGCTATTTTGCATTTACCCAGGCCATGTTACCACTATGCCTAAATCCCCCATCATTCAGGTGTGGGTGAGGAGGACTGGGGAAAAGTAAGGTGACTTTATTGCTCCTTTGGCACTGTTCATTTTTGCTCAAGAGTCACTGGGGTGACCTTCAGATGGCTTAGAAACCAACAGCATCAATAGTAAGAAAAGTTACAGAGTCAGACTATAGGGCAATTTCTATGTTTTGTAGTTCCTGGAGAAACTCTTACCTTTTCTGTTAGGAGCAAATGATCCCTATGACAGTCTTTGTTCTGTATCACCACTGGCAGATGTTGCTGGGAGGTTGCAGAGGGATTTGGTCACTTGTTCTGCTTAAATATTTTCTTAATCAGTGCAAGTCAGAACTGCTTAAAAGGCTTCATACTTTTAAGTCATATACACATCAAACAACAGGCACACATGGAATGAATTTTCCTCACCCTGCCTTCTAAGAAATACACTTTTATAGCCAGTGAATTCGTTATTGAAAAATTCAAACAGATTTATTTATTTATTTATTTTGGCCAACATGAGTTTAAAACAGTTTGTTTACATTTTCAACACTCTTAATGGTTTTTAAAATCATTGGTGGTGGTAAAGGCTCCATAAACACACTGGCCCAGCAAGAGACTTTCCAGCTTTGGCCAAAAATAAGTTATTCCACTACTGATACCATAATTTCCATTTATTATTACTCCTTTTTTTTTTTTTTTTTTTTTTTGAGACGGAGTCTCTTTCTGTAGCACAGGTTAGAGTGCAATGGCATAGTCTGTGCTCACTGCAACCTCTGCCTCCCAGGCTCAAGCTGTTCTCCTGTCTCAGCCTCCCAAGTAACTGGGATTACAGGCACGTGCCGCCATGCCTGGCTAATTTTTGTATTTGTAGTAGAGACGGGGTTTCACCACGTTGTCCAGGCTTGTCTTGAATGCCTGACCTCAGGTAATCCACCCGGCTCGGCCTCCCAAAGTGCAAGGATTACAGGCGTGAGCCACCACACCTGGCCTGTTACTTCAGTGTTGTAAGGGAATATATAGATGGAAGTTGAGAATTCTTTATTTTTTTGTAAAAAAGTCAAACACCTGATTACTTGTCTGATTCTTCTTGGTAAAGTGAAACACAGAGACTTACACATGTAAGCAGTATACTTTTCTACTTGTGCTTTTGCTCTGCAGTAATCTGAAATGAGACATCACCCATCTTAGAATTGTGGTTTATTTGCAGGGGAGGCATGCATTTTCCTACTGCCTTGTACACACAAGCCCATTTTATTACTTTGTTTGAAGATTGGGTATGTCTAATGTAGTGGAAATGCATCGATTCAATGTTAAGTACAGATGAAACACATTTCAGGACCACATTAGAAAGTCTTTTTAATTATCCTTTTTTTTTTGATTATTCATATGACTGCTTTCCTCTTTTCACATGAATTGCTGAGAATTTATCATCCTTTCCAGTTCATTAAATCATTAAAATGCTTTACTAGCACTATAAATAAATAAGCCAGGCCATGAATTGAGGCTGGTTGATAAAGGCAGCTTTGTCCTGGTAATAGTTCTTGTTCCTGGTTAACCCACACTTCCCTGTGAATATCTATATTACATTAAATTTTAGACTTTTAATGTTGCAAAGCCTTACTCTAAGCATGTAGGGACTTGCTTTAAGTTGAGCTTTGGTGTTTACTGTTGGATTAGCTGTGAGATTAATGTAGTATTATAATACTGCATTTGTGCTTAGACATGTTCAGGAGAGCCCCAGGACACATTTAATAGGTATTCAGGTTCTTTGCCACTCTACCTAGTCTAAGCTTGCATTTCAGTCAGCTAGAATAACACCGTACACCTTAGTTTCAGACCATTTTGATCTAGGACCAGTTGCACTCCACAAGTGCAATCTAGAGTTCTCATTGGACTTGGAAGGATTGGGCTTTAACCTCCTTTTGTATAAACATTGAAAGCCAGGTGTGTGAGCATGGCACTGTTGCAAATATGGAGATGCAGTCCTCAGAGAAAGCACACTTTAATCAGGCAACATAAGGCAAGATAGAATGTGAGAAAGTACTGCAGCTGGGCATGATGAGTCTGGAAGCATCAGGAAACCTTCCTTGCTGAGAGGTATCCTTTGGACTGCATCTTGAAGAATGGGTGGGTAGACTTTTGATAAGTAGGGTTGTACAGAAGAAAGCGCAGTGAGGATGGCAGGAAGCAGTGGACCCATATGTAGCGTGGGAATAGTCTGGTTTGCAGGGTGGGTGAATGAAGAGGATGAGTCAAAAGATCTAATTGTGAATTGAGCCAGGTCATGGAGCTCTAAAATGCATTGCAAACCATGCTTCCTCTCACTGGGAAAGGTGAGGTGGAATTTCTTCCCTTCCTCTGGGGCAGATGCTTGTTTACACTCCTGTGGCATGTGAGAAGAAACCTTCCTCAATTTATATGCTAGCCCCTTAGTGAAGAGCATTACAGAGTACAGTTAAGATTTGACCACATGCCTCTTTTTGTCTCATTTATGATGCTATATTTTAAATTTTACAAGAGAGTGTTACTTCAAATACTGACATCACCCAGGTCTCTCAGTAGACCTGGAACTACGTAGACCTCTACTACGGAACTCTTAGTAGAAATCATGGCATTTCCGCAGATGACAAGTAAAATCCTTCTGCAGAGAGACCTGACTCAGATGTAAATTGTGATCACCATTTTCAGAGAGTGTCCTTCCTTGGTCTGGTTCCAGTCATCATCACCATGAATCTAGTATGAGTTCATATCTCTGTTAACTATGGTGGAGTGGTTGCTTCTCTATGTATTATTTGTTTAAAAAATTAAGGTACTGACAGTTGAGTTGCCACTCTTTGAAGATGTATTTTGACTTTAATGGTTTTAATCTGTTTATTATGGTTAAAGTTCATATGTATTATAAATGCTGTCCTCCCTACTGTTATGTGGTGCAGAGATTGAAGAAACTCAAATTTAAGAACACGTTTTCATGAATAGTCCCCATTTTAAGTTAGACTTATTTTAGCATTATTTCATGAGCAATTAGTTTATTTTACTCTAAATCTCTGGGCAGTTCAAGTACTGACCTACTTATATAGTAGCTCTTAATTAAAAAAATAATTATTTGTATTTTAGAGAATATTATTAGAGAATTGAATTATTTTGACATACTCTGTTTTCTTAGTTCTAATACATGTGATCAAGCTAGGTGTAGAACCACAATTTTTATTCTGATTATAATAGCATGAGAGGTTGAAGCAACAAAGAAGTGCTTTATCAGTGTCAGATTATTATTTCCTGCAGCAAATGGTGGTAGTCTGTGAATGTGACTTGGTGTTGTTATGTTTAAAATTATACTAACATTTAAAGTACACTGTGCCTTTCTATTGTGTACTTCACAACAGTTGATGGGGATTGTATACTTTTAAGCTAATTAAAAGTAGCATAAAACGGCCAGGCGTGGTGGCTCATGCCTGTAATTCCAGCACTTTGGGAGGCCTAGGCAGGTAGATCACACGAGGTCAGTAGTTTCGAAACCAGCCAGACCAACATGGTGAAACCCCATCTCTACTAAAAATAGAAACTTAGCCAGGCATGGTGGCACATGCCTGTAATCTCAGCTATTTGGGAAGTTGAGACAGGAGAATTGCTTGAACCTGGGCGGCGGAGGTTCCAGTGAGCCGAGATTGTGCCATTGTACTCCAGCCTGGGCAACAAGAGTGAAACCCCCTCTCAAAAAAAAAAAGGTAGCATAAAACGTATCTTTTAATTTGGTTCTAGAAGAGCTTTTACTTTGAGTTTTTGCCGGAAACTGGTTTCTATAATAACGCTCTGTAACGACCTTCTAATTCTACTTGAATTTTTTGTTAGGGAATATTATTGTTACTTATTTTAGAAATGTGTGTGCCTTTTTTTCATTTTTATTTGGTGGTATCTACTCGAGAAAATGTATGTTAGAAATTGAGTGTGAAGCTGCGTTGTAACTTCATGGATGTTTATGTTTTCCCACAGCAAGATTTCTCAGATTTCACTCAGCATAGCAGACCTCTTAGTGTTAGATCTTGTATTGTTTGCCCAAAATAACTATATTTCATTCTGGTCATATATATTGTAAAACAGAGGAAGGCATTTCATTAAATAGAATTAATTGAGACCTTGTGGATATGTGTATAGTGATTGTCAAAATGTGAAATTGTAACTAGTCTTTTCTATGTGCCAAAAAAAAAAAAAAAGTTTTTTCTGGCCTTGCCTTTCCCAACCTGTCCTGTTCATTTTACAGTAAGCACAAATTAAAAGCTAAGATAATTGATATCATTCAGATGTTTTGGTGTTGTTGGTTAGGAGGCAGTAAATTGTAAGGACAGGAGAGCATAAGCACTGAGTGACTAAAGGTATAGAACTTACACTTAGAACCTCACTAATAATCAGGACTGACGTAGAGTACCTGGTTGTCTGGATTCTTTCTTCCCATCCCATGTGTTCCTTGGAAAAGGTGTTTTTCCCAAATAGAACAAGATACTCTGGTAACCAAGTGAGAGAAGCTTTGGACGTTGATGATCTGATTGAGGAGATGTTCTTGGTGACTATCTTTCGAATATCAGAAAAAAAAATAAAAAACGCTATTACTAGCCAAAGTATAACATATCTTTGGAAACACTTTTCTTTTTCTTTGACCAAAACATATTATTTTCTTCTTCTGTTTTTTAAAGCCAACAAATGACCTGGAGAAAAGCCACAGCAATGCTTGGGTGAAGTTGTTCCATTCCAGCATTCCCAGTAGGTTTGAAGTCTTCTATTGGAACAGCCCCATTCAAGCCTTTTTGAAAGGGACCTGCTGAGCCTTGATTTTACTTTTTGTTTGGATAGACTATTTTCAAGTACCTAGTAGAGAGTCATATATATATATAGGGATCATTTTATTATGATAATGTTTCTCTCTCTTAAGCTAACATGTTAATATGGATTCTATTTGTTTGAAAGTAAGCAATATCTTCTAAGGAGTCATTTAGCTCCAGATTTAACCTATGTATAAAGTAGTTTTAAGTTAATAAATGTTGAATTGATTGATAGAATATCTTTAGCAAGTATTACCCAGAGAGTTACGGGCTTATACTGATCAGTTTTATGTACATTTTATGTACAGTTTTATGTACAATTGCGTGGCATGAGAAAATATTAGAAATGCATTATATTAATGCTGGAACTCTTACCCGTCCTGGCAATGCAAATTCTCATTTTGAGATTTCCATCTAGATATTCTACCATATCAATGGTTGTCATAGTAGCAGTCTCAATTGAGAATTGTGATTATATACTTTATCAAATAACTACTTGATGAAAGCTCAATTATTCTAATGTAGTTCAGCCAGAATTCTGAGCCATCATCTTGCCTGGTTAAGGAAATAATTAAGCAACCTAAAAAAAAGATTTCTTTCTTTCTGTTGAATTGTACAGATTTTACCGTATTTCACTGACTGGAGGGTGCCATCAGGTGTAAGACATGCCATTACTTTATGTACCACTAAGAAAGGAAAAAAAAGCCTAATAGTTATACTCATGAGATGGCATCAATTAAAAAACACAAGCCAGTTTTAGAGATGTTAAAGTGGCAGGGGTGGGGGAGGCACAAGGAATGTACAATCCATAAAATACGGCACATATATACATATAGAGTTTTAGTTGGCTATTGGTCATAATCATATTAAAATATAAAGAAAATTAAGCAAATCACTATTTCTGCCAGATATTGTACAGATTTTTTAAATCCTAGAAACCTATAATTGGAAAAGATAGGCGATCATGTAGTCAATGCTTACACCTGAGGAAAGGCACCATGAGATCATCTAGAGCAGAGCTGTCTAACCTTTTGGCTTCCCTGGGTCACGTTGCAAGAATTGTCTTGAGCCACACATAAAATATACTAACACTGATGATAGCCCATGAACTAAAAAAATCGCAGAAAAAAAAATTCTCATAATGTTTTAAGAAAGGTTATGAGTTTGTTTGGGGCACATTCAAAGCCATTCTAGACCTCTTGCGGGGCTGCGGGTTGGACAAGCTTGATCCACAGTATGTAAAATTTAGCAATTGATTGCCTTTTTTATTGAAGTACCTTCAACTTTACAAAAGAAATTATAATATTCCTTTAAATAGCCATCTTCAGAGTATCTCCTGGTAAACTTTATATACCCCTTTTCAAGATCACTTAATGTATGGAAGAGAATAATTTGGGATTTAGATGAGTTGTTTAGTATTCCAAACAAGATGCACACTGAGACACAGTGTGTATGTAAGAGCTATAATCGTCAAATGTCATGGTAAGTGCCATATGGAATTTAAAAAAAAAATCATCGTTCCCTGCCTTCTAAGAATTACCACATTCTACCTTTCGGCATTCCCCCCCACCCCCCGCCCACCCCAGATCTAAAGTACAATTCAAGGTTAACTGGAGCTCTATGTGGTGAAAAGGTGACTTAATGAAACTGACCATGAACCTTATCCTTGTGGACAGCACTGAGGTATGCCTTGACCAAATACTTGGCCTTAGTTATCACCCTTAGTGCTGGAATTCAAACTGGGACATTGTCGAGAGAGGCCAAATTGAGTTGCTAGTGAGATATGGCTGGGTGGCTAGATGGACTACTTGCAGGAGGCTGTCTCAGGAGGTGGGTACAGCAGTGCATCAGCCAACAGGTGGCCTCATGGAGGTTTGAAGTCCACAGTGGGCACCCAGCCTGAAGTGTGGGTTCAAGTGCAGGTTTGGAAATAATACTGTGGGATTTGGACATTGGGTGTGAACCCGATCACAGTGCACAGCACAGATCTTGATTATTATTGAACCTTCCCTGCAAAATCAGATTCACAGCAAAATGGGACCTGGTTGGCCCACAGGTGGGGCTAGAGGAAGCCTGCAGATAGGATGAAATGTCAGTAGCTGTACCGTCTGAATGAGTACAAGGATGAGGAGCTAGATTAATCTTTGAGTTTTTGTGTTTTAGATGATTGCATCACAAACGTTTCCTCCTTTGGGGACAATTGCTGCTAAGGGTGAGAGCTTACCTTTGTAAAGTGTTTTTGACTAAAGTGGTTTCACAAAACATAATCTTGCCTTCACAATAAACCTGAGGGAGAAGCTGGGTCTTATTACCCCATTTGGCAGTTGAGGAAAATGAGGCTCATAGATACTAACCTTAAGGTCACTTGTTATTGGCTCTTGCTTTTTTCACTATGCTATGCTGCCAGCACTTGACTCCATATTTGTTTCCAAATTTAGAAAGCATATATAGTCTGTTTCCCAGCAGCTGCTGCTGACTTTGGGGACTGCCAACATTTTGTTGCTTATCTTTTTACCTCCCAAATCAAAAGCATAAATTTTGCTCAGTACTGAAGGGACAAACAAGCAAAAACAAAACACTATTCCCTCATAACTTACCAGGTTGAACTACTCTCCTCTGTGAGGTTATGTTACTCACTTTTGGAAGTGGTAGGTATTTCTTCAGTCTACCTTACCTCGTTTAAATCTCTGTTAACCTCACTGCTATTACTTTTTAGGTGCCTTGTAGTAAACCATGTACAAGTCCAGACAAGGAGTCCAGAGTTAGAGCAAGTTAAACAAGAGTTGCCAGCATTATTAGTTGTTGACATAGAAGTTGGTGTCAACCGTGAATAGCTGGTTTCTAACTTTATTTTACCTGGAGAGCCTCTTCTGTTTTTGAGCAGTGTCCTCACTGCGGTTCCTTCCTTCCATCTCATTCCACAAGTATCCTTTCCTTTCCGCATTCTTACCTGTAGTGTGCCCCTACAGGGGTGCAGACTACATATGTTCATGGTGTTCATCTTTGTAAACTTTAAAAGAAAGCTTTTTATTTTAAAGTAGTTTCGAAATATAACAATCGAGCATTCTGTAAGTATGTGAGGTAATTACTATGGGTGAATATTAGAGTGAACGAAGCCAACAACATGACAAGCCAGAAGATCCGCCTTGTAGTCCAGGTGTTGCCCCACTTCTTTACTGTGGAATTTTCACAAACCCCTTAAACTTCTGACACTCAGTTGCCATACCTGTGAGAAAAGAGTTGCATTAAATGATTTCTGGAATACCTTTCAGTTTCAAACCTCATTCAAGTCTGCAAACTGAATATGTAAGATTGTATTAAATAAAGGTAGGATTGCTGACAAACCTTCCAGTGGTGAAAAGGATGATCTAAGTGAGCTTAAATTCTGTTGATAATTTTGTTGTGATTGAGAATTGAATGGAAATAAGTTAATAGTGATTCAGCTTTCTGGCAATTATAAAGTCAACTGAAACCCACTATTATTAGCTAACCTTTTAAGTTTGGTTTCTAATGTTGCTCACCACTATATGCCCAACACCTAGTACATGGCTTGGTCAGTATGTTTTATTTTGGGAATACTTTCATACAAATTTGATGGGCTTTTTGACCTATATTTACCTCATTAGGGCAGACAGCTCTAAAATTCAGGAGGTCTAGAAACAAGTGATAAAATGCCAACTGGAAAGAAATTTTAGGAGTAAAATATGGCAGTAGGCATCAGGCTGCTATCCTTTTTTACCCATCAAACCAGTGGGTGATGTTTCTGGGTTACAGACTCAACCGATGGAGTTTTAACTATATTTAATCAAGGAGGAAAAGAAGCCATAATTTGTATTTAGTGTAGTAGACAATAGAAATGAAAGAAGAAAGTGATACCAAAATTTTGTGTATTCAAATAAGTCTTAAAGTTTTATAACATTTTAACCCTAACATTTTATTGTATTCTGAGTTGCAATTACTCAGGGCAGATGAAAGCCATCACTTCTCTTTCTAGAAAAATAAATGCACACGTACTGCCAATTTCACATGAAGTTTGAAGAGTTTCATGAACTTGTCATCATCTGGTGGTCCCTAGTCCAAATTCTTGATAGAAAAGAACCTAGTGTGTTAAACCTTAAATACCCTTACAAATAACCTAGACCAGTGTTTATTAAACTGTGGTCATGAGATCAGTTGAATGGATTATGACCAACATTAAAAAGAAGGAAGAAGAAAATAGGAAATACCAGATTGTATATCATAACACGCTAAGAGTAGGTTTTGTTTTTTGAACCATCTCTTTCCATTTGTATGCCTGTATGTGTGTTTATGTTTAGTACTAAGTCAGAATATAATATGCATTTCTGACTGTGGATTGAGTGTAAAGTTTGAAAAACATTCATTCTGGGTGAATCTCTTCCATCTTATAGCTGAGGAGAACTGAGGCCCTTAAAGGCTAAATGATTTGTGCAAATACTCCCCTTTCTGTATTTTAAGTGACCCAGCCAGGACTGAACTAGATTGATTGCTGATTTTTACCATGCTACATTGCTAATTTGTTGAAATAGAATTGTGAAGTAGACCATTTAAAAATACTAAGTGATTTGTCTGCTTCATAGTTGACATTTTTTAATTCCTTATTTTTCCGGCTGAAATCATCACTGTCATTATCTTTTAAAATAATTGGGGCCTGTGCTTCCTTTCCGGAAAATATCTTGGTCCCTCTCAGTTGGCTGTCTGCACACCTCACTCCTGGAATTTGACATTTGGGGCCTAATCAGAAGAATTTCAGAACAAGATATGAGGGGTTGTTAAGTTTTTAATGTCCAAACCAAATTAAATTATTTTGAATTATTTTCAATTCACTTAATAGTTAAATGCAACATATGGCACTAGATGTTGGTACTGGATCATTGGGAAGACATCTAGTAGTCGGCAGTTATCTGTGTGAGGTTTTTTTCAACCTTGAATACCATATGAAATGCAGATTCTGATCCAGAGTCTGGCTGAGATTCTAGGTTACTAACAGGCTCCATGTAGAGGCTGCTGATCCTTCAACTGCATTTTCAGTAGCAAGAACCTGTATTACCTGCCTTATTACCATGGTAAGAAAAAGTAGCTTTCAGATAATTTTTCTCTCTTGATTTTAAACAGCCATGCTCATCAGTCCTTACACACATTGGAGTAATAATGTCCCTCTTTGTAGCACTGTTTTAGATGATTCACATTTAGCACTGCTTCATGTAACTAGTATTGTCAGAATTTTCTACAAAACTTACTTTTCTAAATAACTGAAAATTTTAATTTTAGAAAACTTATTCTATAATATTATATAATTCTCTTTCTCATAAAGTTACATGCACTTTACTTTTTTTTCTTTAACTTAGTGGTGTAAGAGCCATGTTTTTTGGAGACTTCTTGGTGATGGATATTGAGCTATATGCAAAATGAGTAAAGATCACAAACCCTTCTAAGTTCTTGTATCTGTGTTTTGTGTTTTTTCTCTTTTGTCTGCATCCAGCTACCAATTAGTAGTATGTCTGCCTCAAAGCAGCTGGTTTCCCTTTCCATTCTAATTGATTACTTCTGACCTGAAAAGCCAGATACTAGATTTGTTAGAAATATTTATGAGATTAATCCCAGTCAGAAAGGCCTACCTGGCATGGGGGCTTTCCTGTGAGGAAGCGGTCAGGAAGTTCAGTAGCACTTGAGCAGGAGAGAAATCCTTTAGTATTAACCCTATTCTGAATAATTAGGTCAATAGGAGCTTACTTGTTCGTGACTTTCTCTATGTGCTTTTTAAGCTGGTTTCTAGATCCCTCTCTAACATTGTGTGTTAAAGTGCGTATGAAGATGATTTGGAGGTGTCTGTATGTATGTGTGTGTTCTGGTATTGAGAATATGATAAACATAATAAATAAGCAGTGCTTCAGGATCCATCTAAAATGGAGACAGGTACCTGCTAAAGGCCGTGGTTCTCTTACAGAGGCTTTGCAAATGGTGTTAAGAATAATAACAATAATAAAGAGGATATTTCTTGGTTCAATTTAGTGTTCTAGGGATTTAAAGACTGATTTCTGGTAACTGACTTTAGCAGATTATTAATTATAACAATAACAATCATAACTCTTGTTTGCTGAGCCCTCACTGTGTCAGGCAGTCATTATTCAGACAAATGTTACAACAAGGAGGGCTGTGGTCATGAAGGGTGCATTTGCCTGGGGGGTAGCAAATGGCTGCTTTGAACAAATGAGAGTGATCCAAATAGATAGGAGTGAGATTAAATATTTCCATTAGTCCCTCTTTACAATAAATAAGCATGTGTAGAACCTATAGCAGGTTTTTTTTGGTTTTCTTACTCACCAATGGTAGAAATTGTTGGAGGGTTCACACCCATAAAAATCAAATAGTAGCTTAATTCAAAGCAGAGAGAACCTGTTTGCATTTTAATTAGGTGGAATCCGAACACTTATCATTTTGAATAGCCTTGTTACTGGTTCTGTGTTAGAAGTTGTGGATTATATTCTTTAAAATTAAGACAAGACTAAATGTAGCCTTAACAGTTAAGTTGAATTTTGAGATCCTGAACAGGGCCCCATCTGAAATATTTTTAGTGAGTTACAACCTTTAAACATTGATCATCAGATTTGTTTTTATTTGAATCTTATTTTTACTTCCAGAATATATCTTATGCTTCAGTGTACTTAGGTGTACTGGTATAATCTTAATCTAATTAACAGTATTTTGTGACCTGAGACTACTGTCAAAGTCCATTATAGAAGCTAGAAAACATTGGGAGGTAAACTGAACCCATGGCCTCAGTTCTCTTATTTAGCACTAGACTATGACTTACACTCAAAAGAGGCTAAGAAAAAGAAGAATAACATCCTTAGCCTTTAAAGTGTAATAAATGTGTTTTGCTATTAATAACACTTTTCAGTTTATAGACTGGAAGATTTTGTTTTAAGTATTTGAAACTAAATGCTGCTGGGAAAAAGATTTTAGTAGAAATATAGAGTAGATGTCTGTCCCTACCCTTTGTTAATTGATCCTGCTTAACTGGGAACATAATGTATGTCTACTGAAGAGAAATCTGTGGGCATAAACTCCTCCCTTCCTGTTGTCAAATATATTTCATATGTTATTTATCTTATTTAAAAATACAGTAGAGGAGAAAATGCAACTGCTGTTCCTTTAATATCAGAACTATGCATGTTACAATAGGTGTCACTGTTTTGCTTGGTCCAATCATGATTGGTGACTTCAGCTATTGGCTCCGAGCACTGGCTGTCTGACTCCATCTGCAGGGCTGTAATACCTACTCTCCTCCGATCCATTCACCACACAACTTCAGCCGGCTGAACAGACTCAACGCAGCTCCAGCCCATCTTGCTAACCTAATTCAGAAAACAAGTGCTACAGCTCTGTGCCTGTCATCTTTGCAGTGTAGCATTTTCAGGTGATCTAGGAAACAGTTATTTTTATGAGCAAATAAGAGAAACAGGAATCATGATGGGGATATATTTAACAGACCCAGTACTGGATAAAACTTAAAGCCAGTTTCTATTCAACATAGTGAAAAGGTCACCTTGCCTGGCTGAGAAAAGCAGCAAAATATCAGCTTTGTTGGTTTCAGTTAACCTCTTAGCTCGGGCTAATCTCTTTTCCTTGATGTTCAAACCAATTTGGGATATCTGACTCTAAAGAGAGACACACTGTACTCATGGTAGATGACAAGGAAAAGAACATGAAATGTCTCACCTTCTTCTTGATGCTTCCAGAGACGGTAAAGAACAGGTCCAAGAAAAGCTCGAAGAAAGCAAATACCAGCAGCAGCAGTAGCAACAGCAGCAAGTTGCCGCCAGTTTGTTATGAAATAATTACCTTGAAGACTAAAAAGAAGAAGATGGCTGCTGATATATTCCCCCGTAAGAAGCCAGCCAACTCCAGCAGCACCAGCGTCCAGCAGTACCACCAGCAGAATCTCAGTAACAACAACCTTATCCCGGCCCCAAACTGGCAGGGTCTTTATCCCACCATTAGAGAGAGGTAAGTGTCGGGCTAGTCTATTTACTTTAAAAGTTTTCCTGTGTTGAAGTTTCTGCTTTTGCAAAACCTGTAATGTATTTTAACACAAATCTGTGTTTCCTCTTTTCCCAGAAGCTTTTTATTGGTAATGGAAAATTGCCTTGTATCTTTTCCAAAACAGTACAGCTGTTTTCCTCTTAGATAAAAATGTTTTTGCAAGCTGCAACATTTAAGTGACAGGGTTGTCTGTGGGCCATAGAAAATAAGAACCTTTTATTTGTCCTTAGCTTTATTAAAAGTTTGTATAACTTTTATTTTAAACTTTAGTTACTTCTCGTGTGTTTGCAATGATTATGAACACTTGTTTAGTTAGAATCTTTATTTGTTGTTTTGCCTTGAAGTTACTGAACTGTTGCTTAGCTTGCAAGTCTTTTGTGGGTTTTGTATATTGGGGAAGGGGGTATTAAAAATGCAGGCTGCTGTGAATTAATGAGTTGCCTCTGTTTATAGAAATGCGGTGATGTTCAATAATGATTTGATGGCAGATGTACATTTTGTGGTTGGGCCACCAGGTGGGACTCAACGGTTGCCAGGACACAAAGTAAGCAACAGCTGCATGACCGGTTTAGTCCTGACGTTTACAAAGAGGGACCCTCTCCATAAGCCTGTAACTTGGTGTGGGCAGCTTGCCGAAGTCAGGCAGTGCATGTTTTACTCGATTAAGGAGAGAGCGCACCCTCTCCAGAGGGCTTTGCCACGCTTAATTTTTTTCTTTGTTTCCTTCTATACTGCTTTATATCTCACACATCCCTTCTTAACCCTCCAGTCATGGGAAGTTGTTGTGACAAGTCAGGAAAGTTGTATGTTTACCCTTCTCCTAGAAATCAGTTATGTAAGCTTTTATTGTATGTATTTAGTAATGAGGGGACGTGTGCGTTAATCTCTTAAAGCTTTGAAATAATTAGCAGCATGGTCTTATGCTTCCATGGCAAGCTACCCTGTGTACCTTGGCTTTTTCAAAGCAGTGGATTTAGGTACGCTATGTTTACTAAACCTGATTGCCTAGGGTTGTTTTTCTGCATTGATTTGCTGGAAATGCCTTCAATTTAGTGTATGAAATAAGATTTCCCTTTCTACACAGTATGTTTTAGCTGTTGGGAGCTCTGTGTTCCATGCGATGTTTTACGGAGAACTTGCAGAGGACAAAGATGAAATCCGTATACCAGATGTCGAACCTGCTGCTTTTCTTGCTATGCTGAAGTAAGCATCATTCGTGTTTTTGGAAAGAGTTTGTGTATGCTGTATTTGTACCCTGCTGGTTTCACAGTTAAATTTTAAGTTCTGCATAACAGAAAAGAAGACTGATGAAGAAAGAGGGTGCTGCTTACCTTATGAATGTTTTTGGAAAAAAACACTTTATCTTTCCGTGGAAAGCATATGGAATTACACAGCATTTATAATCACACCTTGACATAGAATTTGGGAGCAAGTGGCATGTGTAGTGTTGATTTTTAACAACTTATAATTAAAGACAAATAACTTTCTGGTATTAGCATTATCTAATAGAAGATGTTCTCTCTGAAAGCATTGTGTGTGAAAAAGTCTTTGAAGAAGTAAATGTTGTTGTTTCACACTTTCAGAAATTAAGTACCTTATTTAAGTACCACCAGTTGGGAGATTTCTGAGTATTCTAAGAGTTATTGTCTCCTAAGAGCAAATGAAAAACTTACTATCTGTTGAAATAATCTGATCTTTGTGTACACATACATATACATACTCATATAAAATCAGACACTCTCAAGGGTAAAAAGTATTTGCATTTGATATTAGAGGGGAAACCTTAGAAAGATATGGATAGTCTCGTACAGTTTCATGTGGATTTATACAGAAAGACTTTCATTTGTAATATAGAAATATGAAACTGTAAGATACGTTATGTATTTATTAAAAAGATAGTTTTCTGTCTGGTGGATCTTCTGAAGGCTCCAGTTTATGTTAATGACGTTATAGAATCAGCTTCTTTATCATATATGGTACTAGACAATGTGGTAGTCCACCAAGTGATCAAAATCTAATTATTATTCTAAATAGTATTTATATGATTTTTCCTAATCTTTATTCTAGCACAGCAAAGTATATCACTTTAAAGTTATCGTTATCTGTTGCTCTAGGGATTTCAGTTCATTGGAATAAGTAAAATGTTTGTTGAAAAAAGTATTCAGTGGGTCAACAAGTTGGACAATACTCCTACATATAGTTAAAATGTTGCCTTACATTACTGTCTCCTGAAAAATAAGTACTATAATTAGTTCTAGAACCTGAGAGTATTTAATTCCTTATTCATATTACAGTATTGAAATCTAATTGTCAATGACAAGAACTTTCACAGTGGGAGATAGGGAAATTAAAGGCAAGTGAGCATGTGAAGTACCAAAATGTAAACTAATCTGCTACTTTTAACCTTTATAATCTTTTGGAGATGTATGTACAGAAACCAATTTTACCTGCAAGGATCCCCACTGCATGAAGTCAGCTTTGTATTTTTTACAGCGTTTTCTGTTGCTGAGGAGATTGCTAGCACTAGTTCAGCATTTTGTCTTCACTGCAGTCAAGTAGGATGTTGTATCATTCCTGATGTATACATAATTAGGAAACATAAACAAGAATGGCAGAGAATTACATCTCACCTAAGTCATTTGATTAATCATTTGACAAATATCTTTTCCCACAGATGCATTGCCTACAGTATGTTGATACAGCTTTATAAAATTATACATGCAGTCCACAAAATGTAAGATCAGAAATGAGTCAGGTGCCATTTGCTCTAATGCTGTAGTTGTGAAAGTGGTGGCCTGCTTCGTCGAGTATGAGTAGCCAGTATTCCTGGGGTTGTCAGAAAAAGAGAACAGCTGCTCCCCCTTGACAGTTCCAGGGTAAGAGCTCGAAAGTGCTGACCGTGCTCTAGGATCCTCCCCAGGGTCCTGGCTCGCGGTCAGAGCATCACTGAGTCGCAGGTGTCTTATCAAGTGGCCTTGCCATCAGTAGGTGACTTAGCCTATCAGAGAAGAGAAAGGTTCCTGTGAGCAAAAAGGCAGGTTTCATTTGTGATCGTGGACATTTTTCTCATTGCCATCCTTGTGTTTTTTTACTTTCTTATAGAAGCTATTGCTAATTTCTTAAGTTTTATGTGTTTCGCTAAGGTGAAATACAATAACTAAAGGAAAACTCAAGATAAAGTAGCTGTAGACGTCAGTTAGAAGAGAAGCAGATGATGACTACCTTTACATGCCTCTTTGGGAGACTGCCACTGTCTCCCAAAAAGTATATCCCGTGAAGTGTTTTATCTCCTGAAATAAGGACAGTTCACAGAAGCACAGGATTAATACTTATTTAAGCTTTTCTACTTTGTCTTTAAATATATCTGGAAATAATGTAATCTTTAATTCTGAAGGTAGAAGGAATGTGTGGAGAAGGAAGAGTTTTGAGTTTAAAAAACAAAAACAAATAAAAAGTCTATTGCTTTCTATGTAAAATTAACTGGAAGACAGTATTGCAGTCCATACTTGATAATCTATTGAACTTGGAACTATTTGGAAAATATTTAATCTCAGGTTTTACTTTGTGTTTAGGAAAACTCCAAAAGCATGAAGATGCAATAATTGCTCTTAAAATATAATGAGACTATTCTTGATTAAATATAATATAGTATATATAATAGAATTTTGCTATTTTTTTTGTAATGTTGACTATTCAATATGCAGTTCTTTTTCAGTTTCAATAGCTTCTGTTTTGTTGAGATGACACTGAGTGCAGCTTAGAAAATAGAGGCTAGAATGGTAGCACAAAGTTAATATCTTTAATTACTTTACAAACTTTACTACTGGGTTGAAATATTAATAATTTATTAATATGTTTCAGATGTTCCTTTACTCTCCAAATATATTTGTAATAACTGTCACATAAGGTGATGTTCTCAGAACAAACTTGAAAGTGGTTGTATCTTTTCAAATGAGTGGTTGTACTCATTTTGTGAAAATTCCACTTACATGTTATGTGCTTTTTACAGATATATCTATTGTGATGAAATTGACTTGGCTGCTGACACAGTGCTGGCCACACTTTATGCTGCCAAAAAGTACATTGTCCCTCACCTTGCCAGAGCCTGTGTTAATTTCCTGGAGACCAGCCTGAGTGCCAAGAATGCCTGTGTGCTCCTTTCTCAGAGCTGCCTGTTCGAGGAGCCAGACCTGACCCAGCGTTGCTGGGAGGTGATTGATGCCCAGGCTGAGTTAGCTCTCAAGTCTGAGGGATTCTGCGATATCGACTTCCAGACACTAGAAAGTATTCTCCGTAGGGAAACTCTGAATGCCAAAGAAATTGTGGTTTTTGAGGCAGCTCTCAACTGGGCTGAAGTAGAATGCCAACGACAAGATCTAGCGTTGAGCATTGAAAATAAACGCAAGGTCCTAGGAAAGGCACTTTACTTGATCCGCATACCCACAATGGCCCTCGATGATTTTGCAAATGGTGCTGCACAGTCCGGAGTATTAACTCTCAATGAGACCAACGACATCTTCCTCTGGTATACTGCAGCCAAAAAGCCTGAGCTGCAGTTTGTGAGTAAAGCCCGCAAGGGCCTTGTCCCCCAGCGCTGTCACCGATTCCAGTCATGTGCCTATCGAAGCAACCAATGGCGCTATCGGGGTCGCTGTGACAGCATCCAGTTTGCAGTTGATAAAAGAGTATTCATTGCTGGCTTTGGGCTGTATGGCTCCAGCTGTGGTTCTGCAGAATACAGTGCCAAGATTGAACTTAAGCGGCAGGGCGTTGTCCTGGGGCAGAACTTGAGCAAGTACTTCTCAGATGGGTCCAGCAATACCTTTCCAGTATGGTTTGAATACCCAGTGCAGATTGAGCCAGACACCTTCTACACAGCCAGTGTGATACTGGATGGCAATGAACTCAGCTACTTTGGACAAGAAGGCATGACAGAAGTTCAGTGTGGCAAAGTGACTGTCCAGTTTCAGTGCTCCTCAGATAGCACCAATGGCACTGGGGTACAGGGAGGGCAGATCCCCGAACTTATATTCTATGCTTGAAAACTCACTTCCTGAAGCAGTGTGAGCTCCAAAGTACACATCTGGTTCCAACTTGCTTGATGCTTAGCTCATCTGCAATTACGTGATCAGTGCCGGTAATTTGTAATGAATGAAGCAGTAGGCAGATTCTAATTTCTTTTAACCTTTTAATTATGTACAGGCAAAAATGCAGCATTCCGCTTTTAACTATATGCTTAAAAGAGCTAACGTTCTTATTAAGGCTTTGTGGTTTTTAGAGTTGCGTCTATGAACCTGGGGAGATTATGTGCTTTCCCAAGCGTTCTACCATCCTCTCAGTTTTGTCCCTCTGAAGATAATTTTGGATCACCTTGAATTTCCTTTTGGATGCTATTTGATGAACAGAAATAAAGTGATAACAAGAGTTATTTTTAAAAAGAACTCCTCTTACCCCCCAAAACAGATAAACCTCAGTGTACAATTTTGAAACAAGTTTTGCCTTGTAATGAGTAATAATTTAGAAAGTAGACAGTGGTCATGTTTGGCTCTTGTTTTATTCCTTTTACATTTGTTGCTTCTGGGATTTAAAAAAAATTCTAAATTCATAAGATTGTTGGGTATTAAACACTTCAGAGTATCAATGTAACATTGGAAAATAAGGAATTGGGGGCATTTGTTTAGGCCATGACTTCTACAAGCAGATTTATTTTCTTTTAGTTTAGAAGACAAAAAATTTCAATACGGATACTTCTTTTAGAAGTAAATGTTTACATTTTATTGTCAGTAGAGAAAAGTTAAAGTCCTACTTATTTAAACTAAGACAGTTTAAAAAGGAAGCCTAAAAAAGACTCAGACTGCAAATAATTTAATTGATGGTACATAAGAATATGCAGTTTGAAAAAGCCAAACTCTTCTCTCTACTTAGCTTTTGATCCCCACTGTTTGCTTATTTGTATAAGTCATACTGTGTAGAATTTCTATTTTCTTTCTCCCCATTAAAAGAGGACCAAACAATTCTTTATACAAATGGAGTAGCAACTAGTTTTGTAGCACTACATTTAATGTAATGAGATACCTTTGTTCATTTTTTAAAATTTGAAATATTACTTTACCTGATCCACTTTGATTATATACTATATTATTTGTTCATTTTAATTTTGTCCTGTTCCTAGACTGCTAGAATCTGGCCCCTGGCCATCTTAAAGTGCCAAGATATGCCTGCACGGTTTATAAAAAATGGTCTGGAGTGACACATTTGATTATACCTAATATTCACTGCATCAGCATCACATCTAGCTCTCTTGTCCACAGATAATGTAAACAAAGGAGGGAAAAGCTTATTAAAAAATTCTCCTTCACTGCTGGCTTGTGCTGGTTTAGTGCCTGTGTCCCTGGCAGTGTCCAGTGTGTTCACTTCCAGTTGAAGTATCCATGTGTTTCTGGGCAGCTTTCCTGCTCAGTGTGATCCTGAGATGGCTTCCCCCCGCCACCCAGAGTGTGGTCCTTGGCCGCCTCCTGCTCCTGCTCTGCAAGCCTGAAACTGGCTTGTCTGGAGCCAGGAGTTAGTCCTGGGGTGTGTGTGTGCCTGCGCACCCATGCGCATGCAAGTGTGTTTGCCAGCTCAGGAACTGTCTCCTCTCTACCTGGCTAGTAAGAGGTAAGACAGTAATGGTCCTCCTGCTGGCCCTAGCAAGGCCCATAAGTGACTGCCCTTACTTATTCACTATGCCTCTGGGCCACTTCTTCCCCTGTAGATGTGGGCTTGTTGCCTTCAGCTGACTTCCCTGAGGGAGGAGAACACTGGATTATTGGAAATGTTTTAATCACTCTTGCCATTACCTACATCTATTAGCATTGATGATGAAAAGCTGTTACTGATGATTATAGATTAGTATTTCCAGGACAACTTTCTAAAATTATAATTATTTCTTATTAGGGAGCTGACAGGTAGTTTGGCAAAGCATTGATGTACAAAGGTACATTTTCAATTAGAAAGCATACTTCTACAAAAGATTTGGTTTTTAAGTTATGGTCAAACATTTCAGTAACTCATAGCTACCGTGCAAGTTGGTAGACCTTATAAGAAGGCACTTGTTTTTAAGCCAGAGAAGAAACTTCAATTGCATCCTATCAGATTGTTGAGGTGGGTGTGATAGTCTTCGAGTGCAGAGCGTTCATTCACTAATACTCACTGTCAGTGCCCATGTTAGCTTGCTGCCTCCATGTGACTAGCGAGCTGCTGGTGAAAGTCGTGTGAAATCCTGTACACTGTGTATAATGTAATTTTATGTTAATTGTTATTACTTTAAAAAAAATCTACCATCTGATTGGCTGGTACCGAGAGCTGTGGGTAAAATTTGAAAATTGTATTTAGAGTAAGAAGTTTTACATTTTAAACCCCATTCTCCTTTATGCATTTTCAATGAAATGGAATGAAGGCTAATGTGCTTGCTTTATTTTCTTTCGTAATCTTGGATTTTGTAGCTTTTAAAACTAGAAACCATTGTTCTAATGAAGCAGGCAACTCTACTCTATAAACACAACTTTATTAAGCAGAATACACTGTAGATGCTTTTCCCCAATGTATCTGGCTGGCAGTCTTTGTCGTTGTTCATCCTGGGGATAAAGGGGAACTAGGCTAGCAGTTCTAATGTGACATTCTTTAAGCATATCTTAAAATAGTATTTAAGTAAATGGTCTAATTTCTACATAATTATTGCACTGAACTGTCTTTTCTGTTTATTAAGGTGTTTAAATAAGCTCAGCTAATTCAAGACACTGTAGCCACTTGTGCATCAGTGTGCTTGAATTTAGTAGCTTACAGCATTATTTATGAAGGAAAAAATACATAAATATGAAGTACCTCATGTTGAATGTTATTGTACTGTATTTTTAATGTAACAGTGCAGATCTTGTTAGACACATGAATGTGTATAATCATGTTAAATGCAAATAAAATAAAACTAGTTCATAGATTTGTTTTCCTTAGTGTTTTTGTCACACCCTTGAAATAGTCAAAAATTCATTCTGGCACTTTTGATGCCACTACATTTTGCAGAGATGGTTTCGCAGAGGCATTTGTTAGCTAAGTGTTCAGGTATCTTTGATCCCTAAAGAAGTAAAAATTTGAGGCAAAAGGATAGCAGAACAATGAATATGTTAATGACTTGCATTGTTCAAAGCCTGACTGTTAATGAGGAGTGAATGGATGCATTTATATTTCTGTTATGGAATTCGTGGTTGGCCGGTATTCTGAAGCTATAGTTGCTCAAGTGTTTGCATCTTCCTGTACTAAGCAGTGTGTTGATACTGAATGACATCTGGCTTCTGATATGACCAATGCTGCTTTTTCCTTTGTTATGGTAGTTTAAGTCTAGGAATTTAAAAAAATGGCATGTAAGAATTTTGAATATAGTTTTTACATGCTCAACTAGTTTTCCATTATATTTCTTTATATCAAGTATTTATATACACACACATCCACATACTCATACATAATTACACACATATACTTTTTTTTCCCTGCAGTTTCTGATGCTTTTCTACTGCAGTTTTGTGTGAAACCCTGTATATTTGCTCAACCACTTCATCTACTCAGGGTTCAGTTTCCATAGCCTACCTGCTCAGAGGAGTTTTGGAATTACTCCAAAGAACAAAGACACTGGAACTCCCCACTCTCATCAGTTTAATCACAGTTATAACCTGAGTTACAAAGATCTTTAATCCCGGAAAACCTTAGCCATTATCTCTTCTTTGTTGCCACTTAATCCATATATGTTTATTTTCATTATGTCAAGACAATTGGGAACAAGCCTTCATTGTTGGGACTCGGGATCTACATGTCAAGGAAAGTACACTGTCTTCCCAGTTGACTCTATAACTTGTCTGTGAAAGCCAAGGGCTTACACTTGGAAGAAAACAGGAAGGAGGAAAGCATTCCTAAGGAACTAAATGGTATAAAATGTGGAGGCCGAAACAAGCAAGTTGCCCTGAAAACCTGTAGTTAAGTGTTTATGTTAGAGCAGGGTTTTGAGTGCCTTTGAGGTGCTTCAGTGAAGATGAACACACTTTGTGGATTCCTTATTAGTACATTTTCAGCATTTTTACGGAACCATTTACATTTATTGACCAACTATTCCCTTTGGTCTACGCTTCACTTACCCTCTTCTTTTCAGAATATGTGTTCTAAAAAACTAATTACCAGGGAAAATTTCCAAAAATAGCTTCTTCATTTATTTCCATAACCAACATAAACACTGGTGAAAAGTTTCTCAACTAAGAAATTGCCAGGTAGGTGAGATGGAAATACCTGTGAAGAAGAAGTGAAGTTGTGGCCAACCCTGCCACACTTCAAGCAGCGTAAGGCACTGGCAGCTACGGATTGGTCTCCGGAGAATGCACACTTTCCAAACTTGGGCATCTCCCCCGATGCCTCTTAAACTTTTTTTGAGATGTGAAGGGCAGTAGGGAAGGTGTAATTCCTATGTTTGCCGATCCGAACTATCCTCATGATCATTGTTTACATGCCCATCTACTTCAGTGTCCAGTGGACAGCAGTTTTACTAGCAGATGCTGCTGTTTTATGCTCTGCCATCCAAAAAGTCCCTAACCTCAAGACCTGTAGTGAAACAAAACAACCCACTCTTTGTCAAACCTGTACTTTAAATACATCTGCGCGTAGGACATAATAAAAGTTACCTATTAGACTACTAGCCCTTAAACAATACTCTGAAGATCTCCCTTTAAGCTGTTGGTAGTAACCAGAGTGGGCATGTGTTCAAAGTTACTATAAGGATGGTGTCCTTTTTCACTTCATGTGACAACAGTACAGAAAGTTACTTCAATTTAAGACATATTTTTGTTTTTATGACTGGCGGGCAGTTTTATATTTAGTAAAGCTCTCTTTGATTTCAATGGTTTTAGAGTAAAATTACATCTGAAAGAAATTAAAGAGAAGTCCTACTAGTGGCCTCTATGTTAGCTTCGACGTGGAGTACTGCAGCAAATCAGTGAGCAGCCTGGAGTATGAAGATTCTTTTGTGAGAAACTAGGAAAGTCTATAAAATATTTTGATATGGGCCGGGCGCGGTGGCTCACACCTGTAATCCCAGCACTTTGGGAGGCTGACGCGGGCGGATCACGAGGTCAGGAGATCGAGACCATCCTGGTCAGTGAAACCCCGTCTCTACTAAAAATACAAAAAAATTAGACAGGCATAGTGGTGGGCGCCTGTAGTCCCAGCTGCTCGGGAGGCTGAGGCAGGAGAATGGCGTGAACTCGGGAGGCGGAGTTTGCAGTGAGCAGAGATTGCGCCACTGCACTCCAGCCTGGGCGACAGAGTGAGACTCCGTCTCAAAAAAAAAAAAAAAAAATTTGATATGTAGCAGCCTTTACTGTGGCTATACAATATGAAGTTTCTTTCCTAAACTATATTCAAAAAGTCAAAAGAAAGATAGCGACAATTTAGGGAAGCACAAATCTTTCAAAGCTTGAAGCAGAGGGTACATTCTGCTATACTGTAGGGTATGTAAAAATGTGCTTTTGAAAGACATTCTAGTTGTCTTAGGGAATTTTCATTTTTGTGCTTGTCTTAATACTAAACTTTAAATTATTTAAATTATTTTAGCACCCCTTATAATTATTGATACAGTGCACTGAACGTTAATTCAAAATTAAAGGCTGTCATAGATCTTCAGTCTTCAAGAAAAACTCCAAGAACATTTGGAGGCATTAATGGAATAAAGATTTTTTTTTTTTTATTTTGTTGCAGAATTTAGCTCCCTAGAAGAGATAGAAGGTTTAATGAATCATTCAAGGTATCAACCCACCGTTCATTCATTCACCAATCATTTATTGATCCTTTGCTTCATCCCAGGCAGTCACAGAGGTGCCGGAGAGTCAGCGACCAGTAAGAGGTGATGCGGCATGCCTTGGGGTAGAACAGGAAGTTTCCCAGAGGAAATGATGCTTGAGCCAGGTTATAAAGGATGCGTTAGAATGATCTTCGTGAAGACTGGTGATGCGAATTGTCATGAGGGGGAAGGAGGGGGATGAAGGGAATTCTGGAAGAGGAAATTTCAGTGGGGACAGAATGGCAGACAGCTTAATACAGTTTAGTAAAGGGAACCTGTGGAAGAATGAGGCCACCTACTGTGTGCCAGGTTTGGAGTAGGATGATCAACTGGGCAGAGGCGTGAAGTAAGCACTTTGTGGATTCAGCTAAATTATCTGACTGTTATCCACAAAATACATCAGTGACATAGAGATTCGAGTATACAGAAAACAACAGTTTGGTGTTTTAGAAACAGCTTTGGGAAGGGTATACTGGATCAGGCTGGAGGAAAGGAGCAGTTCGGGCTGAGAGATCCATGCCAATGCCAGTGAAGGCCAGAGGGGCCGGGGATGGAGAGAAGGATGGAGGTCCTAGAAGTGTGGAGGGGAGATCCCCAGGGTGCAGTGGGGTTTTCAATATCCAGTCAGAAAAGGGCTTGCTGAAGTGGGACACAACCTCTTGCCTTACATTTATCCTATGGAGAGTGAAGGCAAACAGTTTTTTCTCTACCATCCTCTGTAGGTAGTGGTATGTAGATATACACCCTTGATTGTGTCTTTACAATCTTTTAGGAAGAAGGTAAAACAAGAGTCCACAGGGTAGAGGTTAATAGCTCAGACCCTAGTGCCAGACCACGGCCTGGTTTTGACCATGGCTCTAACAGCAGGTGACCTCGGAGAAGTTACTTCACCTCTCTGAGCCTCAGTTCTCTCAAGAATGACGGCAGTAACAATATGCTTTCTCAAAATGGTCATCATGACTATGAAATACATTATTTCTAAAGCACTTACAATAGTACCTGGCAAACAGGAAGTGCGACATAAGTGTTCATTAAGTGAAACAAAATGTTAAAAGCCACAGATTAAACCCATACACTTGCCTCATTTGCATTTATGAGAACCTGTTTACTTATAGTTTATACATTTAACAATTTGGATCAATGCAGACAATTAAAAAGTGATTTTGTTGCTTTTTGAAATTGCTATGGTCAATAGTTAGGGAGAATATAAAGCCACAGAGAGCTGGGTTATTGAGGAATCTCATACTCTAACCAAACTTCTTATAAATATTTCAATTTTGTCATGTTAATGAGATAGGAATGATTTATTCTGATTAGATGTATTCTAGCACATCAGACAGCTTCTCTGCTAGAGAACTGTGTAAGATTTCTCAGAAAATTACTTTGTAAAAGCTGAACGTGTGTGTGCATAACAAGTTTTTGAGACATTTTCCAAGAAGAGTCTCTTTTGCAGGAAAAAAGTATTAATATTAATATCACCTTTACTAGTTATGCTAGAGTCAAAATAAGGTCCTTTTGTGGCCTACAGTCTTAGGCAATTTTAGATACAGCCCCTTCTTCAAATATTTTGAGATTGAAATCAGTTTTAGCATTGACATTATTATGTGTTGAGGGCAGGTTTGACCTTGATTTTAAGTAATGTGAATGTTACAGGGAATATTTGAATGGCTAATTGTTTTTATTCAAGTAAACACAGGTGCGCCTGAAGCACTCACAACTTTATTTGGGTGTACCCATGGTTGTTGACACTTCATCTCTGTCTTCCCTACGAATGTCCCCATCTGCAGTCTCAGTTCGTGAGCCAGCACTTGGACCTCCTAGGGCCCTATGATCCCAGAAGCTAATTCTCTGTCCCCTTTTCAGGACCAGATTCTCCTCTATTTTGCAAAGTAAACCTGTAAGAGCATCCTCCAATCTTTCCCCAGAGATTCTCATTTAGGAGGTCTTGGGTGCAGCCACTCCCGTTTGTTTATATGAAGCTGCAGACGGGGAGTCAGGTTTCTCCCAATGTGCGTGAAAGGTTGAGAACCCTGATGTAGACAAATCCTGGAACCTTCCTTTGTCGCCACATGGACTTCCAGCTTCAGCACTGTGATTCTTGCAGGGGACCCTGGCACCACATACTTTGGGAAATCAGTCTGGTGCTTATACCCTGAACCCATGACCCTGAAGCCAACTCCAACAAAACCACCATCTGCATCTGGGAAAAACAGACTGGATCATGCTGGAGGCCAGAGGAGCAGTTAGGGCAGTGAGAGCCATGCCAGTGAAGACCACAGGGGTCAGGGGATGGGGAGAAGGATGAAGATCCTAGAAGTGTGAAGATGAGATACCCAGGGTGCAGTGGGACTATCAAAGGCCCAGTCTCTGACTCTTAACTTTTTGATCCTGATCTCTGCTAGTTGACCTGGTTCCTGCCTGTTCATCTCCCTATACCCTCATACTTCCGTCTGCTTCTCAGAGGCCCAGAGATCCCGTCTGCTCAGCAGTGTGCTGATTCCAACACATGCACTTGACATGCCACCTACTTAATGGTCTGATCACCATGACCTGGTCTTATTGCCTGCCCATGCTTGGGACTGTCTCGGTAACCATTGCACTTCCTCCAGATAGGTGCTGGCTTGCAGTGCATTCTCTCCCAGCCTCCAAAGCAAAGCTGACATATCTGCCCACTAGGCTCCACAGGGCCCCTGTCCAGCCTGTTCTTTAGCGCCAATCTCTGTCTTTTTCCTTCTTGCCTCTGACCTACCACCCAGAATGTCAAAATTAAAATACGTTTGTGTCAGCTTTCTGTTGCCCATATAATACAAAACAAACACAACACCTTAATCACATATTACAATGCAGTTGTGCTTCCACAGGTTGTCTAGGCAGCTTTGCAGGTCTTGACTGGGCTTACTCACACGTGTGATGGTTGACTGCCTTCTGCTAGGGCAGGTTTAATCTGATTGTCTCTCATCCTCCAGCGAGCTAGCCCAAGCACATCTTCATGGCTGTGGTGGAGGCACAAAAATATCACATGGAACAGGAAGAAACACATATGGCCTCTTAAGATTTTGGCTCAAAACTCGTAAATTGTCACTTCCGCTGCATTCTATTGGCCAAAGCAAGTCACAAGGCCTCCCAGGTGCATGGGGTAGAGAATTAGACTTCTTTACTGAAAAGGGCTGCAAGTCACACAGATAGGACTGTGGGTACAAAGAAGGATGGCATATTTGACCATATATACAGTCAAGCAGCCACAACTTTAACCTAGGCTTGGAGAGGCCTACAGATATTCACTCTGCTCCTTTTCAACCTGGACCCGAGACTTAACGCCACTTGAAGTTATCCACAGAGAATCTACTTGCAGAAAAAGCATTAGTGAACTGAAGATTTTACTGAAGGTTTTATAGAGGAAAGGAGGAGAATTCTCCTTCATACTCAGCATAAACTGTCCAAATATCCATGTGGCAGTTCTCCCATGTAACTGGTTGATTCTGCTGATAAGAGTTGCTTCTCAGGCCCCAACCCTCCAGCCACAGCTGTAGCTTTTCACTGGACTGTATCTCTCACCCCCAAGCTCTGACTCCTGAAGCTGGAACTTGCATTTGGAATTAGTAAACTCCTCATTAGATATAATTTTTATCTTGTCACTTATGACCTTCCATTTTCATATACTGTGCTGTTCACATCACTGCACAATTTAACCCAGGAAACCTGGCCCTAGTAAAGCAAAAAAAGGTTGTGGAGGTGAAGAGGAAGGATCTTTTCTCCTCTGTGTTTTATTACTGTTCACAGCAACACCCCAAAGGAAACCTTAGATGGTTCATGCTTCTTCCAGGTACAGGAATATGGAGCAAGACTGTGTGCTTTGAGAAAACAGTCCAGCCAACCCTTGGAGTCAGAGAGAACTGCAGAAGGAGGATTGGCTGGAAGAGGGAGGAAGGATGGGGCTCAGATTAGTGAGAAGCCTCACATAGCTTTTTGCTTAGAGCTTCTCTCCCATTTCTTCTCTTCAGGGTTCCTTGGCATGGGCCCAACTCTCAGTGTTCAACCTGGGAAAGTTCAGCACATGGGGAAAGTCTAGATATGGCTAGTTCATGAGCCACTGGTCTGGGCACATCACCCTTAACTCCTAAGCAGTGTTTGACAAGGAGTTCCTTAATCTTCTCTGCATTTTCTGACCATATCACCAAGGGCTCCTCAACAGAATAGGTTTCTTATGTGACTTTCCTACACTAGTGTGTCTTGTTTCCCTTTGATAGTTTCCACGTGCATTTGCATGTCAGCTCCTTGCTCTGTGGTCTTGGGGGAAGTACAGCAATGCCGTTGATCTTGTTTGTGTTTCGTTCCTTTCTGAAGCACCCTCCTCTGCCAATGGCCCTAGAGGGAAGCCCTGGCTGCTTTCTCACTGTCCTTCTTCCACAGAACCAAAAGTTTTAACTTCTGGAGTGTCTCAGATCCTGCATTCCTTACTGTCCTAGACAGTTCAGCCTATGATAACAAAATAACTAGGTGGTTGATAAACAACAGATATTGATTTCTTACAGTTCTGGGGCTTGGAATTTCAAGATCAACGTGCCAGCAGATTCAGTGTCTGGTGAGCGTCCACTCTGTAGTTCACAGGTGGCATCTTCCTGATGTAACCTCACAGGATGAAAGGGGCAAAGAGTCTCTCAGGCTTTTTTCTAAGGGTACTAATCCATTCATGAAGGCTTCACCCTCCTGACCTAACTACCTCCTGCTACCTGAAGACCCCACCTCATAATACCATCACATTGGAGGTTAGCATTTCAACATATGAGTTTTGAAAGCACAGAGACATTCAGGCTGTAGCACTTACTGAGGAATCATGTTTACTTATTAAACAGCCAAAAAGTCAACTACAGAGTTGCTAAATCACTCCATTCCTTCCCCAGATTTGAGATTTTATTGGCCACACAGGTTTACCAGAAATCGAGAGAGGGCAGCTCAAGAAATTTAACTTGTTTGGGCTTTGAACACTTATTTTATCTATCTTAAATGAAGATATATTTAACACTTATCTTAAAGATATATTAAAATAGAGCAATTGTGATATAGTATAAATATTTTCAAGTTCACCAATGAGTGGTTTTACCTCCTATAAAAATGCCATGACTGTAGGTATAGCTTGCATTAGTGGTAGCATTCAGTGTGAATAGGAGTCACATGCCATGGTGGCTTCTGAGAGACTGGCTCCATCACTCACCCCAATCAGAAAACTAGGGCTGCAGTTGAGGACACTTCTCTTCCCAGCTGCGGAATGTTAAAGCTTCTCACCTGCTTTTTGTTACCCTCTCCTGCTACATTCAGGAGGAACCCATCTTCCCATAAAGACAAACACCCCAAGAAAGCATAACCAAGCAGAGGTAGTTACATCTATTTCTAATATAGTCCAGTGTATACACATAACATATGTGCAAGAAAGCTCTACTTGGTATTTTTCGGATGTTTGTGGTGGGTTTTCTTGTCATTCTTTAATGCCTCCTTTACGGAGACAGAGTCCAGGTAGTAAGTGGACTGAACTTTTTCATGTAGTTGCGAAGAAACACCCACCATGTCAGTTAAACAGTTATTAGATCAGTAAAACCATATCTTCCATATATGCAAGTCACATTGGCCTCTGACTCAAGGAAAGTCCAGAAAGGAGCATGGATGTGGGCTAACTATAAACAGGATAGCACGGGTGTCTTAAGTTTATTTTGTGTTGCTATAACAGAGTGTGGTAGGGTGGGTGATTTATAAAGAAAATAGTTTTATTTAGCTCATGATTCTGGAAAGTCCAAGAGCATGGCACTGGCATCTGCTCAGTTTCTGAAGAGAACCATATGCTGCATCAAGACATGGCAGAGAAACAGAAAGACTAGCAGGTGTGTGCAAAGAGGGACCACACATGAGAAAGAAACTTGCTTTACAACAACCTGCTCTTGCAGTAATTAATCCATTCCCGAGAGAGCAGGAACTCACTCATTCTCACAAGATGGCATTAATCTATTGGTAAAGGATCTGTCCCTGTGACCACAAAATTACCCATTCAGCCTCACCTTCTAATGCTGCTGCACTGGCAATTAAACTTCAACATGAGTGTTGGTGGGAGCAAACCATATCCAAGCAATAGCCGCAGGCAAAATAAATCACGAAAGGACTGGGGGTGCAAAAGGGAGTGAGCACAGAGAGAGAGGAGAGAGAGAGCGAGAGAGCAAGAGCCAGAGCATTTCCTCTGAGATGCAAAGCTGTTGGAAGAGGGATGAAGGAAAGGAGTCAGCTTCTTTTGGGTGAAGTGGGGGATGTCGCACAGTGACAAGCTGCCAGGGGTAGGGAAGTGTCTCTGTTAGACCTTGGTGGCCTACTGCCCAAACTCTATAAGGAGCCTTTGTGGATTTGCCAAGCCTTGGCTGGAGTCCCGTGAATGATCTTTGCAGATCTTTTCCTTGGGGGTTTTTCAGCTGCTGGGCCTCCAACTAGGGCCTGGAGTGCAGGCCAGATCCACCAGCCATTCAGGATAAAGAGAAGAGGTGAGAAACCAGGCCCCTCCTGACTCCTTCCACGGAGCACTGCCCTCAGGTCTTGCAGCAGCTGAAAAGATGTGTGGACTTTGTTGCTCACCAGAAAGTGCCTGGTCTTGCTCACAGCAGCTTGAGAAATACCCGGAGTCCAGAAGATGGTGTCAGTTTCTTTCCTGTCCACTTTGCTGTTCTCTCAGGCTGGGTAAAGCCAGCCTCACATGGGGAGCTAGAGGTCCTCTTGGATACCCTTACCCCTTCTTTCTACCCTTCCTGCCTCAGGGGCCTCACCCGTGCTGCTCACTGACCTCCCGTTATAGCCTTTGGACTTGGGCAGCCTGTCCCACTTCCCACCCCATCTTCATCCCCACATTCATCAGCAAAGATTGAAGGTGAAAGAACATTTATCTTGCAGGATGGCATTCACATCTCAAGCTAAAAGACCACTTCACAACAGGTGGGAGGGTAAGGCAGGACCAGGCTGGTGGACGAGTCAGTGGGGGCCATGTTGTCACAGTGATGGAGATGAGTGGGAAGAAACAGCTTAATGTCACCAGACACATGACAAGTGGCTTCTTACAGCCTAAATAAATAAAACGAGCCAGGTGTTGGGCTTTGCCATGTGACTGTCATTTGCACAGGAGCCATGCGGTTTACCCAAACCCCTGCTAAGTCACCCTGGTTAGAAAAACAAATTATCATGTGCGGTTGGAATGCAATCTTTCATAGGTCATTATCAGAACGGGTCTCTTGTCAATGGCATGTCTGATTGGGAGCAGCTCTCTGAGTCATTTAGCTTTTCTTGTCAGGGGAAGCTTTTTAACTGCTTCCTGCCGTCCTGTCATTTTGTGCTAACCCCAAATGGCTTTGTTAAATTGATGTCACCTTTCCAATTTCTTCCCAGAAGCATTTTCCTTTCTGGTTAACAATGGAAGCATTTATGCAATAATCAGGGGAGAAGAGTAGCCAAACTTGAATGCCGTGAAAACCCATACGTGGAATGAATGCACTTATTTATCTGTAGATGTTCCCTGGGGAGCAGGTCCCCATCATTCTGGTTGGCACAAAGAGGAAAGATGAAATTCATTCAGATAGCTAAAGAAAAAAAAAAAAAAAAAAAAGAAATAAAAGTAACCCCAAACCAAGAAAAAACCCCATTGCCTTCAGTCAAAAAGAGGATATTCTACTTCAGACTATTGTGGAATGATCACCAAACAAAAAATTGAAGGAAATGTTGGTGACTGTTGAAATGGGTGAGGGGTACATTGTTTCATTTTACAATCTATGTTTCTTTATCTTTGGAAATTTTCATAAGAAAAAATATTTTAAATTGTGGTAGGGATTGAATCAAAGAATTCATATATGGCGTGCAATTCCTGAGCAGAGACAATGTTTCCCCTAAGTTTAATTTGCATTGCTAACAGGACCCACTCCAATAACTTATAGTGAAAATATGTTGAAAGTAAACCTGGCTTGTTACAGACACTTCTGTGAACAAAGGGGTCTCTCTGATCAACCAAGCTCCAGCATCTTATAACATAGACTAATGTTTTTACAAACACTGGACTCCTGAATTTTAAAACTTAAATAATACATCCCATTAAATGCAGAGATGGAGATTTATGCATAGCTGCTTACTTGAGGACTCCTACTTCATAAAATCCCTAATTAAATAGAAAAGCATTCTCGATCTTTGTTAATCATATCTGGGAGAGGTCTGGAAGTTTAGATCATGATTTCATTAGAGCATTCTCACAGTTCCCTTGGTGGCAACATAATCTAATTTTTGCAAATTTTAATTGCCGGTGCAGCATGGGTTTCCATGGATTGGAACTGAGGCTCAGATATCCTGGCTTCTGGAGGTAGTAACACTGTTCTACCTCAGACCCTTCACCTAACTATGCCCAACTCTAACAGGTGGAGAACCAAGAACAATTGAACAAATGTCTACCTACATATTGTATGTCAAAATATTAAAAGTTATAAATTAAGCTAACAAACTGCTAAATAAAAATATATTCTAGCATCCTAATCAAGCTGAAAAACTGCTAAATAAAATATGTTCTAGTATTCTACCTTGACAAATACGACTTTGTAGCAACCTGGGAAGCCAGGTTCAAGTTTTGAATTCTCAGCCGCTCTAAATTCTGCACCAAGTAATATGGTGATTGATGAGACGTGGTTCCTGAGTCCTGGGCCCCTGCTCATAGCTTACTCCTTTTCTCTTACCAACCTTGACTTTATCTCAAAGCACAAGGGGTCTCCCTACTCATGTATGGTCTCCCCAGGTCACACATTCAACTCAGTCCCTCCCAATCCAACAGCAAAGAACTGACTTTAGAAACTAGGGGTGCACACAATGCTGCATGGCCTGTGTTTTTGAGGAAGGGAGCTCAAGATCACAAGGACAGAGAATGCCAGGTTCTGTATAACTGCATAATGGAGAGGTTGAAGCATAAGTTCTAGGTAGGCATGTCCCCTTGACTAATTTGCAAGGGGCTTGGATGATCCATGGAAAAGAACTTTATTGCTTCCTCTTTTATCACACTCCCTAAATGTTGGAGTGTCCCTGAGGGCTTGGTATTGAGCCCTGTAATCTTTCCTCTGGTACTTTCTCCCTAAGTGATCTCATCTAGTTCCATGGTTTTATATCCCTCATTCGTTCATTCATTCATTCATTCAACAAATATACATCTTTCTAGGTACTAGGGTGTGACAGTTAATCTTATGTGTCAACTTGACTGGACTAAGGGATATCCAGATAGCTGGTAAAGCATTGTTTCTGGGTGTGTCCATGAGGGTGTTTCCAGAAGAGATTAGCATTTGAATCAGTAGATTGAGTGAAGATCTGCTCTCACCAATAAGGATGGGCATCATCCAATCTACTGAGGGCCTGAATAGAACACAAAGGCAGAGGAACGATGAATTCTCCTTCCTTCTTCTCGATCTGGTACCTTTGACTTCTCTTGCCCTCAGACATTGGAGTTCCTGGTTGTCAGGCCTTTGGACTCTGGGCCTTATACCAGTGGCTCTCCTGGTTCTCAGGCATTCGGATTCAGACAGAATTATACCACCAGTGTTCTAGCATTCCAGCTTGCAAACAGCTGGCACGGAACTTCTCAACCTCCACAATCATGTGAGCCAGTGCCCATAAGAAATCTCTTTTTAAATTATTTTTATTTGTTAAGAGATGAAGTCTCACTCTTTCTCCCAAGCTGGAGTGCAGTGACACCATCATAGCTCACTGTAGCCTCAAAGTCCTGGACTCAAGTCATCCTCCCCACTCAATCTCCCAAGTAGTTGGCATGTACCACGACACCCAGCTATTTAAAAAAATTTTTTTTTGTGGAGGTACTGTCTTGCTATGTTGCCCAAGCTGATCTTGAACTCCTGAGCTCATAGAGATCCTCCTGCCTCAGCTTCCCGAAGTGCTGAAATTACTAGCAGGTGTGAGCTACTCTACCGCACTATACATCTCCATTTATATATTTCTCTATATATCCTCTTGGTTCTATTTCTCTAAAGAACTGTGACTAATACATGGGATACAGAAGTCCCTGTGTCACAGAGCTTAATTTCTAGTGAGGGAGATGATGCGTAAGATGCGGTAGCTTTACGCATGATCCTAAATTCCTTGCTACTCCATCCTGTACAAGATAGAGTCAATGTCTACTCCCTGAACTCGGGTGGCTCGCAGTTCCCAGTGGAAGTGATGCTGTGTGACTTTTAAGGCTAGGTCGTCAAAGGCCATGACCTTGGTCACTGGCAACGCTTGCTCTTGGAGGGCTACATAGTTCGATAAGAGATGGGCTACCCTAGTCCTTCACGTTGGCATCCTGGTCAGCGTTTCCAGCTGAGTCAGGCCTTCAGCCAGGGAAGGGGCATGGGAGAGGGGAAGCCATCTTGGAAGTGGATCCTCCAGGTTCAGCTGTTCCAGCCTCAGCCATTCAAGTTACTCCCAGCTGAAGCCTTAGACATCAGGGAACATGGAGGGTCTGTACTCACTGTACCCTGTCCAATACGAATCCCTCAAATCTGTGAGCAGAATAAAATGATTACTGTTCATGCCACTAAGTTTTGGGGCAGGATATGTAATAACTTCTAAATGTATGTCTTCCACCAGGACCTGAGTTCTAGGCATGTATGTTTAGCTGCCTTCTTACAACTCCGTTTGGATCTCTAAGTGGACAATTTAAAATGTCCATTTCCAAAACGAAAATCTTAATTAATACAACTCCTCCCAAACAAAAACCAAAGCAAATAAAGACAACTTGTTCATCTTCCCAATCTTAGTAAAAAATACAACTCCCAGCCTAACTGCTTAAGATAGAATCATCCTGGATTCTTTTTCCATCACTTCCTATATCTTGTCCATTGGCAAATCCTGATGTTTTGATGTTGAAAACATATCTTTAATCTGTCCATTTCTCCACAGCTCCACTGCCCTCATGTGAGCCCTCACTGCAGTTGTCTCTTACCTGAAACAGCCTCCTAACACATTTCCTGGTACTCAAACCTAGCCCACTATAGCAGCCAGGAAGATCTTTCAAAAGCAGAAATCAGGATTTCCAGGTCAGTGTGGTGCGGTGAGTGAAAGCTTCATCACTTTCCACTCCCCTTCCTGGTTGTCTAAACAAATAGTAACACAGGTTATATATTAAAATGAAAAATTGAAAAGACAAACTTGGGATTAAATATAGAATAAACATGTCCAGGAAAAAGGAATGGAATCACACACACGCACACACACACAGATGCGCGTGCGAGCACACACACACACACACACACACACACACACACACACACACACACACACAGTGAGGAAGCTGGAAGCTCCAGCCTTGCTATTTTCAGATCTCATTGCAAGCAGCAGGTCCTGGAAAGGTCCATGCTCCATGAGATATTTCTTTGGAGAAGCCCCCTGCTTGAAGCCATAGGCTGAGAGTGGGTTCTCAAACTCATAAAAGGAGAAAGGAAAAACCACCCATCCAACTACAGCTGCCTCTTATTATAGCTCCTGGCAATTACAGACATGGGGAGTTGTGAGTAGCACAGACATAGCCTTGAGACAAAGAGCTGAGCCAAGCCATCCCCAGCTCTGCACCACTATCTGAGATGTAATTCTGGATTGTTCTGCAGAAACACAGACAGCAGGAGATATGCACAAAAGGAAGGAGGTGTGTGTTGGAGGAGAATCTCCCTTTAAACAAAAAGTCCCATAAACATGAAATAATTGAACACTAGAAAGAACAATAAAATAAAAAATCAGCATGTAAATGTGCTGTTAGAAGAGCTGTATATCAGTTAGTTATTGCTATGTAACAAATCACCCCTAAACTAAGTTGTCTTTAGTTACTTTTATGAAAGATTATAATGAAGATGTTCAGTATTATTAATATCTGTTTATCAAATAGATATATTTACTTGCACCAGAAAGAGAATAAGAATTTATGAACACAAAATTCAGACATATAAAGACACATCTGATAGACCTGAAAGGTGGGGCAGTGGAAGGTAGATTGCAGAAAATGTCATGGGGTCAAGACGGGGAAAATCATGATAAATAAGGAAGGTTATCGGTCATAATCAGTAGCTGGGCTGGAAGAGGACAGCAGACGTATTAGATTTATTCTCAGAGCTCCAACTGGTGGAGTTCCCCTGTACCATAGTAAAGAGAGAGAGGTAGACTAAAATAAGGAAATAAGTTTCACTCAGGAACCAAGCAGCTTTCTCTACACATGAGAATGTATACAGGCACACATGCATACCTGCATGTGAAGAGAAAGAGAGATCCTTTCAGCCTGAGAGGTGGGCACCAGAGCTCAAGGAGGGGCCTGTGGTTCTGAAAGCATGAGCCAGTGTAAGCCTCTTCAACACAAGGATACCTAGGCCATCTGGGGATGGGAGTTCAGATGGCAGTGGCAGCAACATCAGTGACATCAGAGAGAATAAGTAACAAAGATAGGTTTGTGCAAAGATAGTTGTATAAACCAATGAGGGAAGAGAGGCAACTGTAATAGAGCAGAAGTTAGAAAGAACTGAATGTGAGACAAGATAAGACCAACCCCTGCCAACTCTGGTGCCTGCTAGAGAGATACAGGACAGGTGTGAGCTGAATCCTGCTATTTGGCTGTGGTAGCCAATGAGTCCATGGACTTTAGAACAAACTGTTGAAGTAGCGTCCTCTGGGAGCTGCATGCTGGTAAGGCCTAAGAGATATTCAGATAATGCAAGAGTGTTATCTAGAAGGAAACATACAGCTTTTGGAGTACATCCTTGAAAGTCTAAATTTACAAAATCATCAAGCAGCCCCTACGATGGCCTCCAGTAATCTCCATGTTCTGGTATTCAAACCACTGTGTGATTTCCTGCACACTGAATGAGCTGATCTATGAAACCAATAAAATATTGCACAAATGGTGGTGTGTGACTTAGTGACTAGGTCATAAAAGACATTATAGCTTCTGAGTTGCTCTGTTGGATATCTTGCTCTATGAGAAGCCAGTGGTCATGTTGTGAAGCCACTCAACGCACAAGCCATCCTATAGAGAGATCCAAGGGATATGGAATGGAGGCCTCTGCTAAGAGCCAGCAAGGACCTGAGGTCTCCTAATGTCAGTCCTGAGAGCAAGCCCTCCTGGAAGTAGATGCTCAGACCCAGGGATCCTTCTGCTGACTGCAGCTTCAGCTAACATCTTGACTTCGACTTCTTGAGAGACCCCAAAGCAGAACCACCCTGCTAAGATAAACCCAGATTTCTGAATGTTTGTTTTTTCTAAGCACTTATATTTTAGGGCAATTTATTATGCAGCAAGAAATAACTATTACAGATTTTGGTACCAGAAATGAGGTCAGATAAAAGGCCCTTTAAAGATTTGCCTTCTCGCAGATTCTTTAAAGATTTGCCTTCTCTTTAAGGATTTGCCTTCTCACAGATTCTATAGATGCAGTATTCTTGGGAGTTTAAACACCACTAGGGTGGGGTGATTTCATTCTGCCTCATGTGGCTACAACAAGCTAGCCTGAGCTTGCAAACATCATGGTGACAGGAACACAGGAAAGAAGGAGAAAACAAGCACTTTTCAAGCCTCTGCTTTTGTCAAATTTGCTTCTGCCTCATTGGCCAAAGGGCATCGCATGGTCAAGCACGAAGTCTCCTGGTAGCGTGATACTTAAGTGCATGGATATAGGCAGATGTGGTCAACTGGGGCCAGGAATACTGTGAATGTACCACAACAGTCTACTCAGATCTCCTTAAATAAATGTCAAATTATAGGAAAATGTTCAAGATACCAAAACTTTTATTCACATTTTCCTGCTTTTCACAGCTGTTTAATATAATCCAGTTTTCCATAGTTTTTATGGATGAGTCCTTACATTTGCACGTAATATTTTATGTTAAATCTTGTCCAATCTATCTGGTCAATTTTCATGTGAAAATTCCTTGGACTTGCCTTCTTTTATCAGTTACCAGAGGCTTTCCCTAAACTTTGATATGCTGTCTAGTAATAAAACCTGACTACTTACAAATACTATTTTTAAAATGCTATTAAATTGTTTTAGGACTGCAGATCACTTCTCCCAGCACACACATTCTGTAGTGCTTTTTCTTTCAAGATCAGAAGGGAGATTCAAAAAAGGAAATGCAATACATGAGATGTTTGCTACCAGAAGCATCTCTTCCCCATTGGAAGGTAATGCTGTTTCCTTTCTCTTAATGGTAGCTATTTGCCCTTTGAAGTCCAACTTCCAATACTGTTTTGTACTGGATGATTTTTATTTTATTTTATTTTATTTTATTTTTGATGGAGTCTCATTCTGTTGCCAGGCTGAAGTGCAGGGGTGCAATCTCGGCTCACAGCAACCTCTGTTCTGACTCCCTGGTTCAAGCAATTCTCCTGCCTCAGCCTCCTGAGTAATTGGGATTACAGGCACATGCCACCACGCCCAGCTAATTTTTGTATTTTTAGTAGCGATGGGGTTTCACCATGTTGGCCAGGATGGTCTCAATCTCCTGACCTCGTGATCCCCCCGACTTGGCCTGCCAAAGTGCTGGGATTACAGGTATGAGCCACCGTGCCCAGCCTGGATGATTCTTTTATGCTATTTATACCTGTTAGGTTAGCATGCTTCTAATGCACGCACTTTCTTTTTATTTTTCTTTTTTTTTTCTAGGATGTTCTCAATCCTGTCCCAGTTGCTTTAAAGAAAATTGGAATATAAATGTTAAAAAATATATTGAAACAACACTCGATGGTGTTTCCAAGCAGAGTTACCAAGTGGTTTCATTACACTGATGTGTATTGCAAGAGGAATCCCTTATTACAGAAAGCATCCAGGAAAAAAAACACATATATGTTAGTTATGTGCCTTAAATGCCTACGCTGGATCCTCATGAGAAAACATGCCCTACTTAGTACAGGAGGCTCTCTTTTTTGAAGGCTTTCTGAGCTTAGAAGGTGTGGGATTTGGTCTTAATATTTTTTATATGGAGTATGAGAAACCATTAGTACTTAAAACATTTATGCTGGTGGATTTGACCTTGTAGTTTCAAGAATTTTCAAGCAACCTGAAATTTCAGGGTAGTTGGTAGTTTGTACTTTTGTTGAGATAGGCCATTTAATCTGAGTGTGCTGTGAAGCTGGCTTTTGGGTTGGAGGCACTTAATCCAGTGTGGCTACTTCATCATTCTCATATTTAATCCCATCATCCTTCACCTAGGAACTCTTATGAAGTGATAGTAGTAGACAGGCCATTTGTCCACAGTGATTATACTATCCCTAGTTTTCTCCCATCCTCTTCTTAATAATTCTTGATATTCATTCAGGTTCCTCCTTCCACTTCCACTTCCCCATTACAGCTCAAGTGGGCATTGATTGGATTAGGTCCAAGCATTTGGTTTAGAAGTGAGCCAGTGACTTAAAATAATGCAATCAAGGCAGCCTTAAAAGACCTATGCATCAGTTAGATATTGCTATGCAACAAAGCACTCCAAAACTCAGTTGCTTTAAACAATAAGCATTTGTTACAACTCATGACTCTGTAAGGCAGCTGTGTGGTTCTTCTGATCTCAGTTGGGCTTACTTAGATATCCGTGGTCAGCTGCAGATCAGGAAGTAGCTCTGCTCTCCCAGGCTGGGCTCTCATGTGTTTTGAGGTTAACTGTCTACAGGTTGGCCTGGGTTAGACCCAGTTGAGGTGGTTTATCTCTGCTCCATGTAGTCTCTCATTCCACATCAGGGTAGCTAAGGCTTGTGCTTATGATGAAGGAAAAACTCTAAGACAGAGTGAAAATGTGCAATTCTCTTGAGGCCTAAGCTCAGAACTAGTATGTTGACATTTCCATCATATTCTATTGGCCAAAGCAAGTTGTGAGGGCATCCCAGATTCAAGAATTAGAAAAATAGACCCTGTTTCATGGTGAGAGGTGAACTACAAGTTCACATGGCAAAGGACATGGTTTCAGTGAAGGGTGGAGTGTTGGAGCCATTTTTGCAATTAGTCTATCAGAGTCAGAGTGAAATGCATAGATCAAGACTAGCTCTGTCTCACTTCTGGATATGAACAAGGAAGTGGATGGAATTCCTCAGAACTGCTGACTGCCTTCTTGATACCAAGAGGGAAGATAGCCTGAAAACAAGGCAAATGTACAGGGAAGGATAGAACAAAATAAATCACAGAAGAAAAATGCCACAACCCTCATGAAAGCTGGATCAAGCCCTGGACATTACAGATGCTTAATCTAGTAAATTCTGGTATTATTTATGCCTGTGTGTTTGGAGTTTTCTCCTTGGAACATAGAGACATCTAAATAATATTGCAACTCAAAAGACTACAAATTGGATATGGTGTATATTGCTCAGGTGATGGGTGCACAAAAATCTCACAGGTCACCGTTAAAGAACTTACTCATGTAACCAAACACCACCTGTTCCCCAAAAAACTATGGAAATACACATACCATAAAATTAAAAAAAATAAAAAACAGAAGTAAATAATACTGCAATTCAACAAAACAATAGCTTTGCTTCTCCCTTAAAATGGCTCCTCCCCCAAGAAATTTGGCTGCTGGAATGTCAATGAAAGTGAAGAGAATGAACGATATGTAGGAGGCAGTTCTTTTTAAGAAAGTCAAAGTTTCACATAAATTACAGAGTGAAATACCTTATTCAACAGAAGTTCATATCTGTGACTTTAGTCCTATACTTACGGAATATTCAAGAGTCTGAAAGCGTCACTTACAATTTTCAGTTATAATTTACTGTCTGTTATGGGAAAAATTACATGTTTCAGTAGACAGTTCCTCAAACTTTTCTTTTTTTAACTTACGTCTTCTAAAATGCTATCTCAGTTTGTTTTCTCTCTATTCCCACCAGTTAAGGTTTTCGCTGACCTCTGTGTTCTAAGATTTTATTACAAATACTACTGGTTTTTGTTGAATATGCTTTCTTAAACTGTACAGTTCACAGTTCTTCAAGGCTCCAAGAAAACTCTCTGGGGGGCATGGAGCTTACACCCTCCCCATCCAGTTTGAGAATTACAGCTTCAGTGGTGTTTGAAAATGCGTAGATTCACAAAGGACTTTGGGATACATGTTTTCTAAGCATTGAGGTTCAACACTGTTCACGATTCATTTATATATATATATATATATACACACACACACACATATATATATATATAAATGTATACACACGCATGCACACACACACACACACATTTGTTTGTTTGTTTGTTTTAGAGACAGAGTTTTGCTCTCGTTCCCCAGGCTGGAGTGCAGTGGCGCGATCTCAGCTCACTGCAACCTCCGCCACCAGGTTCAAGCAATTCTTCTGCTTCAGCCTCCCAAGCAACTGAGATTACAGGTGCCTACTACCGCGCCCAGGTAATTTTTTGCATTTTTAGTAGAGACGGGTTTCACCAAGTTGGACAGGCTGCTCTCAAACTCCTACCTTCAGGTGATCCACCTGCCTTAGCCTCCTAAAGTGCTGGAATTACAGGCATGAGCCACGGCACTGGTTCACGATTCATTTATGTAAATAATAAATGGATTTCTAAAACTTTAGAGTATAATTGGAGCATCAACAGCAGCAATAAAACTAAATGGTACAACTTTGAAGGTAAAGAGTGACAGTTTCTTTTCGCTGTGATAGGAACCAAACCAGGATGGAAACACTGAAAGAGGATGAGAGATCATACACAATTTCAGGTCCGTCCTAATTCTCAGGAAGGCAAATTGACCGTCCCAAATTTTGTATCAGGTTTGCCATTAAGTCTAGTCTGGAGAAAGTTGTCAATGTTTCAAAGACAAAGGGCTGATACCAACAGGTGTCAGAATTTCCACACTAGCTCTATAATTTACATTTTTCTAGCTAATCAAAGCAACCATGTGTAGTTGTGTGGTTTGTGCACCACACGAAGCCTGGGAGCACTGTTTCTGTAGACTATTATGGTGAATGGCTCTTCCTGGCCTCATGCAGGCATAACATACATACTTATTTCTGGTAGCCATATAATCAAATCCCTATGCCATTTATTAATGGGATTGACATAAGTCCTATCCAATATCAGAAGCTGTGTATCTACTTTCTGTGACTGCTCAGGTCTTTTGGCCTCAGCTTTTCACAATTAAGAAAAAAGCGAACCTAGAGTATCATTACTCCTTAGATGCCCCAGACCTAAAGACCCAATCCCTGTGGTCTTTTTCATCAAAGTTCTCCTGGGGGGCATGACATTAGAGGGTTGGAAAGTGGGGGGTGGGGCAGTACCCATCTCAAATCAACCAATCAGCTTTCTCTCATGAGCTATTATCAGCCGAATACAAGCCTTCTTCTCCCTCCTGAGAACAGTGTTTCTTTCTGCATCCCAGTAGAGGCTGTTTGCGTAAATATACATCAAGCCATTTCTACTGTGGATGAATCTGCTCCATTAATATCTGTCACTGTTAATGGAGTTGCTTTGCCCTACTCCTTTCTCACTCTGTCCACTCTGGAGGAAATTTACATTGTCCTCTTAGACAATAATACTAATGGTAAATGCTATAATTTATTGAGCATTTACTCAGTGCCCTGTGTTGTCTATTGTCCAATTTCTTTCTGACAGGGAGGTAGTGCTTTCCCTCCTCCCCCTTTTTAAAAATGAGGAAAGTGAACTTCAAGGCATTAGTTCAGTTAGGTTGGAACTGGCACAGGATTCAGGCTGTGCCCTCTCCAAAGCCTTTGCTCTCAGTCATGTACCTGGGGATTTCATGACTCTGTGTTGGATTCAGGCACAGAGGAGAGCCAGGACTGGATGAAGCGGTGTAGGCACTGAGGTAAGCTCGTAACATCTTACCTTCAACATGGTATTCCGTAAACATTGTGTCCGTATTGAAGCCTGTTGTAAGGAGAAATGGCAGAGGGGAAGGCGACTGGTGAAGGTGCTCAGTCTCTCCTTGGTTATCTTCAGTTATTCACTCTAGCCCTAGCCAGCCTCCCATTCAACACAGCCACAGCCCTACAGCTAACATGTCCTACCACCTTAAAAAGCAGGTTAGTGGCAGAAGTAGCTTGATTGCATTAAATGCTTACATTGATTCTGCGCTTGGCCATGCAATGTGCTTTGGCCAATTGTACAGTAAGCAAATGGAATGCAAAGAGGGACTGTAAAAAGCACTTGTACATTTTTACTTCCTCTCTTTAATCTCTGCTACTATTGTGAGAACAAGCCCAGGCGACCTTGCTGAAGACCTCCAAGAAACACGTGGAGCAGAGACAAGTCATCCAGCTAAGGCCATCCTAGCTGACCAGTTAGCCCACAGATGGACATATGAGCAAGCTGAGCCGAGCTCAGCCAAGCTAAGCCCAGATCAGCAAAACTGTCCATCCAATCTGTAAACTCATGAAAAATAATAAGCAGCTATTAAGCCATAAGGTTTTCAAGTTCTTTACATAGCAATATATAACTGACATAGTGACCATGGCTTATTACTGGACTGCAGCCATCGAAGTACTCTACCCCAAGTGGCCCTTACATGCATGCTGAGGTCAGCACAGATGCTTTATGAGAACAAGCTGCAGTAGCCTGCACCATAGAACCTTCAAATTTTCCCAAGGACACCACGTAGCCCATGCCTTAACTGAGACTCCTCCTTGCAAAGGCCAGGAGAGCATTTGCTTGTCTGGACCCCTTCTATTGGTTGATGCTCACTGGCCACCTGGCATATAATTAAGCTTGTGCCTTGGAGAAACCAAAGGTCAGCATCTTCGCTGGAGCACTCACTTTTGCTCACAGCCTTGCCTCCACAAATACACCTTCACCTATGGACAAAGCCTCCACAAGGGTGAAAGCCTGTGAAGCTGGTACTTTATTTTTTATTTATTTATTTTTCTTATTATACTTTATGTTCTAGGGTACATGTGCACAACGTGCAGGTTTGTTACATATGTATACATGTGCCATTTTGGTTTGCTGCACTCATTAATTTGTCATTTACATTAGGTATATCTCCTAATGCTATCCCTCCCCACTCCCCCCGCCCCACAACAGGCCCCGGTGTGTGATGTTCCCTGCCCTGTGTCCATGTGTTGTCATTGTTCAATCCCCACCTATGAGTGAGAACATGCGGTGTTTGGTTTTCTGTTCTTGCGATAGTTTGCTGAAGCTGACACTTTAGACTTTAAGCTCCCTGCCTGCATCATAGTAGCTAAGGGCCCAACTGCAAAGTGAAAAAGCCATATAAAGCCAAGTCCCATGACCAACACAGATATCTGCAACTTGCTCTGTTCACAAGAATGTGCCATGGCCCATGCTACAGACATATCCTAAGCTTTTCTGTTTGTTATTGTGACCCATCAATGACACTTCCTCTATGTTCCTTGAGGTTCCTGGACTAGTTCTCTGGTTGATGCAGTTTTTCAGGATGAAGCCAATAAAGAGTATCTCTCATTTCCTCTCAAGTTCTGAAACAACTGAGAAGTAAGACTTAAACACTATGGACAGAGATAGGTTTTCTAAAATAAAGCTAATATTGGAGGGCATGGCTTATATCTGTGGGAAAGTGGGTTTCTGGTTACAGAGACTCAGACTGAGATTTAATCTCAGACACGGTCGGATGGACTGAGTTAGACCTCCCTACTACAAATGCTTGCTTCTTGTAAACAGTTCGATTCCAAGAAAGACAGAGAAGAACGGGCTGGGTTAGGCAATGCCAGTTCTTGCTCCAAAAATGTTCCCCTTATCTTGACGAGAAAGGCCCAGAGGGTCACGCTGATGGTCTCCCCTGTCCTTGAGAGAGACATCACAGGGAAAGGAAGCTTCTCTCCCCATCGAGGAATTCTGGTAAATAAAGTTGTGGCATTGATTTTTAAAATAATTCTATTTCTAGAAATGTTTTGCTGCATCTTTTAGATTGGAACATTGAGAAGCTGCCAGGCTGGCCTGTCTCCTAATGGATCTTTAGGAGACCTGACCTTTGCACAAGTCTGACAGAACCCTAGTTATTGTGCTTCCTCTTCCTGGATATAAAGGTACACCAGAATTATCACTTCAGGGGAGATGCAGTTGAAACCTTTTTTACAAGGACAGTGAGCCTTTGCTCTCCTACCATGAATATTCTAGAATTATGGAATAGCCCATCCAGGCTCAGAGCCTGAGTAAACATGAGCTTGATAATCCCAGCTTGTCCCTCAGTGGTTGGTTGGCTGGCATTGTCTCCAAACTGGGGGCCGTGTGCAAATGAGCCTGAAGCTCACTAAAGGCATGGCTTCCTATCCCAGATTGTTTTATCTGAGGACCTTTGCATATGATATTCTCTGTTTGAAAATTATTTCCTCTATATTGTTATATGGATGGCTTTCTTGTCACTTACATCTTAGGTCAAAATTGACCTTTTGCGAGTAACCTTCTCTAACTTCCTGGTCACATAAGCCTGTGTGGTAGTTTTAAACCATGATAGAGTCCAAGTCCTCACACCTTGAATCTGGGCTAACCTTGAAGACTGTTGACACCAATGAAACGCAGCAGAAATGACACTGTGTAATTCCCATAACTTATGATGTCCAGCTATTAAAGGCATAGAGCCCCTGCATTGCTGTTGGGACTCTTGCTTTTGGAACTCTGAACCAGCATGTATGAAAATAGGCTACCCCGAGGCCGCCATGCTTGAAGGAAGCCCAGACTACATAGCAAGGTCACATGGAGATGTTCCAGTCAGTACTCTCCATGTATATGTCCAGTTGCATCACCACCAGATGTGTATGAGAGGCCTTCCAATGGATGATTCCAGCCCCCAGGGGTCAAGCACCCCAGCCTTAGAATCTTTCCAGCTGAGACTAAGGATATTGTGATAGGGACAATCTAGTCTCAATGTGCTTTGTCCAAATTTTGGCCCTACACAATTTGTGAGCAAAATAAACTGGTTATTTGATACCATTTACTTCTGGGGTGATTTGTTGTGATTCAATAGTGATCAGAACTCCTCGGTTTTTTATATATTAAATAGTACTACTTATCACTGTCAGAACATTGCATTGTTTATTTGTTGATTTAGTTATTTATAGCCTATCCTTCCTACTTAAATGTGGGTTAGCTCTGCCCTTGCATAGGCTTGTCTGCCTTAGACGTAGAACACTCTTGGCGTATAGTAGACAGTCAATAAGTATTTGTTGAATGAATAAATAGATAAATGCCTTTTCCCTTGTAGAACAGAAATAAGAGTTTTTGGAAGAGTATTTCAGTCCTTTTATTCTTTATCTCTAGGCTCTTGGCAACAAAATTGAGGCTATTTGTATGAAATAGAAAGTAGACTGTTCCTTTATAACATTCAGGCAAACTATCCTGTCAAACATTCAGTTATTCATTCAATACGTATGTGCTCAGCACCAAACCCACACCACAAGCCAGGCACTGTAGTTCTCACTAGGGACATTGCAATAGGTAGAACTTAGACTGTCTTCAAGGAGTCCATTATCTAGGAAGATCATGGACAAATTAAAGGATAGAGGAGCATCTTTGGCAGTCTCAAAGTCAAGCTCCTTATGCAGCAGGAGCAATGACTCCTATCTGCATATCACAGTTTTCCCCAGGGCCCTGCTCAGTGCCTGGCACTTAATAGGTGCTCAAACAAATATTTGTTGACTCTCAACTGAATAAAACAGAAATCTTTTCCTGAGCCGGTCAAAAAGCAAAGGTGTATATAAAAGAGAAGGGTAGGTAACTGTGCAAAATGGAACCTTAAATATGTAAATAACATTTGGTTCTTGGTCAGCGTATTCTGCAATCATAGTGTCGTTATGGAAACCAATGTAAAATACCAAGGACCCCAGCACAAACATGCCACTGCCTTTTTAAAGCAAGCCCATTAAAATGACATGAAAAAAAATAATAATGGCATCTGCCTCAGGTTTCTGCTTGGAGATGAATTCATGTGATCTCAGCATTTTATCTTGGAGGCTCCCCTGAGAAGATGCACTGAGGAAGCAATTTGTATCTCTTTTAACTAAAACAGGGAGCCTGGAAGTCCATGGGTTGTCCACTTCTGCCAAACTCTAATCCAAACATGGTGAAGCATCTCAGATCTGAAGATTTTTTGTACTGTTAACTGCATGCGATTTTTTTTTCCCTTGGTATTTACATCTAAGGCTATGCCAAGCCTCTGATTTTACAGCCAAGTTAGGATTCTGAGAATATTTCTCAGTAGATTGTGCCCAAAATTTAATTAAGATATAGAGAAAATTCGAGCATATCATCAGAAAGAGAGGAGGTGTTGAATTATTATTTGTTGAGTGAATGAATGAGGATAATTAACAAAACTGATTTATACTTTCTATGGTTTTACACATTTTCAATGCGGTCTCATCCAACTCCCCATATTCTGGGAGGAAGGGAGGACAGGCTTTACCAAGATGCTTTTGTAGAGAGAGAAAGTGAATTTTAGGAAAGCAACACATGGAAGAGTCTCCTATGTGCAGCAAGAACGTAGCATTTTTTGATGTATTGAGTCCTTATGCTTGGTGCTTTTTGCCACATCACACTTTGGTGGCTAATATGGACCTTTCTGACCCCAAAAGCTTCATTGTCAGAGAAGTCAAGGATGGGGCTCAACCAGAACACAGACAGAAGTCGCTAAGGCTGTGGACAGTGTTGCCTGGGGTAAGTGTGACTGTGATATCAAAATAGCTAGTGGTGTGTGAACATCCATAGCTTTTAAGCATTACTTTCTTATGCCATTTAATCCTCAATAACTTGTCCAACAGTTTTTATGCATGCGTCTTACCCCCCTTCTAGGAAGCAGTAGTATGTACTGGGAAAACACAGGTGTAAGTGAAACAATTTCTAGTTTCTCAGGCTTTGTGAGCCTTAAATTCTTTATTAATAAGTTAGGGATGATCATGCCTATATTGTAAAATTCATGCGATGATCAAATGTTTTACCTTATGTAAAGTAACTGATGCATAGTCTGCCACATAATAAGGCAAACAAACATTAGTAGCCTGCCCTTATTTTTAAGCCAGTGTATGAGATCCTTGAAGGCAGAAAGCTGGCACAGTGCCTTGCATGTGAGAGGATTTCATGAATATTTATTGAATGAGTGAATGCATGAATAACCATAGGATGCAATAGCATATTAATCAGGGTAACTCTAGCAGTAGAAATGAATATATTTCAGTGGCTTGTCAAAATAGAATGTTATTGCTTACTCACCTAAGAGTCCAATTTGGGTGTTCCCATCAGCAGAAGGCTGTTCATTGCATATGGATTCATGACCCCAGATTCTGTCCAGCCTTCATAGCTTGGGCCTTGGAGTCGTTGTAGATCAGCCCCAATTGCTTCTTAATCTAAGACCTGAAAAAGAAGGGACACTCATCATTTCCACTCACGGTCTGTGGGAGAGACCTGGTCATTTGGTCATACCTGGATGCAAAGACAGCTGGGAGGTGAGATCCCTCATTAGGCAGCTTCCTTTCTACTTCACACTCTGGTAGAGTGACCCAATTGTTACTGCCAAAATAGTTAAAAGAGAAAGAGCTAGAAACTTGAGATGAGTGAACACGAGCCAATAATCTAAGTTGAAGGTACTTCCATAACATGCCTTGACAAGAGACATTCTTTAATATTTGGCCCACTCAGATACCTGGAGGAAACAAGCAATTAAGATAATGGGTCAAGTGCAGGACAATGGGGATGAAAGGAAACTATGGGTGATTGGTGAGTGCCTAACTCTCTCTTTTATCTTAGGCTTTGGAGTAGAGAGTTGAATTCTTAACACCCTTCAGTTTGTATCATGTCATTGTCATAGGTTCAAATTGAACAAGAGCCTCATTTGCCTCATTTTATTTTAAATATTTTTTTTTTTTTTTTTTGAGATGGAGTCTTGCTCTGTCTCCCAGACTGGAGTGCAGTGGCACGATCTCAGCTCACTGCTACCTCCACCTCCTGGGTCAAGCAATTCCCCTGCCTCAGCCTCTCGAGTAGCTGGGATTACAGGTTCCTGCCACCACACCTGGTTAATTTTTGTATTTTTCATAGAGATGAGGTTTCAGCATCTTGGCCAGGCTGGTCTTGAACTCCTGACTTCATGATCTACCCACCTCGGCCTCCCAAAGTGCTGGGATTATAGGCATGAGCCACTATGCCAGGCCTTTATTTTAACTTTTAATTAAAGTATAGTATACCTACAGAAAAAGGTAAAATCTCAAGTGTACAATTCAATGAAGTTTTTACCGACTAAACCCACTCAGTGCAACCAGCACCCAGATAACAGCATCCCACAAGGTCTTCTTATGATCCCTTCCAGTCAAATCTGGTGTTACAAACTATGCTGGAAGTCTGAAATGGAAAGTAATTTTTTTTTTCCAATTTTGAATGTATTCTGGTAGCCACCTGAGAGACATTTGCAGGCTGGAAATGTCTCTCTTACAGAGATGAGACATTTCATATGTAGAAATGTCTATAGAAATGTAGATGTTTCATATATTTCTTATACAAAAATAGGACTCTTGTTCAGTCTGGGCCTATGGCAATGAAATGACAGGGGCAGATTACAAAGATTGTAGATACAAATCAGGAACGAATAGAACCATTTTGCAATTAGCACATCATGGAGTGAGTACCTCAAGCTACCTGAAAAACAGCAGTTTTTTCACTTAGGAACATCAGGCAGGAAAAGGAAACCACATAACACTCATCTAATAGCATTTCCATCCCCAAGTATTTATTAGCCACTTGGACCTACTACATCTATGCTGCGTTGGAAAGAAAGCAAAGGAACAAGAAGAGCCCGTGGTCTCCTCCTTGAACAACTTGCAGCTAAGCACAGCTTCAAAACCAAGACAGATGAAGCTAGGAGAGAATTAATATGTTTGCAGTGATGCCTCTGATCATAACTTCTGGGTGGAGAGAACTGGGGGAGCCTTAGGAAAAAAGGGAAAAGAATAGGGCTTTTATAAGTAAGGAGAAATACCATAATCAGTGAGGTGGAGGGAGGAATGGAAAGCAGGGAGCCACCGGGACCTCCAAGTTCTGTCAGCCATAGACATAGTTAGGCAGTGGGTGGAGTATGGCCTGGTGTCTGGAAGCATTTGGAGGAAAGATACGTCGCTTTCTAAAGAAAGAGGTGAGACCGTGTTTGCTAATAGCTCCAAAGCTCCAAAACATGCCCATGTCCTTCTCCATGGAACATAAGAATGTTACCTTAAATGGCAAAAGGAACTTCACAGATATGAATAAATTAAGGATCTTGAGATGGGGCAGATTACTCCTAAGAAGGGGAGATTATTTGGGTGGACTCAGTGTAATCACAAGCATCTTTGTAAGAGGGAAGTAGGGTTAGAGTAGGAGATATGATAATGCAAGCAAAGGTCAGAGTGATGTGGTCAGGAGGAAAGGAATGTGGGCAGCCTCTAGAAGCTGGAGAAGACAAGGAATGGGTTCTTTACCGAAGCTTTGGGCTTTAGGCTCATTTCAGACTGTAGACCTCCAGAACTGTAATGCCATATATTTATACTGCTTTCAGCTGCTGTTGGTTGGTCATTTGTTACAGGAGCAACAGGAAATGAATACACTATGCTTTTGCCATCTTGCAAACCCTGCCTTTTATATATCCCTGACATGACAGTAGATGTTCTTGCCTGCCCAGAAATATTATTGCCCTGCTTTGGGCCCTGCACAGAAACAATCCCTCTCTGGCCCCCTCCAGCTGTGTTCCTCCACAAGGAGCTGAGGGTCTTTGAGGCCAATGCTACCCCAGTTGGATATGTGTGATAGCGGCAGCAGTGTCACCTAGGAGTTTGTTAGATATGCCAATTCATGAGCTCCCTTCCAACCCACTGAATCTCAATATCTAGAGTAAGGTCCAGAAATGTGGGTAGTAATAAGCCCTCCAAGAGATTTCCAAGTAGGCCTGAGATTGAGAACCTCTGCTATCCAGGGTCTGTAGGAGTCTGTTTTTAGGGTTTGTCCTACTAAGGGTAAGCCATGTTGGCGTGTGTGCAGCCCAGGGCCCAGGAGTTGGAAATTGCAAGAGAACTGGGGGAGGATCAAGCTCAGTTACATCAGCTGGTATATCTGTGTTGATGCAGAGGAGGTCCTAGCCATGCTGGAAGGAGCTGGCAGTGGGAAGAGAAAAGAGGATGGATCAGATTTTTCACTGAATTTTTCTCCCCAGAGAGTCCAGTAAGAACAATGTACTGAAACAGGGAAACGTGAGTGTGCTTTGAAAAGTGCCGAGTTCTGCACATTTGGAGAAATTATCATCTACTTTAGGAGCCCAAATCACTTTTTAAAATATGACCGCAGTAATAAAAATTGTTATGATAATAAAATTATGATAGTTACTATAGTTTTAGGTTTGGTTCCCCGGAAGCAGAGCCTGACATAAAGATTCCTGTTCCAGTGGCTTATGGAGGAACTGTTCTCAGGAGGGCCTGGAAGTGGGGAAGCAGGAGAGAAAGGAAGAAGAAATTATACAACTAAGCAGTTATAGACAGGGCCCCAGCCTCAGCCTGGTCCTGAGGGGAGCTCTGGAATGTAGGTAACACTTCATAGTTTGTCTGTCTGAATGCAAGGGTGCTGGGCTTCCTGACTCCTGACCCCATCAGTAACCAGCTGCTTGGGATAACACCTGGCACTTGGACTCCCCATCTGTGCAGATAAAGTGGCTCTGGGGGCCCAAGGGCAGCCTCTGAAGAAGGTTTCAGGTGCAAGCTGTTGGCAGCAAAGCACATAGCAGCCAGAGGATGCATGTGCACAACCAGTACCTTGGGTCCCCGAGGACCTGCATGGGGCACTGACACATCCACTGTGACTGTCCTGAGCCCTTTTTGGTGACAGGCACTTTTCTCCCGGCTTCCTTATATTCAATCATCAAACCCTTTACTGGTAAGAACAGTTGCCATCCTCATTTTGCAAATGTGAAACCTGAAACATAGGAAGATGAAGTAATTAGACTAGGAATCCACTGGAGGTAGAAGGTAGCCAGACTGGGACTCAAACGGAGGCACTGCAGTTCCTCGACCACTGTCCTCAATGGTCCCCTCCTGCCTCTGCTGTCCCGTCAGTTCCTGTACCCTCCCTGCCCCAAGCTTCTGGCAGGGGCAACGCTTTTCCAAGGAGTAGCATGAAGGCAGTTCTCCAAGTCCCCTTTATCCAGGAAACCAGAACAAGGCTTGTGAAGAAAAGGGAATTTTTCAGTAACCAAGAATGAAAATCTCAATCTACGCACTTAATTAGGTCAGATACCCATTTTCCTCTGAGTCTTTTTTAGTTCTTTGAAGTCAGAGGAAGCCCTGAGCATTGGAGATGGGAAAAGAAAAAGTAGAAGGAGAATTGGGAGGAAAGCTCCTACGTATATACACACACACACACACACACACAAAAATCAATCCATCAATCCTTGTTAAGGGTTGAATGCAGATAAAGTTAGCTATCAACCTTATCAACACTGAAAAAAAAAGCTTAAAATAAAAACTAGGGCAATCCCCCCAAGGAAGGAAGCCTTGGCATCAGTCTGGAGACTTCACCTACCTTGTTAAGAGCTGCACTCCTCACTCTCTTACTAAAATACTGAACATGTTTGCAGTCAATTCCATGACTCCTTGGTGATTTAGATATTTTAGGTAAAGCAGAAGACTAAAAATATAGATTTGAAATTTTCAAAGGCAATATGAGGGCTAGCCTCCGAGGAGCCAGATGCCGTGGGGGAGGCAGCGTTGGACCGGTGGTCCAGAGGTCTGGCCTCTAATTTCAGCTCTGACACCGGCCTGCATCGTGGCTCCAGAATGGCACTGGCCAGCACACCTGTGAGAGATGGTGGGAATGTTCTGTGACTGTGCTTCCTGGACAGTGGCCACTAGCCCTGTGTGACTAGTAAACACTCAAAATGCATCTATTGTGACTGAGGAACTGAATTTTCACTTTTATTTAATTTCAATTAATTGAGTTTGCATTTACATAGACACATGTGGCTGCTGGCTACTATGTTGGACAGCTTGGCGCCAGGCGTTAACCCTCCGTAGACTCGATTTTTGAAACTCTACCTGAACAATGAGATAGATACGTGTCTCATCCCTTTGTTGTACAGATGATAAAACCAAGTATGTCAGTTAAATTTGGCTACACAACACACCACCCTGAGACTGTGGGCTTGAAATAATAATCCTGTATTTAGCTTATGATACTGTGAGTTACAAATTTAGGATGAGTATAACTGAACAGCTTTTATTGTCCTGCTGGGCTAACTTTGCACATTTGTGGGCAGCTTCTGCTCAGCTGGGAAATGACTGGTTTAGGATGGCCTCAGCTGGGTGGCTCATCTCTGCCGCATGTGGCCTGTCATCTTCTCAGAGACTGGCCTGAACTTTCCATGTGGTGACTGGCAGGTTTCCAAGTAAGGAAACCTTAGTGTGCAAAGCCTCTGAGGCCAAGTCCTAAACTGGCATACTGTCACATCTGCTGCATTCTATTGGCCAAAGCAAATCACAAGACCAGCCCAGAAGAAGGGGCCAGGCAACAGATCCACAAATTGACAAGAGACACAGCAGAGTCACATGCGAAGTGTGTTGATATAAAGAGGTATGGACCACTGTGGCTATTTTTGAGATCAACCATATTGTGGTTCAAAAGGTAAAGTGAGGTCACAAAGGAAACTTTTAGTAGCTCTGAGACTCTGACCTGGGATTCTTGGCTCTCAGACTAGTGCTGGCCCTTAGTCTATTTCTTGGATTCTCCATATTACCCTTGCCTTTGTGGGCCTTAGTTTTTTTATCTACAGAAAGAAATAGAGAAATACAATGATTTTGCTGACTTTTTCCAGCTCTCAATTGGTTTAACTGTGGGATTTGGCAGTTTCCTTTAGGTGGGGTCTTGGGGAGGGGATGCGTGGTACTGGGCAGACTTGGATGAACCCACGTGTAATTCCTGAAAGCAGCATTTTTCCACCCCAAATAGCTGTCTGAAAGTCAGAAATGAAGGTATACTCAACCAAACATAAGGTGTTTACCATTGAGCGTAGCCTTTTGGAAGGAAGTTCCTAAAAGACTGAGTTTGGAAAGGACAGAGTTTTCCTTTCAGGTCCTTCTAATTTATAATCTACCCACTTCCTTTTCCTTTCGTAAATATGATGTACGTGAGTAGAGTGATCTAAATATCTTCCTAGCTCCAGAAGCCTGACAGTATTTTCACGCTGATCTCCCTTTCGAGAAATCAAGCCTCGCGGATCTGTGAACTGCAACGCCAATGAAATTGGTGTGGAGGAGCAGGGCTGCTGCCGCCGCGCTTCGCGTTTCGCGGGCCAGGAATCTCCGCGATGGCATTCCCGCTGACGGAAGTGCCTCGGGGCAGGGCCATGAATCTCCGCGATGGCGTTCCCGCTGACGGAAGTGCCTCGCCTCGGGGCAGCTACCTCACAACTGTCTGTCCAAACCTGTGTGTTTTGCCAAATCGCCGGTTCACAAGTCTTTACTTGTGAAAATAAACAGAAATGAGTACAAGAAGAAGATTCAGAGGAAAGGGACCGTGGAGAAGATCGTGATAAGATGATGGTGAGGATGATGAGCTGGAGAGAGAGGGAGAGGAGGGGTAAGAGAGAGAAGATGGGAGAGAAAGGAGGAGAAGGGGAGGGTTAGAGGAAAGAGAGGGGAAGGAGAGTGGAGGAGGAGGGGAGGAAAAGAGGACTAAGTGGAGGAAGGAGAGGAGGGAGAGGAGAAAGGGAGGCAGAAGGGCAAGGGCAGGAAGAGAGAGGGAGAGTAGAAGAGAAAGAAGAAAAGGAAGAGAAGGAGAGGTGGGTGGGGGAAGAGAGAATCAGCAAAGGCTGGAGCTGGTACCAAAGCCCAGGAAACTACACAGATCTCACAAGCAAGCTGCTCTCTGCTCAGTTTGAAAACATGTGGGTTAGACCTTGTTTCTTAGGTGGGGATCTCTGGAAGCAGACCCTGAGACAAGAGTGCATGAGCCAATGATCTATTAAGGGCACAATTCCAGGATCAAGTGAGGAAGGCAAGACAGGGGAGGGGAAGAGGCTGAGCAAATGTGCAGTTTCAGGCAAGTTCCCAGCCTCAGTCTCATCCTGTGGGAGGTTCTGGAGCATCAATTACACCTTAGAATTTATCTCCATCAGAGTAAGAGAGCTGGGTTTTTATACTCTTGGCTACATGTCACCCAGGGGATATCACTCTCCACAACTTCCGGTTCTCCGTGCTGGTGAGGATTTCAGGACTGGTCACCCCTTAGCAGCAAAGCACTGCCGAACAGGGGCATGGACACAGGAACCAGCAAAAGGGACCCTGAGGGTCTGGGCAGGGCACCCACAGTGTTTGCTATACCATCTTTATGAGTTTCTCCAAAAGCTGAAGTCTATGTAGGCTGCTGTGGTCCACAGAAAGGGAACCCATCCTAGACTAGGGAGACAGGAGCCACAGCCACATGTCAGGGCCAGGGCAGAGCAGCAGAACCACAGGTGAGGCCCAGATAATTGTTAGCTTAATGGTTGTTATCTTAAGCCATTAAATATTGGCAATTTTGTCTGCAGCCACAGCTATCTGATAAGGAGGGATGGAAATTAGCTGATCCCTGAGTCTAATTTCCAACCCAAAAAACATCTTCAGGTAGAATCTGAATATGGGGGTCAGTCCTGGAGTTAGAATTAACCTCCATCCAATTTTTATTTTATTCCATCTTGCAGTGGCAAAGAACTTCATGAGGCACGAGATAGTTCTGCCTGGAAGGAGGCAATAAGAATAATGTCTCTCCAGTTATTACTGAATTAATATTAGACAATTGACCTCTTCTTTGAAATCATCCTCAGTATTTTAAGTGACTACTAGGTTTTAATCTACTTCCTCATAGTCCTTGAGGTCACTGCTACAATAGAATTTGTTCTTGAAAGATAACTCAGCTTCTTTAAAAAGAAGGGAGCAAGGAAAGAATAAGATTGCATGGCTAAGCAAAAAGTGAGGGGAAATAAAAGAAGGAAGAAGAAAAATTTAATTGAACTGTTCTTTGAATGATTGGCTTGGTGGGCAGTTTCTTATACTGTTAAGATTACAGCAGGGAGGTTAGGTCAATATCTCCTTTCTGTACATGTGTATATCTCAGACATTTCCTATGACTTTAATTAAAGCTATTTTTAAGCTTTGGAGAAGCCCAAATACAAAAGCTTATTTCAACATGATCTTTCTGGGGACTTTGCAGGTTGCATGTTAAGGATGCATCCTTTTCTGGCTCGAGTGAGGTACCTATCACTCTACTTGACATCATTCCTCCCCAGAACCACTGTATTTGCATGCGAAAATTAATATAAAATGTGTGGTGAGCCACTAGGCAGATGGAAGCCTTTGACTAATTAGTTGAGAATGGTGACAACTTTGAAGACACACTTTCGAACAGCTTTTAGCGTGGACATGCTCTGCAAATATGGGGACACAGTGTCACTTTCTCAGGAGTTGGGAAGGGAGGAGGTACCAGGCTTGAGTCTGGTATCTTGGCTTTGGAGGAGGAACAACTGAGAGGCTGTGCAAGGGCCCTTGGGCAGCTCAGGTGACAGTGCTGCCTGCAGAGCTCTCAGGAGCCTTCTGAGGTCTTGTCGGCCCCTTCCGTTTCTTCTTTCTGGCTCTGGGGATAGGAGACTTTTTTCCCTGTCAGACCCAGACCCTGTCTCTGATGCCCTATGCCTTACACAGCTGATCCTTTTTGCTTCTGGACCATCTACATATATGTAAGAATCACCTGAAGAGCTTGTCAAACCCAGACACCTGGGTCACCCTCCCAGTCATTCAGGTCCTGCATGTCTAGCCAGCTCCCAGGTGATGTTGATGTTGATGTTGATATCTTGAGGGACCACACTTAGTGTAGCTCTGCTCTGAAGAGTGACACATTGATGTAAGCACAGGGTTGCAAACTGGCCTCCTGCAGGCCAATTCCAGCCCTAGAATCCTTTTCTTTCCTTGTAATATTTTAAAGGAAAATTACCCAGAAATATCTAAATGTTTTGTCTTTTGCAAAATGAAAACTTCTGTCATTGTCAATGGTAACAGTTGCCTTCAGCATTCTCATTTTGAAGGGACATACACTCTTCAGTTTGCTACAGTCCCCATCATCCCCTCGTGCATTACCCAGACCACGTTCATTGTTGTCTTAATGTGTCAGGTCTCTATTGGCCCCTAAGTTTGTGTTCCCTAACTTAAGTTTGCATAATACTAATTAATTAGTATTAACTTTCAGGGCTTTCTGGAGATAAGGCCTTAATTAAGAAGTGTCGTACTGATAGGGGAAATCTCAGACTGCAGTGGCTAGCTTCTGCAGAGAATTGTGGGGCTTCTCCAGTGACCCTACAGAAGAGTCACCTGCCATGTCTCCATGAGTGTAACCCGGTTTCCCAAAAGTTGACATACAATACAGTCGTGTACTATATAACCATGTTTCTGTCAACAGTGGACCACATATGTGATGGCATTCCCGTAAGATTATAAAGATGATAATATCCTGTATTTACTGTACTTTTCCCATGTTTAGATATGTTTAGACACACAAATACCATTGTGTTACAGTTACCTGCAATATTCAGTACAGTCACATGCTGCACAGGCTTGTAACCTAGGAGAAATACACCATATAGTAATCTAGGAGCAACCCACCATATAGTCTGGGTGAGTAGTAGGCTCTACCATTTAGTCTTGTGTAAATGCACTTTATGATGTTCACGCAATGATGAAATCACCTAACAATGCATTTCTCGGAGCATATCCCTGTGTGACACATGATTGTAACGTAGAAATAGAAGAGAAAACACTATGTATGCCCTCTTGGGAAGAAAGAGCCTTTATAAACTCTTCTCTTAAACTAAAATGTGTCTGGGCTAATAGAGACTTAAGTCAGGTTAAAAGATGCAAAAGGTTTACCAGGATTCCATTTATGATGAACTCCATTTTCTTCTTCCATTCGTCCTCCCTCAATTCCCCTAAAAGATACCATATGTAGTTGACTGGGAGCCCTGGCTGGGTTCGAATTCTGACCTGGAAGTTTACTTTCTGCATTACATTGGTTAAATTATTGAACTTCCGAGTGCAATGACTTCCCCACGCATAAATCACACCAACCTCCCAGGATTACATGTGATGATTAAATGAGATAAGTCATGTAGAGGTTGTAGAATAGCCTGATGCCTGGTGATGTCAGTCATTGTCATTACCGTCTGTTTCCTGTCATAATAAGTGCATTGGTAGAGGGATCCAGCCAATCTAAGCTCAAATTCCTATCCTAGCAGGTGTTGAACATGTGATCTTGGACAATGCTGCCTCTTCTTTTATTTATACCTTCAACAGATATTTGTTGAGCCTGTATTTCCTCATTTGTAAAATTTGGATAATAGTATCTGCTTCATAGAGTTGTAAAGGTTAAATGAAATAATCTATGTAAAATGCAGTGCCCGACATGTGAGAAGTGCTTAATAATTGGTTGTTCCATAGAAATTGCTATTTTTTTCAGTCAAAAATGGTTGATATTGACAGCTTTCTATAGTTCAAACTATATAGGCAGTACTATTATTGCTTTTAATAGGGGTTTTTTGTTGTTGCTGCTATTTTATTCTTACAAATTCTGTAGGGGACATCTCAGTTAGCTCTTGCTGTGAAACAAACTACCCCCAAACTCGGAAGGATAAAACAATGAGCCCTTATTATTTCTCATGAGCATATATATAAGCTCAGTGGTTCTACTGTTCTGGGTCAGACCTGATGGTCTTGAGTAGGTTTGCTCAGTAGTCTGTAACCAGGTAAGATGACTGTGGGCTTGCTAATCCTGAATGGCCTTGCTGGCTTGTTTGGGGCAATGGAGTATCTGGACCACATGTTTCACCCTCTAGCAGGGTAGCCTGGGCTTGTTCTTGAGGTGGTGGCAAAATTATTTCAAGAAGAATAAAGTCTTTTGGACCCAGGCTTAGTACTGGCATTGTGTTGTGTCTGCTGTATCCTATTGGCCAAAGTAAGCCACACGGTCAAGCCCAAATTCAAGGGTTGAGGAAATAGACTCCATCCTTTGACAGGAGGAGCTGAAAAGTCACATTGCCAAAGGCAGGGACACAGGCAAGGGAGCAAAATTGAAGCCTTTTTTATTTTCAACCCATCTAGGCAGGAGATATAAATAATACTTGTGTTCTTTGCCTCACCATTTATATTATTTCTTTAATTTAAAAAATGATTTTTGTGGCCGGGCGTGGTGGCTCAAGCCTGTAATCCCAGCACTTTGGGAGGCCGAGACGGGCGGATCACGTGGTCAGGAGATGGAGACCATCCTGGCTAACCCGGTGAAACCCCGTCTCTACTAAAAAAAAAAATACAAAAAACTAGCCGGGCAAGGTGGCAGGCACCTGTAGTCCCAGCTTCTAGGGAGGCTGAGGCAGGAGAATGGCGTAAACCCGGGAGGCGGAGCTTGCAGTGAGGCGAGATCGCACCACTGCACTCCAGCCTGGGCGACAGAGCAAGACTCTGTCTCAAAAAAAAAAAAAAAAAAATGATTTTTGAAAAACAGTAACAATTTCTCTATATCTTAATTATTAGGTAATTTTGATCTTTCCACCTTTTTTGATTCTCCTGGAATTTTAGGAGGCTCCTGGCTGGGACTTACATGAAAAGGCTAACTTAGTACCACAAGTGACTCCGTCTCTCTGCCTTCAAATAAAAGAAGAAGAATCACCTTTGCAAGAAAACAAAATAATTCTGTAGCACCTTGGTTGGTTTAACACAGGCCTCTTGCTTATGAAACTCACACTTACCTTTGACATTCTTTTTTACCCAGTACTTCTACTCATCAGTGAAGTTTTTTAAAAAGACACTGCCACATGTATTCATATCATAAGTAGGAAAAAATCTGACCTAATTTTTAAGATCAACAGTTACTCAAGGCTTTGTGAGGACTTCAAAAGGCTTTATGGATTGAAATTATGAAAGCCAAAATTACTGGGTCACTCTGTACATACATTTGCCTGTTTTCTCCTCTCAACAAGATTCTAATGAAAGAATTAACACTAGTCCCATATTACAGGTTTGAGAAAATTGAGGCACAGAGAAGTTAGAAACTTGTCCAAAGTCACATAAGAAGAAGCAGGAGAGTCAAAATTTGAGCCCAGAAACTCTACATTGGGGGCTATATACTTAATCATTATGCCATCATACAATAAAGTAAATGATTGTCCGGTCTCTAACCAAATGATGTTAAGTCCTTTTCTATTCTATGGAAGATCCAGAAGCCATTACTAGGACCGTGGAGGCAGATTGCAGCTCAGTATAAAAACAAATATGTATCCTAACTTTTTAGAGTTGTCTAACAACAAAAGGTGGTGTGAGGTAGATAATTGAACATCACTGATTCAAAAACTCAGGCCTTAGAGGCTGGGTTCAAATTCTTAGGTGTCTAAGGCACCTAAGTTATTTTTGGCCCCAATTTCATCTTAAGAAATAAACAAGCAAAAACTAGGAACAACTCTAGGTAATTACATGTTATCATGAGGACAGAGTGACATATTTAAAACTCTTAACTCATTATAGGTCACCAGCAAGGATTCATTTCCTTTCTTCAACTATCTTGGGAGTTGTCCATTAGAACTTCCAAGTGATTTTACAGGAACTTGAGTGGTAAGAAGAGGTATTTTGGTATCAGGAAAAGGATGGGTTGAGCTACATGGTACTAAAAACATCACCTGGTGAGCTTGTTAGATACACAAATTCATGGCACTGATTCTGACCTATGGAATCCAATCATCTCTGGGTGGGGCCAGAAATCTAGGCTCTCTAGGTGATTCTTATGCTTCCTAAACTTTGCAATGCACTGGCCTGGATGACCTCCAGGGACTCTTACTGCTTTAATTCTGTGGTTCTGATTTATCCATCCCTCACCACCACCCATCTAATAATTACTTCTGTTTGCTGAATACCTCCTTTGCTCAGACATGTGAGTAAATTCTTTGCATGCATTTGTTTAATCTCTACACCAATGGAGTGGCATTATTATCATCCACACTCTAGAGATGAGGAAACTGAGAAGTTAAGGAACCTGCAGACTAAGATTCCAGTATGAATCTGTCTGGAGCTTCATAGCTACAAAGCACTCGGCCAAACAAATCCCTCCAGAGCGTCTGTCTCTCAGAATTCCAAGAAGGACCCAAAGGGGAGCTATTTGTCTTTTAAATTCTCTTACTTGATAGTGCAATGGAATGAAGAAATTAATCTAATGATCCCAGACAAGTCATAGAAGGCTTGTGTGAAAGGTCATTGGCTGATAACCTGAGTCCTCTCAAGATTAAAAAGTGCTGGGAGGATATGGGGCTGAGGAGAAGAGGGCCAGGCATTCTCTCCCAGGGAGCTGCTCAGCGAGGAGCCACCTGATGGGTGGAAGTGCCGCCTTAAGTGCCCTGCAGTTGAGACATCCAGCTGTAGGTAATTATTTTTTCCCGGCTATAAATAAAATGATCCTTAAGAAGAACAAAAAGGAGAAAAACAGTTGGGAAGCCTCATGTATACTCTCCCCGTCCACTGCATTGGATGATAAAGCAATGCGTTAATTTTAACCATTTCCTGCCACCTGATGCCTTTTCTGCTGGTAATGTGACCATCGGAACTGGTCTTGAAGCAGAATTTATGGTCAACTAAGCCTGGAGAAGAGGTGACTATGTGCACTTTCCTGCTCTGTGGTCCTGACATGGGAAACCCACAGCACAAATCCACAGTTTATTTTGTGCAAGGAGAAAGACCTTGAGTCCCTTCATTCTGGGACCCCTACCTTCCCTTTGCATGTGCTTCAGTCACACAGATGTATGCCTCCAGCACTGGCCTCCTGCCTGGGCACTGCTCAGCGTAAGTGGGGCCTTGAGATATAGACAATGATCAGGATTTCAGATGATTTGAGAAGGAAGTCCCCTGGGCCCAGCTCAAACCACCTCCAGCACCAGAATTTCACAAGCTCACATCACTCCTTTGGTGAAGCAGTCTTCCTCTTATAAAATGAAAAATATGCCTGGAATGAAAACACACCAACCCTTCTCTCTCATTTGAACCATTATTTTTTAGGACTCGGTTTTGATGGGTTTGGGGAGGGAGACTACAGAAGCTATGGATATGTGCTGTTCAATGTGTGGTTTCCATCAGCAGCATTGCACCTCCTGGAGCCTGGAAGAAATGTAGAGTCTCAGGTGCCATCTCCTACCTCCTGAACCAGAATCTGCATTGTAAAACATCCCCAGGTGATTGTGTGCATATTAAAGTTTGGGAGGCACTCATCTAGATGTCTGAGACAGAAATGGCACCACATAGTAGTCATGTGGGGCAAGGAAAGAGGCCCAGAGATCATTTAGCCTGGTGGGCAAATACATAATCTAGAAATGCAGACAGAAACCTCAAAATGCATGCAGAGCAGAAAGCAGCTGAAAGATCAAGATGTAATCTCTAACCACGGGCCAACATTTAGGTCAACAGCAATATCTCTTGGTGGCCTCTTGGGGACAGACCCCTGGACTCTCAGTGAGTAATAACAAACAAAGGTAAGAATGGTATTGCCTGGGTGACATCCGCTAGGCAACCTTTCACATCAAAATTCCAGTTAACAAAAATTTCAAATGTGACTGTCTCACAAACTGTCAGACATCGTATTTTTACCCAAAACCCATTTTGGTTTTCAGCTGCAACTGAATGTTGTTCATGAGGTACTAAACCAAATGGTGGGCTTCCCAGACCCTTATCTTGATGCCTGAGGGTCTGAGAGTCTCCAGGTACTTGAGTCTAAAGGTGAAGAAGGATCATTGTCCTGGGCACTGTAGGTGGGGGAGGTCCAGGAGGGTAGAGCCTGGGCTGAAGCCTGGGGACACTTTGTTATGTTTCCTTTGGTTAATTCAGCCAAGCCTGCTACAAACCTGTATGAGAAACTATTGATAGTTGGCTTTCGGAGGCCAAGACGGGAGGATCACTTGAGCCCAGGAGTCTGAGACTTGCCTGGGCAACATAGTAGGAGCCCAGTCTCTACCAAAACCATTAAAAAATTATTCATACATAGTGGTATGTGACTGTAGCCCCAGCTACTGGGGAGGCTGAAGCGGGAGGATCACTTAAACTGGGGAGGTCAAGGCTGCAGTGAGCTGTAATCGCAACACTGCACTCCAGCCTTGGTGACAGAGTGAGACTGTCTAAAAATGAAAAGTAGAAAAAGAAGAAAAAACTAGTCTGTGTGGGCCATGTTGCCTGTTATCGTGAATTGGAGAGAAAAGTTTAAATTGTCACATATTTGTTTCTAAAACGTTATTGTAAATAAGTAGTTTAGCAATTTCAGTAAACTCTCATAGACTTTACACTCTTCAGCTGAGGATGGATTTAGGTTCTCCAGTCCCAGCTCCACTGTCAGCTACTTTGTAGCTACCATCTGAAGCAGGCATGGGTGGGAGCTGAAGTCTGCAGGAATCCTTAGCACATCTTCTGTGAAGGGAGGCAACTTTGTAATTCAGATCACACTCAGGATGATGTGGGGTTCCAGGTTAGGATATATTCTCTTCCATGAAATGGAACGCATGTATATAATAATTTAACATCAATGGAAATGTCGAATCCTAATGAGATACACAGAGACTGCTCTGGTACCCATGGAACCGCATTGCAAATCTCCGCAATGTTATTTCTATGTAGGATATAAATCTCTTCACCACGAGGCCCTGATGCGTCTCATCCAGTTCCAAAATTCTTGAAGATGCTTTATCATACCCCAGCAGTGAGGAAGAACTGGAGACCCTGGTTGGGGAGGTGGCAATTTATAGAAATGAAAATAGACAATTAAGCTTCAAACTAAATAAAATAGATAAGAACTAGTTACTGAAATGAAAGGCGAGAATTCAAATGAGGCAATTACGTGCTGCAGAATCTCAGCAGGTCTAGATTTTCAGGGAGAGGCAACCTTTCTTGTTTATAAGCAAGTCTCTTATTACACAAGGTTTGGGGATGCTGATACCTGTATCTCTTCCCAGTCATGTCTCATCCACAGTAAACCCCAAGCATCTGTTGGCATCATCAGCATTTGGTGGTCTGTAGAAAAGTCTCTATTCAAAAGCATGAGCCTTTTTATCCAATGTCTTTTCTATATATTACTAAGGAATTAAATCCATCTCAATCTTCACATTGCATCAGTGTCTCATTTACTCAGGGACTGTTCTAGAGACAAGGCAGATCCTGCGCTCGTAGGACTTACATTCAACTGGAGGAAACAACAAAAATACATGTAATAAATCTACACTGAATGCATGAGAGGGAAGAGGACACTAAGACATAGTATAACTATGCCTGTTGGACATGACAGTCAGAAAGAGGGAAGTCCCGACAGAGAGAACAGCAAGAGCAAAAGGCCGAGGCAGGGATGAACTCAGTATGTGTATTTTTCTTTTTAACTAATGTTTATAGCAATTATCAAACACTAGAAACTGACCTAAATAATTTGCAATGAATAGCTCCTTTAATTCTCACAAAAATTCTGAGTTAAATACTATTATTATTTGTAATATGTAGTATTTTATAAGAAAGCTGAGGCACAGAGAGTTTAAGTAGCCTGCCCAAGGTCACACAGCTGGTAAGTCATAGAGTCAGGATTCAAACCCAAGTCTGACCCCAACATCTTCGCTCATAACTGTTTTGCCAATGGTTTCTAAACACTGCTGCACATTGGAACCCCCTGGAAATCTTAAAAATAAACCAACAAAACAACAACAATGAAAAACAAACCAAAACAAAACTGATGCCTCCCTCCCTTGCCTCGCCATTCAGATATAATTGGCGTGAAGCAAGAGTTGGGCACTGGGGTTTTGACAGCTCCTAGGAGGTTGGGATATGGGGCAGATTTGGGGACCAAGGGCATCGTGCCATGCCCCATGTAGCATTTGAGGGTTTGAGGGCCTGAAAGAACACCAGCTTGTCTAGACTTGCTGAATAAGGGAGAGAGAGGCATTCCCTCCCTTCTTGTTCCAGTTGGTTGACTTTTTTCTATTTTCACACTTGCCAAAATCAAAAGCATCCACATAAAGAAGGTGAGCTCCTTAGAATCAAGAGGGCTGTGGTTGCAACAGAGATATCATTCACATCAGCAGTATGTTGTCAGGGCCTCAGTGTGCCTGGCTCTTATCCGTGCCTGCTGCACTCCCATCTTGCTGCTTGAACTCAGGAGAGCACCCACAAAGGCCACCAGAGGCCAGCCTTGCTGGGACAGTGGCTGGGACACAGCTAGTCCCTGACCTGAGGAGTGTCGGCCCTTCACTTTTGAGTGGGCTCGTTTTGTATTTTCTGCAGAAGTCATTGCTAAGTGAAAGTGGACCTTGTTTTTCTTCACCCTACCAATTGGCTGACTTGCATTCATGCTACATGTTGCTCTTCCATTCACCAGAAAGTTCAGTGAAACCAGCTAGTGGTCAACTACAGGCCATGGGGAAAAGTCTGGGCTGTGTCTGCTCTAAGATCACAGTGAGCATGGACACTTAGGGGGATGCCAGGGTATTTATTTAGCCTGTGGGTACTACAGAACTAGATAGGGGCAAGATTGCATTGTCAATTTCAAGTTTTGGCCTAGACACATCCCTACTATCTCCCCAAGGTTGGGAACTAGGGCTATTTTCCTGGTGCCAAGGTCCTCCTTGGTAAAACTCAGGCAGGTTAGGTGGTCACTATGGGGCTGTGGCTCAAGGTTTCATTGGTGTAGGGGGGAAGTTGGTTTGAGCATCTGCAATAGGCCTTCCAGCGTCTATTGACTCTGGAATGGGCAAATGTTAACTGCTCGGAAGACTGAGGAAATGTCCTTTCCCTGTTGATTAAAAAAGAGCACAAGGAAGTTGGGTGAATTTCCCAACACCATCTTTGGTGAGTTGTTTAACTGGAATTGGAAGTGATGGTGTTTTTGCCAGGCGTGGCTGGTTACACGCCCCACCCCTATTCAAGTGGAAGGAAGCCTTCTAAGGACTCCTAAATGGGCAGTGAAGCAATGAAAGAGGTAGTTAAGGCCCAGATGTCAAGGGTAAGCTTGGTATTTGTTACAGTGCTACAGCATAATACTTCATGTGATTAAAATGTTTCATAGGGTAGCAAAGGCTGTGCTGTAAAATGCCCCATCAAAGCCCCAGCTGGTGAACCAGGGATTATGAAACAAAGTTGCAGGTTGCAAGGCCAGTGTCATCCATATTCTCCATTCATGTTGTGCACAATTAGCATCCACAAGTAATGGCTCAGAGCTGACTACCAGTGTAAAGTTTTATGGGGCTTGCTACAGAAAGACGGAAAAGTCAAATGCATGTCAAAGACACCTGATTAAATTCTATTCCTTTAATATTTCTAAAATTATGAAATATTAGGACTATGAGTTGTATTTGTTCCTAATTTCAAACTATTTGGAGATTTCATGAAAAGTCATAGGCTAAGGTAAAATTTAAAAACGCTGGTGATATGTGATAACTATTAGCTAAGTTAATTCTCAGCCTGTGGGTTGTGGAGAGGTGATGGTGGTGAGGGGTTCATGGGAGGATTCTTTTCAGGATCTATTACAGGGAGTCTGAATCTGTATGTACAATTGGCTCTTGAACAACATGGATCTGAACTGTCCAAGTCCACTTATATGTGGATTCTTTTACCTCTACTGCCCTTGAGATAGACAGCAAGATTCACCCTTCTTCTCTCCCCTCCTTCTCAACCTATTCACCATGAAGACAGTAAGGGTGAAGACCTGTATAAAGATCCATGTTCACATAATGAATAGTAAATATATTTTATCCTCCTTATTATTTTCTTAATAACCTTTTCTCTGGCTCATTTCATTGTAGTAGTACAGTGTATAATATATATATATATATATATATATATATATATATATCATATACAATATGTGTTAATCGACTTCATGTTATCAATAAGGCTTCTGGTCAACAGTAGGCTGTTAGTAGTTAAGTTTGCAGGAGTCAAAAGTTATATGTGGATGACAACTGCCATGGCTCATGCCTATCATCTCAGCATTTTGGGAGGCCAAGATGGGTGGATTGCTTGAGTCCAGGAGTTTGAGACCAGCCTGAGCAACATAGAGAGACCTCCCCTCTACAAGAAATAAGCAAAATTAGCCAGGCGTGATGGCGCATACCTGTAGTCCCAGCTATGTGGGAGGCTGAGGCAGGAGAATCACTTGAGCCCAGGAGGTTGACGCTGCAGTGAGCCAAGATTATGCCATGACACTCCAGCCTGGGTGACAGAGAGAGACCTGTGTCACAAAGCAAACAGACACAAACCAAAACAAAGCTATGTATGGATTTTTGACTCTATAGAGTGTCAGCACTCCTAATCGTCACATTGTTCAAGAGTCAACTGTATATCACACATTGTATATAGACTCTCTCTCTCTCTGTCTCTCATATATATATAGTAGGTGCTAATCAGGTGAATAAAAACTTTACAGATTTCACACTAGCCTTTTTGCCATGTTCTATTTTCTTAATCAGCAAACATTAGAATTTTACTAATAAATGCTGTGCCCCTTTTCCTTGAAATAAAAAGGAATGAAATCCTTGTATTAATGATGTGACAGTAAGTAATGAAACCAAGCTCAGATGATGTGAGAGAATGAACACTTGTGGTCTCTTCCTCCTGGTTGGGAGAATTCTAGGTCTGTCAGTAGATCTGGACTGAATCAGGCCATTGGGCAGAGCAATAGGCTTGAGAGGGCCAGGTTCTGCTGTGCTTATCCACACTGGAGAGAGAGGAAAACCAGTGTCTCAAGAGGTTGGCAGAACAGATCCAGGGATGGAAAAAGAGTGGGAATGAAGGATATGGAAGTACAATGGCTCTGGTTTGTTGGAGAGTTAGGAGAGTTTAAGAGAGAAGAAGGAGAGGACATTGGGATAGCTTCTGTAGATGTGAAATATTAAAAAATACAAATATCAGGAAATACAATTTTAAGTTGTCTTTAAATTTAAAATGGACAAATAAAATCCCCTCTCAAAAGACTTCAGGAAAGATTCAACTGGCATTTTAGGTATGTTTAGCTGATGGATCATTATTTCTTTGAAAATAACACTATACAGGAATGAACTTTCGAGGAGAAGCCACGGAAGGCATCACTATGCACAGATTACAATGGCTCTGCAATTTCTATGCCCTTTCTCTCTTTCTCCCCCACTGATACTCCATGCATCTGGAAAGAACAGCTACTGCAGCTAGAGAGCCTGAGCCTGAGCCCAATGAGGTCAGAATCTCTGATAGGCAAATGGATTTGGACCTTGTCATTCTTAATGCTTGAAAGTTAAGACCATAGTGGAAATCAGTGGTAATTTGCTGGCAATAGCTGAGTTATGGTTTTAGGTAGCACATCAGTGAAAGAGGTCATGAGAGGGAGGAAACTGGAATATTACAAATACTGTCATTTTAGAGGAAAGGGGACGTTTTTTCCGGAACTTGGAGGGAACAGCTTGCCATTACAGATGGCCGGACCCATTACTAAGGGATGCCGAGGCACAAGAATTATACAAGGTAACACAATACTAATTTGGAGCTCTGGAAACCCAGGACTCATCTGCCAATCATAAGCACTATGCCATGCTTATCTTCCTGCCAAATGTGAGTGCAGTCATGCAACACCAAATTCATACTGGTGGCCATGGTCAAGGGGAAGATACAAGGTCATGAGGGGAAACCGCTAACATTGCCTCATCATAGAGAAGGCTGAGTTTATACAAAACCAGAGGAAATCATGTAAAGTGGAAACCCCAAGGACCCGGGAGCCTTGGTTAAATTTCCTCTCAAAGCAAAGCATCTTGTAGTTTTCATTCTTAACACTCCTTACAATTACAATTAGGTATGGAGTAATTATTTATTCAATGTCTTTCTCTTTAGAATATAAGTTCCATGTGAGCAAGGATACTCAGGGTATTGTCTCGTGTGTGGATATATCCCTAGTGCCCAGCACAGCATCTAGCTCATGATAGGTGCTCAACGATTATTGGTTCAGTGAGGGAATAAAATTAGTGTAATTGAGGGTGGAACAAGAAATGAACACACAAGTCTAGGGGATGAATGATGAAGGAATATGATCTAGAAGAAAGAGGTGAAAAGAAACTCTGTACAAATACAGATTTAGGCAAAGCAAGTAAGTTCCTCCCATTGAGGGTAAGACTGGGTCCTCTACAACATGGGTGCATAAATTGCAGTCCGTGGACCAGGAATATTAGCATCACCTGGGAGCTTTATGGGAATGAAAGATCTTGGCCCCACTTCCTAAAATAGAATCTGCATTTAAACAGATGTCTAAGTGATTTATGGGCACATTACAGTCTGAGAAGCACTGCTCTACTGCATAAGCAAATACCCTGCTTCTAAGGAAGAAGAGGAGGAAGAAGGAGGGAGAAAGAGGCCACTGCTGAGGACACTCAGAACAACAGTGACTGAGGATGGAGGAAAGTGTGGGAATCTGTCCTACTGAACCCTTCACACAATAGGTGTGATATTCAGTCTTAGAGAAGTCTGCTATTAGTACAAGGAAGAAGGTGAAACAATATAATGGAGACTCATCATGGCCATTACTGAAGCTGGTATGTGTGATGTGACTGAGAGCCAGCAAGTCAAGCCAAGTTCTAGCACTATGAATCTTACTGACTCTCACGTGGAAACATCACAACATTCACATAGAGAAATGGAAAGCCTGAAGTATAGAACCGTTTACTTCCAGTTTGTTCATACCAGTTGGCTGAATTTGAGAGACATGAGAAAAAATAAGTACAAATGAGCAAGCCTTGGGAGGTAAAGAGTTGGTTATACCAATGGTAAAGGTCAGTGATGTTCAAATTCTGTCTTCTGAAATTCTGGTGCTCTCAAGTGATCCCTTAGTAGATGGCATGGAGATGGAGGAAGTGAGAGGAAGATAGAGCAGGAGGTCAGATCCAGCCAAAATCTCTGTTTTAAATGTGTGGGTTCTGCCAATTACTGGAATGAAGAAAAGGAATATGGATTGGTATGTATGGCATTTCGGTGAGATTAAGAAAAGAGGGTTTGATCAGTGGAAACAGTTTTAACCTAAACAATTACAAAAGGTCATGAGGTATGTTCAGATTCTCCCTTTTTGAAATGAATGTAACACAGAGCCTGAAGAAGTTCACTTTTGCAGGTACCTGCTGTTTAACACCAGCCATGCAGCACCCATGGCTTCATCACATCTGGATTTCAGATCTCTTTCCAGCTGTGCCCAGGTGTAACCTCAGAGTCTGTCTTAACATGTAACTCTAGGCAGTCATTAGCAATTAATTGGAAATGGCTTTGGAAATGAAATTCATTTAACAATTTTAGGTTCCAGGAGATAGAAAGACATGTCAATATTTTCTCCAATTACTTACATTTTAGTAATGTAACAATGATCTTGTATGAGGACAAGACATGAGCATTTGTAACTTTTCCTAGCTACTCAGCTCTGTTTGAAACATACCACACTTTGTATGACTGGGATATTTTCTACCTTAAAAATAACACCTCCCTAAGAAAGGAGCCCACTGCCCATTTCTTCCCATCCTCCCTTGTAGATGGACCTATACAAGACTTCTGATTGAAAGACAGCAGTATAATGAAGCTGGTGCTTCACAGAATCCATGTTTGAATAAAGGGAGTGATGCAGGAATCTACCTTTCTAAGTCATTAATGGTGGAGATTCTGGCATCTGGTTACCAACTTCAGTGGTATGAGCTGAGGTATCTTTATCCAACTGCAGCAGTAATGAGGTCCTGACTGAAGCAGAGGTACCAGAGGTGCTTTCTGAGTGGTTGCTACCTTTGTAGCCTCTAGACATGATGCTGTAATTCTCCTAGAGATTTTTAAATACTCTTTACTCTTTCTTGTTAAACTAACTGGAGTGGGTCCTGTTGTTTGCAACTAAGAATCCTGACCCCGTAGTTTAAAAAAAAAAACAAAAACAAAAACAAAAAACAAACAAAAAAAACGCGAATTCTTCATCCTTCCTTACATGTGTTATCGATTGCTGCCTAATATATTATCCCACGACTAAGTGGCTTACAACAATAATAATATTACATTATCTCTCACAGATTCTGGGGTTAGGAATATTCAGGAGTGGCTTAGCTTAGGCTTGCAATGGCTCTGTGGGCAGGGATGGCAATCATCTGAAGGTTTGACTCGGGCTGGCGGATCCATTTCCAACATGACTGGCAAGTTGGGGCTGATTGTTAATATTTGACTTCAGTTTCTCTCCATGTAGACTTCTCTACAGGTCTGCTTGACTGTTCTCATGACAAGTGGCTGCAGGGCTTTCTGCAGAGCAAGAAGTTCATAGTGAGAGAAACAGGCAGTCTCTTTCTAGCCTGGGCAGTCCAACACCATCACGTCTACCACATTTTGTTCATTAGAAGTGAGTCAGTGGTCAGGCGTGGTGGCTCACACTTGTAATCTCTGAACTCTTGAGGCTGAGGCGGGTGGATCATGAGGTCAAGAGATCGAGACCATCCTGGCCAACATGGTGAAACCCTGTCTCTACTAATAACAACAACAACAACAAATCCAAAAATTACCTAGGCGTGGTGGCATGTGCCTGTAGTATCAGCTACTTGGGAGTCTGAGGCAGGAGAATCGCTTGAACCTGGGAGGTGGAGGTCGCAGTGAACTGAGCTTGTGTCACTGCACTCTAGCCTGGTGATAGAGTGAGAATCTGTCTCTAAAAAAAGAGAAATAAGTCTTAAGTCCAGCCCACCTTCAAGAGGAGGAGAATAGCACTACCTTTTGAATGTGGCAGTGTCAAAGAATTTGTGGTTACATTTCAAGACCACCAACCATGCCATTTGCCAAGTAACTTTGTAGTATCTTCCTACAATAGATGAGTGAAACTGCCCTGCCTCGTAACTCTGGACTCAGTCATCTGACTTGATTTGGCCAAAGGGATCTTAGAAGACATGATGCAATGAGAGATTTGAAAAGTGCTTCATGTCTTCACTGGTCCTCTTGCATCTCTGCTATCACCATAGAATGTATCCAGGGCAGCCAATTAAAGGATGAGATTTGTGTGGTACAAAGTCTAATATACTAGTTATCCATGGCCACTTAACAATTTATCTCCAAACTTAGCAGCCTAAAACAATAAATACTTGTCTTTCAGGACCTCTGTGGTTCAGGAACTCAGCAGCAGCTTAGCTGGTCAGTTCTGGCTCAGGGGTTGCAGTCATCTGAAGGCTTGACTGAGGCTGGAGGACCCATTTCCAAAACATTCATGTGAATGGCAAGTTGGTGCTGGTTATGGAAGCCTTGGTTTCTTGCCATGTGAAATTTCTCCATAGGGCTGATTATGTATCTTCATAAGACAGCATCTGGCTTCCATGAGACTAAATGATCCAACAGAACAAGGTAGAGGCTACAATGTCTTTTGTGACTAATCCTTAAAATAACTCTGTTGTTTTTGGAATATCTTATTAGTTACACAGGTCAGCTCTATTTTATGTGGGAGGGGACTACTTAGGGGCATGAACACCAGGACGGAAAAGTCACTGAAGACCATCTTGGAGGATCACAACTACACAGAGTTGCCGGAGTCATTCCAGTTGAGGCCAGCTTAGATCAGCCAGTATCTAGCCTAATGCCAGACATTAGCCCCGGGAGCTTAGCGGAGCTAGCTGCCCAGGCAACCCCAGCTGGCTCCAGATGTGTAAACAATAATCTAGGTTTTGTGGTTGTTTGTTTAGCAGCATTCTTACACGCAGCTATGAAAATGTGCTGATACAGCACATTAGTGACACTGGAGGAAATTTATAGGACTATGAATTAGAATTACAAGAATCCCTAGCCTTGGTTTTCCAATTAGCTAATACTAAAATTTATAAATAAATAGGATCTCTACTTTTAGGGATTTATATTCTAATCATTTGTATACATTTAAGCATTTGGGCCACTCATTTGTTTCTCTTGCAAAATAAAGCTCAGGAATAAATGCATGCATTTGCTTTTACTCTGAGTTGTTCACAAACTGCTTTGGTGTATAAAGAGTGGAATTATTTTTCCTAGACTTTTTGAGATTGAAAAAATCACTTTTATTAATCTTAATTTACATATACTACAATTCACTAATTTTGAGTATACAGTCTGGTGAGTTTTAATGAATGTATATAGTCCTGTAGTCATTACCATAATCAAAATATAGCACATGGCCATCAACCCCCAAAGTTTGTTTGTATCACGTGCACCTTAAAGTGAACTTATTATTGAAGTAAAACATACATGCAGAAAAAAGCATAAGCCATAGGTGTGCGGCTTGATGAATTTTCACCATGTGGATCCAATATCGCAATCAAGATATAGAACATACAGAAACTCCAGGGGTTCTCACATGTCCCCTTTCCCAAGTGGTAACCACTAACTTAAGTCACCATAGGCTGGTTGCCTGATTGTGAACTTTAATATAAATGGAATCATATTATAAGTATTCCATTGTGTCTTTTGTTAAATAATATGCTTGGTGAGATTATTTCATATTGTTGCATGTAGTTATATAATAGTTTATTCTCATTGCTGTCTAGTATCCCACTGTCTGAATATATAACAATTTATTTATTCATTTTACTCCTGAGAAACATTTGGGTTGTTTCCAGTGTGGGGCTATTATGAACCCACTATGAACATTCTGGTCCATGTTTGCTTGCATTTTTTGATGGCTTTGCTTTTGTTAGGGGATAGTAGAAATAGAATAGAATAAAAAATTGCTCATTCATTTTGATCCAGTTTGCTATTTTGGGCACTTGCCAGAAAAGAACAGAAATTTCAGAGGCGATTTTGCCTGATAGAAGATTAGGTCTCAGGTTTATATTTGCTCTATTTTATGAAAAAATAAAAATAAAAATAAAGAATGTATTTTGAAATTCGAGAGGCAGGTTATCAAGATGGTCAAATAGTATTCACATACTAGTCTCTTGAGTACCAACCCTTCTTCCCTCTCTCCCTCCTTTTTCCTTTTCCCTCTCTCTCTTCCTTCCAATCATTTGTAGATGGATATAAATTTTAAAAAACTGAGTTGAATAATCCTCAGGTGGGTTTTTTTTTTTCATGAAAATGAAGATAAAGTCAAATGGTTTTCAATTTGCTCTAAATGTTTTATTTTCCTGGGAAATAGCTTTCAGTTTTTGTAAACATTGAGACATTTTTGTTGTCTCAAATTTCATTCTGTTTATTACATCCTGCCAGATGGGTCTCCATAAGCCATAAAGAAGGCCAGGGCAGCCATCATAACCCACATCCTCTCCATTCCTGAGACTGCTAGTCCTGCCATTACAGGCAACCTACCATTTCATCTGCCAATGATGGTGAGCAAGTTTCAATTTGGGCTGGACAGACCACAAAATGATCTACAACTGGCACGTTGCAGGCTGTTATTTTGTAGACTATAGGCTAGTTTGAAAGTCCTGTTCCATCTAGGGAAGCTCACCTGTTCAAAATTGAAATTACTACTATACAAGGACTAGTGGAGGACAATCCCTATGCTCTATAAGCCACACATGTATTCAGGAAAAAAACTACATGTTCTAGTTGCTTCTAGTTCTTTTCTTGGACAAACTACCAGTTAATCTATTTTTGAAAGGTCCTTCTATCTGTGGACTTCATGGTAGACATGTGAGTTCAGCTACCCGATGTTCACTCCCCTTTGACGTTTCTCAAGAGCCCTTCATGTTCAAGTCAGGTGGGACCCCACCCACAGCATCAAATTTGGCCCCAACTGGTTAAGCCAACTGCACTTTAGCCTCTGTGATCTGGTCATCATTGGCCACATGTTGTAAGTCAGGCCAATCTGACCAGTGCACTCACTTTTGGCTCTTTGGTTTGTGTTATTGGGATAGAAAACTGTCTGCATTTTGCAGGATTTGAAAATGCAATCACTGAGTTCGGGGCTCTTTGCAGCCTTCTTCTCTGCAAGGCCACACAGTCTGTTGTGCAAGGAAACAATATCAAGGAAGCAGCATTTGTCATATTTAGGCTCTAGCCTTTCCCCATTCTTCCGAGGTAAGCTTGGGGGAAAAGTTTTGCTTCTCCCTCTCAGTAGTGTCCATTTCAGTAAATGCAGACCTATTATCAACAACTGAACTGAGAAACCCTGAGTAGCCAGAGAAGCAGACTACTTCATTTAGGGTGACTTTCAACACATTTGCAAAAGAAGCCTATAAATAGCCTAAGGGTGAGGTTTCTGTTTCTTCTCCTCAAGGCAGATCGGATTCTGTGAAGTACACAGGGCTTGGTGTTACAATCTCATTCTCTTTGAGGTAGAAAACCTACTCAATAGGAATCATTTGCATTTCTATTTGAGCAGCCTGGAGACAAATACAGTGAAATGAATAGCCTTTTAATTTAATTGGCTTCCCAGTGTAAATCCAAAAATAGAAGGCACAATCCATCCCAGAGTTACTGTAGAAATCACTGAGGGCCAAAGCCTAGCACATAACACGCCCCCCAGAGTCTAAGCATCTTTCTCCCTGATGCCAGACTTCCCATGGAAACCAGGGTGAGGTGGGGCTGGGGGATCCAGTCCCTAATGGACATACTCACGTCTATTTACTGGTGATTAGTTGTGGTTAGCTTCTCTTCTCTTCTTCAAATATAAACTATGCTGGATAGTAATAAGAAGAAAGGCGTGTTACATATTCATGTACTTTTCAAAATCAAAATAGAGCCAATGAAGAGAAGAAAGCAAATACATTTTGAGTTTTTTAAATGAAAATTCAGGAGGGTATCATAGCATGGCTAAAAGTAAAAGTCCATTTAAGAGGCTGCCTGAAAGTTCTGACATCTCTATTTTTCTGTCTCTGAGAGCTGAAATTCTGTTAGAAAGTCCTGGGGTAAATCTGGCCTTTGGGGTGGAAGTGAAGAAAGGAGAAGGTAGATGCTGCCGGGCCTGAAGGCTAACTTTTCCTATTCTTTCTACAGCTGAAAGACATCTAAGCAGAATACCAGCCTCTAGTGGTCACTTCTAGAGGAGGATTTGGGGGAGAAGAAGACCAGGTGTAGACATGGTGCCTTATGTTGCTGGGGAGGGTTGGAGAAGGTAATGGGGACAACATCAGCCTTCTGTGGAGAGCAGGTGTTTTCCTCAAATGATCTTTTCTTCTTCACAGACAAAAAGAGCCATTCATGTCTGGCTTCTCTGAAACTTCTGTTTTTGTCCTCAAAAGAGTACACATTCCTTAGGTTGAATAATATGTACTTCTGTAGAATTTTGGGAGAATTCAAATGTTGAGGGGAACATATGATAGAAACACCATAAGATATTGTATTTTAAAAATAAGAGAATAACTTGCCTTGTTTGGCTAAACCAGAAGGTTCCAGAAAGGAGAATAACCAGTGTCCTCTTCATCACTGAAAGCTGCCCACTTGATTCAATCCCGTACTTCCAGTAGCAAAGAAAGCATAGCTCAAGTGACCCTCACCGACCTCCCCGGGAGCAGGAGCAATTCCTTCCATAGAAGGACTGTTTTGCTCTGTTTTGTTTTGTTGTTGTTGTTGCTGTTGTTGTTGTTGTTGTTGTGAGACAGGGTTTCATTCTTGTTGCCCAAGCTATAGGGCAGTGGTGTGATCTTGGCTCACTGCAACCTAACCTCAGCCTCCTGGACTCAATTGACCCTCCCACCTCAGCCTCCCAATTAGCTGGAACTACAGGCACGTACCATGATGCCCAGCTAATCTTTCTACTTTTAGTAGAGATGGGATTTTGCTATGTTGCCCAGGCTGGTCTCGAACTCCTGGACTCAAGAGATCCACCCACTTCAGCCTCCCAAAGTGCTAAGATTACAGATATGAGCCACTGCGCCCAACCAAGGATTGTCTTTTAACCAGGTTCTGTGTGTGTGTGTGTATGTGTTTAATTATTTCTGCAAGACCATGGACCGCTACAAAACTGTATAGGAGGCTCTAGTGAATTTTGGGTTAGACATGCACCCCTGCCCTCTCCAACCCTCTTGAGTGTTTCTCCTCTCTTCTTGCCTTTCGTGTGGTTCCCCCAGCCATCCTCAACTAACCCTATACCTGTGTTGGAAACTTTAGTGGATCACCTCATTTCCTTCCGCCCTCCCTCCCTCCCTCCCTCCCTTCCTTCCTCCTTCCCTCCCTCCCTTCCCTCCCTCCCTTCCTTCCCTCCCTCCCTCCCTTCCTTCTTTTTCCCTCCCTCCCTCCCTCCCTCCCTCCCTCCCTCCCTCCTTCCTTCCTTCCTTCCTTCCTTCCTTCCTTCCTTCCTTCCTTCCTTCCTTCCTTCCTTCTTGCTTTCACACTGTGTCTCCCTCTGTCTCCCAGGCTGGAGTGCAGTGGTGCAATCTTGGCTCACTACAACCTCCGCCTCCTGGGTTTCAAGTGATTCTCCTGTCTTAGCTTCCCGAGTGGCTGGGATTATAGCTATGTGCCACGACACCAGGCTAAGTTTTGTATTTTAAGTAGAGACAGGGTTTCACCGTGTTGGCCAGGTTGATCCCGAACTCCTTGCCTCAAGTGATCCACCTGCCTCAGTCTCCCAAAGTGCTAGGATTATAGACGTGAGCCATCACGACTGGCCCCTCATTTACTTTTCAGAACAACCTGAAGACAAAGGTCAATTGTTTGTTCCATTTTACAAATGCAGAAAGTGAGCCCTAGAGAAGTGTTTCAAGTTCCCCTAGTATTCATGTTCTAGTCACGGATTTCTGAAGTTTTGAGCAGCCCCTACGTCCCTAAGAAATATATCTCCATTTGAGAAATACTAGTTGCTAGGAGAAGTTAAGGATGTGGTAGTTCTTTAGGGTAAGGCGCTGTCAGGACCACCTGACACGTGAAGTCTGATTCTGCACTGGCCATCTCTCCTTGGGGAGGGAGCCACCTGCTTAGATGGGATAAGTGGAACCATAAAAGTGGGGATGGATTCCCTGACTTTGCAAACAATGACAACTTTCTTTATTTTGGCAAACACTTGCCATCCTCCCATGGTGTCAAGTGTGGCACTACTCACTAATAACACTAAAAGAGTCAGTATCACTTAGAGAACAGAACTGGAAGTAAAGAGAAACATGCTTCACTGCTAGCTCTGTCACTAGCTGTCTTGTAACACAGGGCAGGCCCTGCTTTGGGCTTCAGTTTTTCATCTGTGGCATGAGAGTTTTTCATTAGATAATTGCTAAGGTCACTATTTTAGTTAAACTGCTTGCAAAAAGGAATTCAATCTTCATTTAATATGCACGGTACAAATTGGAAACCTTTGAGTACAAAGGTTTCCAGTCAACTTGTGTGTGTGTGTGTGTGTGTGTGTATGTGTGTATGTGTGTGTGTGTGTACATGCTTGCCTTTCTCTTTCTCACCTTTGGGATCATTTCTGACTTCCTTCTTGGTCTGTTAATAATTAATAGCACTGGCATGTATAAGCCAGTGGTAATATGTTTTGATTTTATCATTTCTTTCATGAATTATGGATATCATTAAAAAGAGATTTTTTAGAAGTCCAAAAAGGGAATGGAAGTTGCTGGGGGGTCAGAGGAGGTTAGAGGGCACACAACCTTGCTCTACTATCATCTGTCAGGTTTAATAAATCACTTTCAGCTTGAAAGAATTTGAAACGGCTGGTGGCTCCTGTCCATTCTTCACATCTCCTTCGTGGGTGGGAAGACAGCCACAGCCGGAACACAGATTTATAACTAGAGCTGTGAACCCCTCCACCTATGAAGAAGTAGATCACCACTGAAAGTGGGTCTCCCTTAGATGCCATTCAAGACTGTAAATCCCTGAACTGCTCAATTGACAAACTCAAATTTCCTACAGACCTGGAATCATGAAACTGAAGTTCTCATGCTGACATTGTCTCTGGCCAACTGTGGCTTTGAACAAGGCAATGAACCTATGGGTTTCCTTATTTCTGAAATGTTAAAACAATGCCGGACTCATCTTGTTAATAAGACTGTTTTCAGAGTAAAATTAAATTGTGTGTCTTAAAAACAAACAAAACCTCTATTCTTTGAAAGACACCATTAAGGAAAAACGGCAAAAAAGGCAAGTCACAAACTGGGGGAAAATATTTCCCAAACATATGTAAAAAAGGATTTGTATCTAGAATATATAAAAAACTCCTATAGCTCAATAGTAAGAGAAAACATCTAATTTAAAAATGGGTAATATATTTGAACAGACACTGTGTAAAAGAATATTATAGTCAAAAATGTACAAATAAGATGGTTTTCATTTTTCTCTCTGGGTTTTATCTTGTATATTTGAGAATTTTTGTTTGTTTGTTTGTTTTGTTTTTTGAGACAGAATCTCTCCCTGTAGCCCAGGCTGGGGTGCAGTGGTACAATCTCGGCTCTCTGCAACCTCCGCTTCTCAGGTCCCGGTTCAAGCAATTCTCCTGCGTCAGCCTCCCGAGTAGCTGGGATTATAGGCACACACCACCAGCTAATTTTTGTATTTTTAGTATAGATGGGGTTTCACCATATTGGCCAGGCTGGTCTTGAACCCCTGACCTTGTGATCTGCCCGCCTCGGCCTCCCAAAGTGCTGGGATTACAGGCGTGAGCCACCGCACCCGGCAATATTACTATGTTTTAAGCGTTATTTATCTTTTCTTCTGTTAATACTGCTCAGTATAATTATTTTATTGCAGATATTGTTCTCCATTGTGTTTTTCTCTTTCTTTCTTTCGTTCTTTCTTTCTTTCTTTCTTTCTTTCTTTCTTTCTTTCTTTCTTTCTTTCTTTCTTTCTTTCTTTCTTTCTTTCTTTTTTTTTGAGACAGGGTCTTGCTCTGTTGCCCAGGCTGGAGTACAGTGGCACAATCATAGCTCACCGCTGCCTCGAACTCCAGGGCTTAAGTGATCACCCTGCCTCAGGCTCCCAGAGTAGCTCCCAGAGTAGCTGGGACTATGGGTGTGCACTACCGCATTCAGCTATTTTTAAAGAAATATGTTGTGGAGACAAGGTCTTGCTATGTTGCCTAAGTTCCTGGGCTCAAGCAGTCCTTCAGCCTTGGCCTCCCAAAATGTTGATATTACAGACATGAGCCACCACACCCAGCCTCCGCTGTGTTTTTGGTCTCTAGAAGTTACGAGTCTTCTTTTACCTTTTATGTCTCTTTGCATGCTTTCCTCTACCTTCTTATTCAAGAGATATATTTGAGGTATTCATAACATATATTTATAATTTTTTAAACATCCTTGTATATTAAGGATATTAATCTGTGTCATTTCTCTATTTCTTTTTTTGTTTGTTTGTTTTTGAGACAGAGTCTTGTTCTGTTGTCCAGGCTGAGGTGCAGTGGCATGATCTTGAGTCACTGCAACCTCCACCTCCTGGTACAAGCGATTCTCCTGCCTCAGCCTCCCAAGTAGCTGGGATTATAGATGCAAGCCACCATGCCACCTAGTTTTTTGTATTTTTAGTAGAGACGGAGTTTCACAATTTTGGCTAGGCTGGTCTCGAACTCCTGACCTCAGGTGATCTGCCCGCCTCGGCCTCCCAAAGTGCTGGGATTACAGGTGTGAACCACCAGGCCCAGTCCATTTCTCTATTTTTATAGGTTGATTTTTCTCCTTATTGTGGGTTCTATTTCTACACTTGTTTGCATACCTGGTAATTTTTGACTGAATGTCTGACACACTGTTGGATTATTTTGGTCTTCCTTTAAACATACTTGAATATTATACCTAGAAATAGTTGGGTTCTTTCGAGGCTTGTTTTAATCTTTATTAGGCAGTACTAGAACCTTTATTCTAGGGCTATTTGATTCTACTGCTGAGGCAATATCCTTCTCAGTACTCAAACAGATGCCCCATGTATCATGAAGTTTCTTCATTTTGCTATTAAAATGGAAGCTATTTATGATTCTCAAGGAGCTCTGAGAAGTGTTCCATTTACTTCTTTCCAGTGGTTCTTTTTCTAGCTTTGAGTGGTTTCCTCACATACATAGGCTAATCAGCACTCAGCTAGAGATTTAGTGAGAACTGCCTGCAGAACTCTGAAACTCTCTGTGTCTATTTCTCTTCTCCCACATTCTACCTTGCAAACTCTAGCTTTCTTGGTTTTACCTGCCCCTGGCTCTGTGTGGGTTCCCCTGTACAGAAGCCTGAAAAATCTCTCCTAATAGTAAGCTGGGACAATCATAAGGTTTACCTTCTTTCACTCCCTTGAGAATCGCTGTTCAGTGCTGCCTGTTGTACAATGTGTGAAAACCATTGTTTCATATATTTTGTCCGGTGTTTTTAGTTGTTTATGATGAAAGAAAAAGATCTAGTTCTTGTTACTCTATTATGGCTGGAAGCAAAAGTTCCAAATGTGTGCATTTCGCTGCATGTAAGTTATACTTCATCATGAACTATCATGATGCACTCTCTTCCACGAGGCTACATCATAACCTAGACACTGAGGATAATTTTGTAAAACTCCGCGTGTTGTGGAGGGGCTAAAAAGTAACAGAGGAGACTGGCTAGAAATTGCAGAGCAGTGTGTAACTGAACGATGTAGCTCTGCTGTAAATGCATCACCCATATGGTTACTGCAACCCATGCCATTTCAGAGTCAGCTGGCTGTGCATCACTTTGCCTGGCTATGCTCAGGGCAGGCTGGAAGTGCCGCAGAATCAACGCCTTTCAGAGCAGTCTTCAACCCGTGACTGGTGGGAATTGGGGAATGAACACGCCAGCGACTTCATCCTCAGGGAGATAACTCTGCAGAGTGTCTTCTACATTGTTTCCAGACTTACCCAGAAAAATCAACCTCCAGTTGCTCACAGTGGTAACTAGCTGTTAACCTCGCCTTTCTTCACTACCCTTCATGCCCTGTCTCATGTATTTCCTCCTCTCCACTCCACCCCATAATTAGTATTTTCTGAGATTACCCTCTAAAGTAGGCCACTTATAGATGAATTCTTGTCTCAGGGTCTGCTTCTGGGGGAGCCCTAAATATGACAGTAACCAACAGTGCCTTAATCCGGCTACCCACTGGTCAGCCATTCCCCATTGGGGAAGGACTAGAGTCCCACAGGCCCAGTGTGTTCCCAGTTTCCTGCTTATCCTTACCTATCATCTCAAACGTGAATGATGTAGCATGTCTTTTGCTGGTGGAAGTATCAAATGAGAATCCATTTCTAGAGGACAATTTGGACAGTAAATACAGATTTGAAAATGCCTATCACTAGAAATGTATTTGAAGAAAATAAATGAGGATCTATATACAATTTGGCTCTGAGACTTTGCATTGCAGCTATGAATGTCAACAGTGGGCCATGTGAAAATGATGGCCTACTTTTATAATGGAATACTTTGCATTCATTAAAAATAATGTTAAAGATGATTGTATTCTGGTAGAGGAAAATGTTTAAAATCTATTTTTAGGTGCAAAAGGCAGGATATAAAGCCATAAATGCAGTATGATCTTGTTTGGTTTAGTAGCTGATAAGGAAAATTTCTGCTTGGACCTTGCACATACACTGAAAGTCCTGACCCCTGCATAACCCAAAGCTTGCTTGAGCCTTTAACAGCTCATCTCAGACCCAAATGAGAACTATAGTCCAGTTTAATGCCCATCTAGATGACATCACACAGCAACAACTACCCACTTCAGGATCTCAGGAGAGAATTTTCCATCTTCTACAATAAGTCACAAAGTGCCTGTCAAATCCTCTCTCATTTGGAAGGACGTCCTCCCTGCCTTCTGTCCAGCCCTCACACCACCCAATGGAGAGGCCTGCTGCACTCCCCAAAGAAAGGCACGGCTTTCCTTGCCTTACATATGCATTCAGCCTCAACAGAGAACATTTTTTGGGTCTTGGTTATTCTTTGACATATTTGAATGTAGTTGTTCACTAGTTTGAGTCAAATAAATATTATATACAAGACTTCTCCGAATACCTTTTGAGTGCCACACACCTGTGCAGCATAAAACATAATAATTTTGAGTTACTGAGGATAGAGGATTTTCAAGAAGTAATTTGAACCTGAAGTGAAAATTCTACTCATGACCTGCCCTCCTCTCCTTTTCCTCTTTTTTTTTTTTTTTTTTTTTTGAGAAGGAGTCTCTCTCTGTGGCCCAGGCTGGAGTGCAGTGGCGTGATCTCTGCTCACTGCAAGCTCCGCCCCTGGGGTTCACGCCATTCTCCTGACTCAGCCTCCCAAGTAGCTGGGACGACAGGCGCCCGCCACCACACCCGGCTAATTTTTTTTGTATTTTTAGTAGAGACGGGGTTTCACCGTGTTTGCCAGGATGGTCTCCATCTCCTGAGCTGGTGATCCGCCTCCCAAGGTGCTGGGATTACAGGCGTGAGCCATCACGCCCAGCCTCCTTTTCCTCTTTGATTTTTTTTTTTTTTTTTTTTTTCCTGCCTGTATAAGGTACCAGTTGAGCCACAGGGACGAGAGTTGAAGACATGGCTCATTCGTCTTTAAGGAAGGTATGTTAAAAGTGGCAGGGCTTTGGGTGAGAATTAAGAGATATATGGAAACAAATAGTTCAGAGTTTATTCTGGAACTGATTCATGACAGATACAGAGAGAATTTTCAAGCCATCTAATCTAAGTTTGCCAATTAACAGCTGAGGGATAAAGCCAAGAGATTAAATGATTTTCTGTAATCTAACAAGTAACAAACGAGGACAATTGAGTATTTACATTAAGACTTTCAAATCTTTTCTACTTATTTATTCAAGGGAGAACCTTCCTCTTATTGCACCCCCTTGTTTATTTAAAGGAGACAAGAGTAGGTTTGTATTAAAGTCATTCATGAGCTTGGCGGAATCATTTTTAGAGGAATGATTCTCAAACCAGGCTATTGGCTAGTTTGCTAATTATTTGGCTAATTACCTGAAGAACATCTGAAAAATATTAAGCCTTGTGTTTCACCCTTTGCAAGTTCTGATTCAGCAAGTGTGAGGTGGGTCCCAGAGAAACATATTTTTAAATAACTCTCCAGGTAATTCCTAAGTGCAGCCACATATTGAACCTGGGTTTGACAAAGCCTTGGGCAATCAACCTGGGAGGGAACTGGGGAAGATGGGAAGAGAAAATAGGAAATTTACTCTCAGGACTCAGACCACTTATTTCCTCTAGAGCAAATTCATTTCCACTCTGGCTGGTAAATACTGTGAAATGTATACATGAAATCTATACCTTCACAGGAATTTCCCAGTTTGGGTGGAGATGAATTTCAGGACTGGCAAGCAGTCTTCTGCCTCCTCTAATATGATAATGAACATCGAGCTATTGGCTCAAATATGCCTCTGTCAGAGATTAGCAGTAGATGTGACTTGGCTGTTTGTCTGGTTGTAGAACAAGGCTTTCGTGTTTCCCCATTTTATTTAAAAGCCCATTTCTTCCTTCTCCCTACAGTATAAGCACAAATCATAATGTTTTCTTTTCTTTTCCAATAACAAATGTCTGTAGGGGCTATAGGCTTCATTGTTTGGTAAGCCTGACAGATTTCTCCTATCATTTGTTTGATTAAAAGACTCGGTAACTTTTAGGAGTCCTGCTGCTGGTTTCTTCCCATGTGAATGAAATACAAAACAAAAGGCTTGACGTGCCAAGGAGTAGGCAGGTGTGTTTACATGGATTCTATCTATAGCAGCTGTTTACTGTTGGAGAATGGATTTCTTCATACTGTGAACTTCAACATTATGGAACTTTAAGATTGTGTTAGTTCCAAGTGCTCTTTGACCGTCTTCTCTCTTTCTAACTTTGCTCATGTTGGTCCTTGAGCCAGTTGAGCCAGTCTTGTTCCTGGCGTTGTGGTGAGTCTGAACTAGAGGTTCCATGAATGGATGAGCTGGAACCCTTATCTATGCTGAAGATGTTATGGTCACTACTAGAAGACGGAAGCAACCCTCAAAAAAACAACTAATACTTCTCAAGAGTCTAGGAGTTGAACAGGGCTGTTCCGCTGATATCGGCTGAGTCCAGCTGATATTACTGGGATCTCTGGTGGGTTTGTTGTCAGCTGATAGCTCTGCTAAGGAATGGCTGATCCAGGTCAGCCTCAGCTGGAACAACGCTGCCGTCCCCCGCCACATGTTCCTTATAAGCTTCTAATGGGACAACCAAAGCACCCAATCAGAGAAGCAAGAGGGAAGGCAGAAAACACACATAGCTTTCAAGCTTCTGCTAGCATCAAATGTGCTACTCTCACTTTGACCAAAACAAATCGCATGGCTGATGTCAGTGTGGGAGGTCATTACCAAAGCCACGGGGAGGAGTAAAATGTTGGGTTATGAATGCAATAAATCTGTCACAAAGATTGAACTGATAAATGATGGTTTATATGAGGCACCTTTATTTAATGGAGGCACCATTATTCTCTTTGTCATTGCTGAAAAATGTGATAGGTTTTCAAAAACAAAAAATGGGAATGCACTCAGACAATAGTGAGTGTAGGGGTGTGTGTGTACGTGTGTGTGTACATGTGTGTGTGTGTGTGTGTTGGAGCAGGTGATGTTTTTCATTCTTTTCTTTTTTCTCCTCAAACCAAGAGCAAAGAGACTTTTGAAGACCTTTGAAAACTCTTCTATCAGTCCTCTTGGGAACACTGAGAGGATGATTTTAAGGACACTGTCAACTGGGAGATCTTTTCCCAAACAAACACTGCTCTCATTTTTGACATCTGGATTTTGACATCAAGAGCTGCCCACATTCTGAGCTTAGAACTCATCTTTGAAAAGTTGGCTATTTTTTTCTGACACAAGCCAAGAAAAAGTATTTATTTTAAAGGTAAGAATGAGTAGCAAAAACAAAAAGCAACAAATAAAAACCAACCACACATGGATTGGTTATTTTTGCAAAGTAACAATTGTGATTTTTTTAACAGACCCATATTCAGGTGAAGATAGGAAAAAATATGAGCCGGTACTGATTTATAAACCCTTTCTTTTGCATGTAAGTGTTGCCACTACAGTCCCATACATAAGCATCTTAGATAAAGGAATAAAGGCTGAAATGGTGAGGCTACATATCACTTAAATGTATTTTTAGAAGATAATACAATAGGGAAAAGAAGCATTGTTCCAAGGCATTGGTTCCAAACTTTTAACAATGATAAGAAATACCAAAGCATAGAACCCTCAGTCCATTTTTAGCCACTACTTTTGCTAAATGCTTAGTAACACATGAGAATAATGAGGAGAATGACACAGCTGAGAAAGCTGAATTCACCAAATGTCAGAGCTGAGAAAAGCTGAATTCACTGAGGCCTCAAATGGAGTCCCAGGACGGGCAGCAGCGTCATCACTGGGGAACCAACTTTGACTCTAGTCAGACTTGTTACAGCAGAGTCTGCATTTTATCAAGATCCCCAGGGATGAGTATGCACATTAGCATTTAAGAAGCACTGATGTATAATTGGTTATATTATTAATTAGAGGTCACATCTAGGTTTAATATAATATAAACATTGATGTTACCAAACTCCTCTTTATAGATTGCTACAGCAACAGCCATCTTTGGACCTTACTGTTTATATCTGTCAAATGGGGACTCATAACTCTTATGCATATTTGTCAAAGGAATGGAGGAGATCAAGGAATGGCTATCATAAAATGCTCTAAGACAAATGAAGATGGACATAAATATTAGGGCTTGTTATTTTATTAGGGAAGTGCTCAGATTCTAATGCTTCAGCTAGTACAAGTGCTAAACACTGAGGAAGCTACGCACTCAAGAAATGCTGTTCTATTCTCATGTTATTGTGAATGTCCAACAGTCCACCCTGAATAATTGGTGTTTTAGTATACTGTAGCACTGACCAAGTATCCACTTATATTGCAAAACATACAACCTAACAGCCTGCTCCATTCTGTCAGTGATGACTCACCCATCACTTCGAAGAAGGGTCTTAACACCTAGCACTTGATTTCCTCTAAGGCTTTGTTGCTGAAAATGTGGTCCTCTGATGAGCAGTGTCAGCCTGGGGGCGGGCTGGAAATGCAAAACCTGCAGACCTACCTCCTATCTGCTGAACCAGAACCTGCCTTTGACGTGATCCTCCAGTGGTTTCTGTGCAAATAAATGTTTGAGAAACCCTGACCTAAGGAAGTGCTTTCCAACCTTGGCTGCACATTAGAATCACCCTGGGGACTTTTAAAAATATCAATTCCAAACTCCCCCTTTCTCCCCACCACCAATTCAATTAGAATTTTGGGCGTTGCCTCAGGCATCTGTAGACTGTTAAGGCTCCTAAATGATACTCTGATATACTGTTTGGTGGTGTGAAGTGAGACCTGGAGAAGGGCCAGGAAGAGTCAAATGACAAAAATCTTACTACTATTGACATTTGAAATGAGTTGGAGTTTGAGTATGAGGGGAGTAAGAAAAAAGAATGATGGAAGAGAGAGAAAGTTATGCCAAGTGGAATCTCAATTGTGGAAATGGCTGAGTGACTTACGGAAAAGCTAGACCCAACACTGAATGTTAATTTACATGTAGTTCTATAATATAAAAACATCTGTCTTCCCAGAACTATAGTAAAGACTATAGGTGGTTGGTTTGCTTCCTATGAAATAAGAGATAAGGGTGGAGCCCAATGCTTGAGTTTATGTAGAAAATGGACAATGAGTTGGGTAGTAATATAGGTTGCCAGATAAAATATAGGACACCTCATTCAATTTGAATTTCAGATAAGCAGTGAACACCCTTTTAGTATAAGTATCTGTTACACAATATTTGAAATATCTGACATTTAAATTTAACTTGATGCCCTTGCGTTTTGATCTGCTGAATGTGGTGACCTTATGATAAACCCTAAACTGGTTTTATGAGAATCAGAAGCTGAGGGCTGCAGGCCATCATAAGAATGTTAGTTTTGAGTTGACAGAAATCTTGGCAAAGACATCCCACTTCAATTGAGCTGAGGCATCTTGTTTGCATTTGGTTTGAATCAGAACAGCTTTTTCATTATTCTCCATTTTTCAATTTTCTTGAGTCTCCCACTTTCCCCTCCCCCATTTGCCTTGGCCTTCCCTTGATTTTTTAAAGTGAACTTTTGCTTGACCTTGTGTTTGCTGTTTTCTCAGCATGTTCCAGTCCTAGCAAAAGAAAAGCTCTTAGTCTTACATTTAAATTCATTGGCATTTCAGAAAAGGCTCTTATTTATTTACCGTTTTCTAGTATACCACAGCATTAGAGATATGGTCATACATTTACATTTCTAAAGTGCTCTCAGCCTTCTGAATTTTGTAATAGACAATTTCCTGGGGCAAGAAATGGAGTTAACCCAGGGTGTGGTGAGAAAAACATGGGGGTGGAGATGAAAAACAAGAGCAAAATGAAAACAAGAATTTCATCTGAAATCAGCCCCTATCAACAATGCTCTCCCTCCCTATGCGTGAGACAAAGGGCCTTTATCAGATGGCATGGTGAATAGGCAGGGCCTTCTCTCAAAACTGCCAAGTCTGTTTATGTATCTATTATTTCCTTTGAAAATTGCCTGAAGTGGACCCTTGTGAAGAATTTCTCAAGCATTGCCTCAAACCATTCCCAAGGTTGGGTTGTAATGGAAGTGCAGAAAGAACAAAGGACAGGCACCAGAATGTTCTTTTATTGCTTGCATAACAAAGAGGAAAGAAAAAGAGAGGAATGGGATAGACCAGTGGTTCTCCAAGTGCGGTAGCTGAACCAGGTTCATCCACTAGGGAGCTTAATAGGACTGTAGAATCTCAGGTCCCACTCCAGACCTACTAAATCAGCAACTCTGAGGACCAGAGTCGATCCAGCTGTGGTTTAAAAAGCCAGCCAGGTGATTCCAGTATCAGCTAAACTCTGAGATCCACAGGTACGACATTTTACCTCTTTAATCTTAATTTAAAAAAACCTCATCTTCTCTACTGAGCCCCACCCTTCTGCAGGACTTGGATAACCTTGATGTGCAGGACTCGGCTGTCAGCACCAGGTAGGAGAAGGGTTTTTTTTTTTTTTTTGCCTAGAAGTCTTTTTCTTTAGTTTGATGACAAAAAGGGGACCAGGATAGTAAGGACAGAAGGAATAGCACAGACAGAAATGAACCTTACTCTTTCTGTCAGCTTCACAAAGCAAACAGTCATATAGAAGGAAGGTAGTTCAATGGACTAGTCTATCTTTAGACCAAAAATGACTTTGAACAGAATTTTCTATTTTTATTTAAATATCACACATTTCTACAATAATGGCTACAATTTATTGAGAACTAACGTATGGCATGTCCTGCACTAAACATGATTCAAAATTATGTCATTTGGTGGGCACATTACTCAATAGGTACTAGGGATCTACCCCTACAGTAGGGGGTAGAAGGGGTATGAAGTGAGTAAGGCACTGCCTAAGAGTTTACAGCCACAGAACCAGCTGCTCTTAAGAAGTCAACTCTTAACCCATGCTTCTGGGTCTCGGCTGCATATTGAGCTTGCCCAGAGAGCATTAAGAAATATTACTTGAATCCTAGCTACAGAGAGCCTGATATTTTAGGCCTGGATGCAGTCTGCACTTGTGATTTTTCTAAGCTCCCCTAGCATTCCAGTGCAGAGCCAGAGCTGAGGGCCACTGTCTTTTTTTTTTTTTTTTTTTTTTTTTTTTTTTTTTTTGAGACGTAGTTTCGCTCTGTCGTCCAGGCTGGAGTTCGGTGGCCGGATCTCGGCTCACTGCAAGCTCCGCCTCCCAGGTTCACGCCATTCTCCTGCCTCAGCCTCCCCGAGTAGCTGGGACTACAGGCGCCGGCCACCTCGCCCGGCTAGTTTTTTTGTATTTTTTAGTAGAGATGGGGTTTCACCGTGTTAGCCAGGATGGTCTCGATCTCCCGACCTCGTGATCCGCCCGTCTCGGCCTCCCAAAGTGCTGGGATTACAGGCTTGAGCCACCACGCCGGGCCGGGCCACTGTTTTACTAAGCCTGTCACTTTCCTCTTGGTGCCCTTAGCTAAGTGGATCTCAACTTTGGATGCAAATTAAAATTGCCTGTTTCCTCTTTAAACCATACCAGTGTTCAGGCCCATTTCCTGAGATTCAGATTTAATTGACCACAGGTGGCCCAAGCATTGCATTGTTCTGATGTGAAGCCAGGGCGGGCATCATTGTTCTGACTGGAACTGCTGGAGCTGAGGGGGTAGAAAGTTTGGGTTTGTGATATGGCCCTGACCCTGATGTTACCCCTGCTGATAAAGTCCTCAGCAGAAATGAGACAGGGTGGTTTGAAAACAGCAGGTTTGAGTTGTTTAGTTCAGGATTATCGGCAATTGAAATAAGTGTTGTGTGTGAGAGTGTGCACGCCTGTACATGTGTTGTGAGGACACATACAAATTAAAAATAAGAAGCTTAATTCCTCCTGCAGAAAATAAGGGAAGGGATTTCCTTTCTTTTTCTCTTTGTCAGGATGCTTATCTTGGAAAACTTGTAAGTACATTATTTATTACTTTACAAAGTATATTTTAGAAATGATCCAAGCCTTTTTTGAAATCTTTCTCCAGGTCCTGGGAGCCATCTCTTTGGAATGCTAACACCAAGGGAGATAGGACCCTATCTCTTTTGCAGTTTATTTTTAGTTTTTAATTTTTTTAAAATTTTATTTCTATGGAAGGGTAAGAGGTTAACTTCAGTGGGCATTTCACATCAAGTTGTAAAACCACTTCTTTTCAAAAAGACAAGAATTTGCATGACTTTTTTTCCTCTGGATAAAGTCAATTAGCTAACATAGCTTGTCACCCCAATTACCAAGTCAAGTTAGGATCAACTATCTGTGGCCAATGGTGCTGTCCAATCCTCTTACCTGAGCACTATTGTTTATCTCCAGCACTCATATGCAGTGGGTTGAATATGTTTGGCTGTTTAGAAGGGTGGCTGTGAGTTCTTCCTGTCTTTGCAATCTCTTACCAGCTTGCCAGTGATGCTCAGCACATTCTGGTTTTTCTGATGCCCCTGACTCTAGGAACGCTTGGCTGAAAACTGCAAATTATCTTCTCAATGTCATCCTGTTAATAATCCATGAGAAAGCTAATAAACATGTAATACTTATCCGACAATAAGAGTGCTTATTTACTAGCTTTATGGAGATGACTTGTGGGTTGGAAGAAAATTTTGTTATTTTTTATTGTTTCCTCAACAGTGTGGGTGTGCATGTATATACATGCATGTGTGAGTACGTATGTGTTAAGGATAAGGGACTGAGCTTAAGATTTCTGCCCTTCCCCCTCCACTTCACCTCTCTGCCCCATTTCTGCAACTTTTATCATTTTTTCATTTTAGCTTTCCATGAGATGTTTGAGAAGCTTTGCCCTGGTTCCAAAAAAAAAAAAAAGAAAAGAAAAGAAAAGGTTTGAGCTGGCTGCAGCGGCTCTCACCTGTAGTCCCAGCTCCTCATTAGGCTGAGGTGGGAGAATTACTTGAGCCCAGGAGTTTGAGATCAGCCTGGGAAACATAAAGAGACTTTGTCTCTAAAAGTTAAAAATAAAAAAAAGATTTGAACATCAGTTAACTTAGTGTTTCTGGGATCCTCCCTTCCTTTCTAGTTCTGACGTGCCAGAAATCTATGGCTCATGCTAGAACCCCAACCCTCTTGGGGTTCCCTGATGGGTCAGAATATCAGTATGTGCAAACAGGGGCTGGTAAAAAGTGTCGTATCGTCCCCCAGAGGAGAGGTGCTCCAGCAAATCCTCCTGGTGATGGTGGCAGAGCTATAGGACAGAGGACAAATACAAAGTAGAGATGAGGTGGAGGGGCAGCGAGGCAGTGGAGAAAGTGGAAAATTGGGGGGTGATCTACTCTTTGGAAATAGTTCCGTGTCCTCTGGAGCCTGTGACACACGGTTCCAGCCTGATTTATAACAGCTTTTCCAACAGTCCCAGGGTAAACAGACTAGAACAATATTTGAGCTTATGAGAACAGATGTGGCTGTATTTGCCTTTTAATAAAGACAGAGTCTGGCCAGGTCCAGTGGCCTCCAGAACTGTTTCTGCTGACCCAGGAGAGGTACAAGAACATTATTAGGATTGGTGGGAGCTCTATTTCCTCTTTTCTTTTCACATTTACCATTGCTACCATAATTTTAGTGACTCATTTAGGATCTGTGGCGGAGAGAGTGAATGCCAGACCTCCCAGATTCTCTCTCCACCCCTCTACCCACCACCCCAACAAAAAGCCACTTTGTACTCACTGAACCCTGGTACTGTGAATGGGGCCTTTATTCTAGCCCCATTTCTGAGTGTGCTGCAAGTTTCCTTAAGTGCAGTCATCTTGACCTCAACTTATAAAACCATAAAACAAAAGAGCTAGAGGGAATTTCTGAAATGGTCTGATCCAACTTTATTCTTTTTCTTTCTCTTTCTTTTGTAACAGAAAAGAACATAGGACCAGAAAAGTCAAGGGACTTGTCCACGATAAAGCAGTTGGTTGCACACTGAGCGGATCTGCTGCCCATGAATCTAGAAACACTTGGCTGAAAACTCTGTAGTTTATTTTTTCAGTTTCATCCTGTTAATATTCCCATGGGAAAGCTAATGGATATATACTCCCAATAAATGATAAATAATGTTCTCCTGTTTACGTGTCAAGGGAAATTAGAGTGGGAACTCACAACTTGCCTCCAGTCCCCCATCTCGTGTTCCCAAACCCGCAGTTCAGGGTGAGGTTTGCTGTAGAATCTGTGTGTTCAATGGATGGATTTCCAGCTTGAAGGACTTTTGGCTTTTATCACTGTTGAAACAAATGAAGAGATGGATATGGCAATAAGGTTGGAATCCTTACTTGTTAGAAGTATTTGAGTCTTAGAGTTGCAGGTTTACATTTGCCTTGGTCTCTAGGCTGAAATATAGGACTCTTTATCGTTTAGTAGCTTCTCTTCTACCTGTAGGTAGAAAGCTTGCTTATTTTAATGTCTTTCCTGTCTTTGGGCATGAGTTTTCACTACCTGAAAGTCTTTTCCTTATCACTTGGTGCTTGGTTTCTTTGTTGGCCTCAGTAGATTATGTCCTCCTCTGAGAAGACTTCCATGCCCTGTTGCCAATGTTGGCAGGTATCTCTACTGCTTCCTGGACACATCTTATTACAGCACTTACTGTGATGCCACGTTATTGTTAGCTACATAGTGAAAAGGGACATTGAATATTTCATTCTTAAATACATTATTCTAAGTGAAAGAGATCAGACTGAAAAGGCTAAATACTGTATGATTCTATTTATATGAAATTCTTGAAAGGGAAGAACTATAGGAGTAGAAAACAGATCAGTCCTAGCTTGGGAGTAAGGGGAGGGATTGGCTGCAAAGAACATGAGAGATTTTTGTTGTGATTGGAACTGTTCTATATGTTGTTTAGGGTGGTAGCTACCAGATTATATGTGCTTGTTAATACTCATAGAACTATATGACAAAGGGTAAATTTTATAGAATGTAATTCATAGCTTAACAAACCCATCTATACCGAAATAAATAAGAACACAAAGAAACGAGCTAAAGAAACCAAAACAAAACAGCCCCAAGCCCATCAAACTTCCAACTCTTGTCTAATAATTGAAATGATAGAAATACAGCCTTCTTTATTTCAGGAGCCCAGTTGTTGTGCTTTGATGGAAATAAAACTCCAACTAGCCTCAAAGATTGTCTGAATTCTTTTTAAAGTTAACATGGAGGTCCCCATAAGATAAACACTAGAGCCAGTTCTACCACTGGCCAAGAAGGGTCACCTTCACCTCAAGGTTCTACTTCTTTCCTTCTTCCAGAATTGTGACTCAAGGTACAATTTTACCTTGTGAAATGGGAATAACCAAATGGAAGCTGGGTGGGCCCAGAATCCAAGGAGTTTGGGTCTGGTAAGTGAGCCATGATGCTGCAGTTCTCCAGGTTGTATTGTGTCTGTCTGATTTGATGGAGGGCCCTGTAGAAGCTGAGGGTGAGGCTACTAGAAGTTCCAGGCCCAGCAGAGATGTGAAGACAGGGATAGAAACCAGGGAAATTAGGTGACATTCTGGTTCCACAGTTGGTGTGAAATGGAAGGGATCAGATGGAAGCTGTAGCTCAGTAAAGCCCCTGGAAAACCCTATGGTTTGACAAGTGCAAGGGTGTGATTTTTCTACCTGCTTTGACCAGGATGGACCCAAGAATTGCACTTTACTACATCCAAAGGCTGACGAAACTGATGACAAAAGCTAGTAGAGACAAGCCCATCAAGTGCCTCCTGACCTATCTCAGCGGGGACCACTTCTGGGATGCTGACTGGGATCAGCTGACCACTTCCAGGATGCTGATTAAGGTGGTGCCATTGAGTGATGAGACTGGCTTTTTAAGAAATATAATGGTAATTTAGTATTCACAGTGAACCCTTCAGGAATTTATAATTTTAGGTGTGTAGCCTGAAGAGCTGAACTTCTTTAATAAACCCAGCTGAATCAGGGAACTACCCTTTGTCCTACTTATTATTACCCTAACTTTATGACTTACATTCACCCTAATTGATTGAACGATGCTTCCAAGCTTCAGATTCACTAAAGCTTCATTGTCCAATATGATAGCCATTATCCATATGAGGTCATGAACATTTACTTTTATAGTAATTAAGTTAAGCACAACATACAATTTAATCCCTAAGTTGCGTTGATCACATTTTAAGTGTTCAGCATTTAGATGAAGTGGCTGCTCTTTTTGGCAGTGCGTATTGATAGGATGTTTCCATCACTACAGAAAGATTTATTGGACAATACTGCACTAGAGACTATTTCCTCAAAGATGTCAATCTTGAGTGATCTCTAATTGTCAATTGAATAAAAACATTTAGTCCTAAAAAAATCAAGTTCATCTCATGTGTCCTATCACTCAGGTCAACCTTTCTCGGTTCCCAGGGTAATCCTGTCATCCTGCAGTGATGGAGATTTTGCTCTCATTGAGTCTGTGTCTGGATTATTTCTGGTTCATGGACAATCTCATTTATTTCTGTCTTCATAATCATCTGGACCTCTTTCCTGCTGGTAAGTGCTGAGGGGATGCTGTCATTCTGTTCTGGATTGGATGTCTTTGGAAATCTGGGGACATTCTGACAAATTTCTTCCTTCTCCTTAATGACCCAATCAACTGTAGGCCAGTCTGGATGGCATGGATGAGAAGGTTGCCCGAGTCACATTCTATACTTCTAACACAGTTATCACCCTCAAGCTGACTAGCTTGCATTCTTCTTCCCTGCAGGGGCTTTTTTTTTTTTTTTTTTTTTTTTTTACCAGCTGTGTCTGTGCTTATATTTGCTTTGTGCCTGTGGTTAAAATTATGCTGCTTGTAATTTTCTGGTGTTAGGTTGGTGTAAAAATAATTGCAGTTTTACCATTAAAGGTAATGGCAAAAACTGCAATTACTTTTGCACCAATCTGCTAGAAAACTCTCTTATCTAATGGTGTGCCAGTAATGTTTAACAACTGTCTCTAAGAGGGGAAAAGGCCTTGTGATTGGCTGAATATCATGGTGTAAATACTCCCACTGTGACTGATTTCAAGTTAACAACTTGACTTCTTAGAACACAGAGCTGAGAAGTTTTCTCACCATGCAGGCACAATAACTGCAAAAACCCCTCAAGAGTATTATAGTAGTAAATGCCATATAATAATTAGATGATAACTTTTGATTATTTGTTACTTTCATTTTTATTATACTTTATTTTACTTTAAGTTTATAGAATTCCATTTCTAATAATGGTCATGTTTAACAACTGGCTCACAGAATTCTGAAAATTTAGGACTGGCTCCTGTGAGCTGGTATAAGCAGGCTCCGGATCACCACTGTCCCCCTCTTTTTTACTGATGACATATAATTGGCCTTTACAATGAGTGGTCTAATTACAACCCCTTTGTATGTATAGCAGCATGGAGGAGTACCCTTGAAGATTCATAGATTGTAGGACTCTGTCATTTGTGATCACTGTAGGACTGTCTAATTTTAGCAGACAGATCTGCCATCGAATGTGAGTAAATGTTGGCCAAAATTTAAATAATTAAATTGGCCCAGGAACAGAAATCTCTGCCTCTAAAGAGGGCTTCGCCTGGCCTGCTTGAGCCCATCTGAGTGAACCACATGTGTGCTGGTAAGGAATGTAGGTGGAACAGGAATGACTTCTGGCTTGTCCAGAGCTCTTTGCATTCCTGTTAATACTACTGCTTTGAGAAAGCTAAAGAGGTTTGAGTGCATAACATTTTCTGTTTTTATTTAGGAAGTTCAGTTCTGAAAGGTAGACTCCTTTGCTTTATACTTTATTGCATTTAAAAACTTTCCTCAGTGCTTAAAAGTTGTCTATGAGTTTTTTCTCTAACAACTGGGGATTTCTGAAAGGTAAGGTCAAGTGTGTGTCTGTTGCAGTGATTTTTTTTTTCAGTGCCTGGTATGAAGTCTCATCTGGAGAAAGTGCTCAATAAATGTGGGCTGAATAAAGGCTAAGATGCTAGAGGCATGAACTGGTTCAGGATAGGGAGGAGACAACTTGCTCCATGGTCTTGGTTTAGGTTACTCATAATTCTGGACATGTTATGAAAACTGTTGAGTATCAAAGGAGATCCCTGAGTGCTTTTCTGCTGTTTTTCTCAGGTCCTTAGACCCCCTATGGAGCAGGAAAGGAGAGTGGGAGAATAAAGATAGTATGAGCCTGTTAGCTAAAAGCTCTGCCACAAATTCTAGGATTTCTAGTTCCTAACTGCGTGATTCTGGGCAAATCATGCCTCCAAGCCTGAGTTTCCACATCTCTAACATGGTGGTAATCACTCCTGCTTCACAGAGTTGGCAAAATTGTATGAGATGAGGCATGCAAAATGATTGGCACTCAGAACATGAATGTTATTGATACAATGCATTTCCATTTCTTCAGTGTTGAGTAAAAGGGAAGCAGCTTCCCTCCCAGTTGGCATTTCTCAGAGATAACAATGTATGGATACAACCTGGACCTAGCAGAACCATAGCAAGAGCAGTTATTTTACCCCTTCTGTGTACCAGGTGCTGTTCTAGATGCCAGGGACAAAGAGGTTAGTAAGTTATGCGTACTGCCTTTAACCAATTCAGAGATCAGTGAGTGAATGGAATATACAGTCATTTATCATGATGCCATATAAAACAGGATTTTTTTCAATGGAACAAGATTTGAAAAAGAAATTGACTAAGAAAAGCTTTTTGACTATTAACTTTGAGCAAACTTGACCAAACATCTCCCAAACCTCTCTCTCACAACCTCTTTTGAGAGCTCTTGACTTTCAAAAACAAATACAGGTGCACCCCCAAGGTAAGTGGGCAGCCTCATGGCCTTTCTCTTACGGTCAAAGGTAAATGATGCAGCTGGATATTACAAACCTCTGTACCTTGACTTGATGTCTATGCCTGCTAAAGCAAGCACCCAAGGTCTGACATCTCAGGGTTGTTACAGCTTTGATTATTTTCGGATGGAGGCACTGCTGTCTTATTTCAGTGACTCTCAATTATGCCTTGTGTCTCGACTGCTCCTGAACCTCCATTCCGTAAGACAAAAGAGATCACCTGCTGCGGTTTTCATAGGTCTTTGTGGAGCCTCTTTAGATTTGGACATTTTGAGGTCAATGCAGTGAGTGTTTTTTCATGTGTTTGTACTTTTCTAGTTCCCTCCCCAACACTTACCCTCACCCCCAGCCAAGATAGTTGTTTTATTTTTATGAAATATCCATCATAAATTCTACAGAGGACAGCAGGAGTGCAAACATTCAAGAAGATACAACTTTAAGAGAAATTAATTGTGTGTTAATTTCTCCCCATTGGGGACACAACTCCCCATTGTGTGTCCTCAGTGCTCTGAGCCCTTCTGAAACAAAGGAGACCCATGTGAATTGCACATGAGGTAGGCAGTTACCTCCTCAGAACGGTTTGGGCAGTGCACAGTAGGCAGAATTTTCATTTATGAATAAATTTGTTCAATTCCCAGGTCTTTCATATTCGTTTTTGAGGTTTTGGTATTTAAGTGTATCTTATTAACATCAAAGTACCCTAGAAATGGTGCTACCCCCCAGCAGTTCTCATTTCAGGTTGGAATTGTTAAGGGTAAGAACTAGAAAGATTTCGGGACTTGGAAGTGGGGGAAAGAGGAGGTATCAAAGAACAGCAAGGGCTTGAAAGACAAACCCCAGCTACTACTGACACCAGGCTGGACAGCTGCATATCCCCCAAGCCAGCAATCCTATAGTATGGTCAGCCTGGTGCCAGCATTGACACTACCTGGAAGCTTCATAGAAGTGCAAAACCTCAGGCTGCTCAAGATTTGCAGAATCAGAATCTCTGGGGGCAGCCGGGATCCAGAAATCTGTGTTTGAATGAGCCTCCAGGTGACCCCGATGCACCCTGAAGTTTGAGAAGCACCACTGTAAGTTACTGATTCAGACCCAATTATCTTCAATTTTTCAGCATAAGTAGCAGGTGTATGGTTTTATAAAATATTAGACTTCCTCTGGCATAAGAAGATTTTAATGTGTGTACCTTATTGTTCGAGATACTTACAATGTTTTGCTGAAAACTTACAATGTGAAATGTAATTTGTCTCTCACTGTGCTGCAATAGCCCCCTTCTTGGCAGTTCTTACAATAGAGCAGCTTTAGAGACAAATCTTGTTAATGATAATTATGTGATGCTGCAGACAATTTTTCATCATTCTCCTTGATCCAGAAAATATTGGCTGTGATTCAAAAAGATTTGTGTAGGCTCTCAAACCCCTCATAGACTTCCATATAGAACTGATCACCTGTCTGAGTAGGAATATAGATGTAAAGAAAAAAATATATATATGGTAGGCTAAAAAGAGGGCCAGCTATTAAATGTCTGAGAATTTCATTTGCTTTTTTGCTGATAACAAGAGAAGAAGTTCCCCACCTCCATTTCTTGGGTAATATTCTATTTGATGTGTTTTAGAACTCAGTAAAGCAAATTGCACTTTTGAAAAACCCCTCCAGTAGTGGAATTGGCCACAGGGCAATTCCAAGTGACTGGAGTGCACCTCAGAACATGGGAACCCTTGCTTTGTCCTTGTGACTCACTGGCCACGGGACCTTAGATAAGTCAACCACTGACATGGTTTGGCTCTTTGTCCCCACCCAAATCTCATCTTGTAGCTCCGATAATTCCCACATGTTGTGGGAGGAATCTGGAGGGAGATGACTGAATCATAGGGGCAGATCTTTCCCATGCTGTTCTTGTGACAGAAGGGGTCTCACAAGAACTGATGGTTTTCTCTGCACAAGCCTTCTCTTTGCCTGCTGTCATCTACATAAAATTGATTTGCTCCTCCTTGCCTTCTGCCATGTTTTATGAGGCTTCCCCAGTCACGTGGAACTGTGAGTTCTCCATTAAATCTCTTTCCTTTGTAAATTGCCCATACTCGGGTACGTCATTATTAGCAATGTGAAAACAAACTAATACAGTAAATTGGTACTAGGAATGCGGTACTGCTGAAAAGATACCCAAAAAGGTGGAAGCGACTTTGGAACTGGGTAACAGGCAAAGTTGGAACAATTTGGAGGGCTCAGAAGACAGGAAAATGTGGGAAAGTTTGGAACTCCATAGAGACTTGTTGAATGGCTTTGCCCAAGATGCTGATAGCAATATGGAGAATAAAGTCCAGGCAGAGGTGGTCTCGGATGGAAATGAGGTACTTGTTGGGAACTGGAGCAAAGATGACCCTTGTTATGTTTTAGCAAAAAGACTGGTGGCATTTTGCCCCGCCCTCGAGATTTGTGGAACTTTGAACTTGAGGTAGATGATTTAGGGTATCTGACAGAAGAAAATCCTAAGCAGCAAAGCATTCAAGAGGTGACTTGGGTACTGTTAAAGGCATTCCGTTTTTTAAGGGAAGCAGAGCATAAAAGTTTGGAAAATGTGCAGCCTGACAATGTGATAGAAAATAAAATCCCATTTTCTGAGGAGAAATTCAAGTCAGCTGCAGAAATTTGCGTAAGTAATGAGGAGCTGAATGTTAATCCCCAAGACAATGGGGAAAGTGTCTCCAGGGCATGTCAAAGGTCTTCATGGCAACCTCTCTCATCACACTCATCATAAGTGTAGAGGTTTAGGAAGGAAAAATGGTTTTGTGGGACAAGCCCAGGGTCTCTCTGCTGTATGCAGTCTAGGGACTTGGTGCCCTGTGTCCTAGTCACTCCAGCCATGACTGAAAGGGCCCAAGGTAGAGCCAGGGCTGTTGCTTCAGAGGGTTTAAGCCCCAAGGCTTGGCAGCTTCCACGTGCTGTTGAGCCTGTGGGTGCACAGAAGTCAAGAATTGAGGTTTGGGAACTTCTGCCTAGATTTCAGAAGATGTATGGATATACCTGGATGCCCAGGCAGAAGTGTGCAGCAGGGACAGGGCTCTCATAGAGAACCTCTGCTAGAGCAGTGCAGAAGGGAAATGAGGAGTCAGAGCCCCTACACAGAGTCCCTACTGGGGCACTGCCTAGTGGAGCTATGAGAAAAGGGCCACCATCCTCCAGATCCCAGAATGGTAGATCCACCAACAACTTGTGCTGTGCACCTGGAAAAGTCACAGACACTCAATGCCAGCCTGTGAAAGCAGCCAGGAGAAGGCTGTACCCTGCAAAGCCACAGGGATGGAGCTGCCCAAGATTATGGGAACCTACCTCTTTCATCAGTGTGTCCTGGATATGAGACATGGAGTCAAAGGAGATCATTTTGGAATTTTAAGATTTGACAGCCCTGCTGAGTTTCAGACTTGCCTGGGGCCTGTGGCCCCTTTGTTTTGGCCAATTTCTTTGGAATGGCTGTATTTACCAATGCCTGTACCCCCATTGTATCTAGGAAGTGACTAACTTGCTTTTGATTGTACAGGCTCATAGGCGGAAGGGACTTGCCTTGCCTTGGATGAGACTTTGGACTGTGAACTTTTTGAGTTAATGCTGAAATGAGTTGAGACTTTGGGGGACTGTTGGGAAGGCATGATTGGTTTTGCAATGTGAAGATATGAGATTTAGGAGGGGCCGGGGCAGAATGATATGTTTGGCTCTTTGTTCCCACCCATTTCTCATCTTGTAGCTCCCATAGTTCCCACATGTTGTGGGAGAAACCTGGTGGGAGATGATTGAATCATGGATGCTGCTCTCGTGATAGCAAATGGGTCTCACGAGGTCTGATGGTTTTTAAAATGGGAGTTTCTCTGCACAGGCCCTCTCTTTTCCTGCTGCCATACACATAAGATGTGAGTTGCTCCTCCTTGCCTTGTTACATGATTGTGAGGCTTCCCTAGCCACGTGGAACTATGAGTTCTCCATTAAATCTCCTTCCTTTGTAAATTGCCCTGTCTCAGGTATGTCTCTATCAGCATATCAGCAGCGTGAAAACAGACTAATATACCACTTTCGGAGCCTTGGTGTCCTTTTCTATAAAGTGGAATTGTAGTCACCTCCTATGTTAAGCATTTTTGTAGTGATAAAATGAAAATGTATGTAAGAGTCATTGCAATAATGATATACAGGTAAGAAGTATAGAAGAAAGAGGGTAGCCTAGGACCACATATCAAAATTCATCCTTGTACCCCAACCCCTCTCCTTCCTCTCTGTGGAAACAAAATAGTCTGAGAATTGGAAGGGAACATCTGAAATACACATGCTCTTGATCTTTCGACGGATGGAGAGCCCTGGCACCCTGGCAGAAGCAGCTGACTTTTTCTAGAGATTCAGATTGAAGTCTATAGATTTTGCAGCTACTTAGGGGAGGCTCATCCAGGAGAGGCCTTGGAGAGGAAATGCACCCGCCTACTCAGGGCACGTGATCTATGGAGATGCTCTCTGACCCTGTGACCCCAGTAAGCCCAGAGAGGAAGCCCCAGTGGCCTGGGCTGCTGCTAGACCTTGTGTGGGGAAAGGATTAGCACTTCCACGTGGAGAGGCCAGCATTTGACTTCTCATGAACAAACAATTTAGACAAAAGGACTAGAGTTCTGTAATGCTTTACCTGGCCAAGATACCATCTATCATTGCCAGCAATAGGCAAGTCTTTTCACAGTGGCCAGGTCTCAGAGAGTAGGAGAGAATAACTAGAAAACAAAACTTCATGAACTTTGAGGAAAACATTCAAGGACGCAGTCTATCAAATAATAATAAATTCACAACATGGAGCTCAAGATAGGGGAATGTGCAAAGTACGGAAAGGTGGGATCAGTAAGGGCCCCTGCTTACAAGGAAAAGAAAAGCAACACAATGCAACAGAGAGCACACAAAATATTTTGGACAAATAAACTTTATATCAGTTATTAAAATAAATATAAATCAGTCAAATTCTATCAGAGTAGGAAGATTATCAGAGTGTATAAAGCAAAAATAATCAACTTCATGCTATTTAGAATTATACATAAAACAGTGATGATAAAATATGGATAATAAAGAGTTTATCAAAGATACATTAGGAAATCAGGTTAAAAATGAAGCTAAGGTGAGAATATTAATGGCAAACAAAACATAATACAAGAATAAAATATCAAACTGGGAGAAGAAGAAATAAGAGTAAGCATTTTATTCAACAGTTGCAAAAATTTATGTATCTAACACCATATCTGCCAAAACAAACTAGAAATACAAGAAAACTTTGACAATGCACAATTATAATGTAATTGTTGATAAACAGTTTTTTGAATTCTAAATATCAAATAAACAAAAAGTAAGAAAAATATATTAAAGAATATAATCAACAAACTCAACTTAGTAGAAACATGTTAGGATATGGACATTGCAAGTAGTGAATATCGACCTTTTTGTAAACTGGAGACAGAAAATGTACATTCTTCCCTATTTTGAGGGAGAATTTACTAGTATTGATCATGTATTTAGCCACAAAGAAAGTCTTAATAAAATAATCCAAAAAAAAAGATTTTATGGAACATATTCTCTAATTAGACTCTATAAAGCTAGAAATAAGCAATTAAAAGGCCAGAAAGAACATTAACTACATGGAAGTTAAAAATATTCTTCTAAATAATTACTAGATCAATAAAGAAATTAAACTAAAATTACATACTATTTAAGTTATTTGGAAAATAGTGCAAAAAAGAACATTTTGTACAAAAACCTGTGGGATGCAATTATAGCTATATTATCCAAAAACATATCTTTATTGCTTTTATAATTTAAAAATAACTATAAGCAGGTAAACTTCAAATTAAGAAATCAGAAAAACAATGGGAACCAATATGAATGAGGAAAGATGTCATTGTAAATTATCAAAAAAAAATAGAAAAAATAATAGAAAACAGAAAAAAGAGTTTCATTGAAAGGACAAATAAAGTAGATTGGCAAGTATTGGTTTTTTTTTAAAAAAAAGCAAAAATGTAGAATATAAGACATCAGAAGGCAGAAAAACCATAGATCTATGAGGGATTTAAAAATTATTGGAGAGTATTGTATATAAATATATGGCAATAAATTTTATTATCTGGAAAAGTGTAATCAAATAAAATTGACCCAGCATGATTGAAGACATCTGATGAAGTCAATAACCAGTAAATTGATGGTAAAATAATTAAATACCTTTCATTTAAAAATATCGTGAGGCCCAGTGCGTTTTATGGTCAAATTCGGCCTAAGTTTTAAAAACTAAAAAATCTTCTCTGCAATTTGAGTGATTAAAGACTGCAGAAAAATGATGGATAGTGTTCTTATTCATTTTATCAAACTTATATAAGCTTAATGGCAAAACCTGCTAAGGTTTTATATGAAATAAATCTGTGAATCAATTTACTTGTGAATACAGATGCAGATTTTTAAAAATAAAGTGTTAGCAAAGAAATTTCATCTGAATCTTAGGAGAATAAGATTGTCACACCCAAATGGTACTTATTCGAAGAATTCAGATTTCAAAATTTGAAATATATTACATGGTTCCATATTTCAACAAATCAGAGGGAAAACCATATTGTTATACCACTAGCTACTGAAGAGTTACTTCATAAAATTCATCGTCTAGTCTTAAAAAAAAATCTAAGTAAAATTTGAATTGAAGGGAAAAAGTAGCCGTGATAAAGAGTATTTACTTAACAGAAAACGTGAGAATGAATGATAAAATCCTGAAATCAATTTTGTTACAATGTGGAAAAGTTAGAGATGACTTTTATTGCTATTAAAATTGAACAATGTTTGACAAGTGCTAATTGATGCTATGAAAATAGTAAATAAAATAATCAGCATAAATGCAGAGATTCAGTTATTGTATTCTTACAAAATTAAACAGACTCCACTAAAGCAACTATAAGCAACTATTAAAATTATTAAAAGAACATAGAGATTGGGGGTGAGAGGGACTGGATAAATATGTAAAATCGACAGCCTCTTTCTATAACAGAATTACTAAGTTAGAAATGGGAAGAAATTATTCATACTAGTAACAAAATAATAAAATACTTCTAATTTTATTTATTTATATGCCAGAAATGAAGAAAATTATAAAATCTTACTCAAGTATATCAAACAAGGGATTTTGAAAAATACCTTATTTTTGGATGGGAGGACTAATATCATAAAAATATCAATTTATCCCAATTTAATATATAAATATAATACAATCTCAATCTGAATTGGACTTGGTCAAAATAATTAATAATTCCGTTGAAAGAGTAAATAATTAAGAAAAGTCAAGAAGATTTTGAAAAAGAGGAATGACTAGACATGTGGTTTAGCATTTACTAAAAATGCAAAGAGCTCTTATATTAGTTTTCTATTACTGCTGTAGTAAATTACTATAAACTTGACTTAAAACAACAGAAATTTATTATCTCACAGTTCTGGAGAAGTTTGAAACCAAGGAGTCCTCAAGGTTATGCTTGTGCTGGAGGTTCTAGGAAGTCATTCGTTCCCTGCCTCTTCCAGTCTCTCGTGGCTCCTAGCATTCCCTTATTTGTGGCTCCATCACTCTGGTCTCTGCCTCTGTGATTTTCTGTCTTTGTAATTTCCCTCTGTCTTCTCTTATAAGCACATATTTTGTGATGGCATTTAAGGCCTATCCCAATAATCCAGGATAACCTTTTTGTCTCAAAATCCTCAAAATCACATTTACAGAAGCTTTTTATAAATTTAAATAAGGTAACATTTACAGGTTCCTGTGATTAAGGTGTGGATATCTTTTGGAGTGGGGGAGGTGGCATTTCTCAGCCTACTACAGCCACTGCAATCAAAACATTTTGCTATTAGAGCAGACAAAGAGGTCAATGGATAGAATAGACCAGAAATAGAGCCAAGTACAAATGGGAACCAGAAATGTGGCAAAGGTGGGATTTCAGTTCACTGGACAAAAAGATGCTTTATTTGGTAACTTGTTATCTATAGGAGAGAAAATAAAACAAGATACCTATCTTTTTACCATATAAAAAATAAAACCCCTGGTTCATCAAATGTGAAAATGCAGAAGAAGAAAAATTAGCAGAAATTCTAGGAGATATCTGCAGAAGTTTGACCAGTAAGGGGCAGACATATATGACCGTACTGACGGCCCTCAACTTAGAATGGTTCGAGTTACGATTTTTCAACTTTACAATGGTCCAAAACCAATATGCATTCAGCATGCTATTCTACCTACAATGGGGCTATATCTGGATAAAGCTGTTATAAATTGAAAATATTATAAGCTAAAAATGAACTTTTAGCTTAATATTTTCAATTTACGATGGGTTTATCAGGACATAACCCCATAGTAGGCCAAGGTGCATCTGTATTAAAATATAAAATAGAAAACTAACATGTCATAAACACCTTTCCAAAGATCAAGATTCTAAAGTTAGACAATAATTTTCATATTTTTCTTCATACATCTATTTTTTGTGTTATAATGAACATTACTATATATGCAATAATTAAAATGAATAACATTTAAAGGAGAAAAATATTATGTATAATTTGGGCCCACATCCACATAGGTTTGCATCTTGGCTACCTTCCTTACTTAATATTTCTAAACCTTACTTTCTCCATCTGTGAAAGGAGTACTGGTTGAGTATTCCATGTTTAGAAGTGTTATAGTGAGGAACTGTAAGTACAGCAAACTGCAGAGAAACAAGGAGTGAGGTGAGGAGAGGATGAATATCTTTTAGTTGATTTGAAAAGTAATTTACATAATCAATAAGAAACCTGAGAACATGTGTATTGACATTAAGAAATGGGGAGACCGGGAATTACGGATAGACCTAAAGCCCTATCTCTACCCCAAACACCATTTGCTCCCACCACTAGCGGTTGGGGCTCAAAAATATGTCTATTTCCGACTGGCACGGTGATGAGAGCACACTTTCTTTCAAAATGACTACTTGCAACTTTATTGTCTTAAATTCCACTTCCTGGTAAAGTCTTGAACATTTTTTCCTTTTCATTTTATGTTCCCAGGTTCTGAATTTATTTTGCTGAAAGAGAGAGATACTTTCTGAATTCTACCAGCAAGGCTATTATGGGAATTCCTTAAAGAGTTTAGGTTAAGGGGCCTTTGAATTACAAAAATCACAATTTCCCAAACCAATATCCATCAGTTAGGACACATTCAAGCCCTAGGAGATTATTACAGTCTTTTTTTTTTTTTTTTTTACAATTACCATCACTGACCTGAATAATAAATTAGCATTACTCTTACAGACTAGAATTAAAGAGCTGAAAAATTCTTTCGTTCACTTCCCTTTATTTCAGAGGGAAAGAAAGCAAGACGGAGGAATGATTAAGTTGACCTACCAATGTCACACTGCTTGCCAGCACCTGCATCTTTCACCTTTCAGTCCAGCTTCCTTCCCACACACACTGCCCAGTATAAATCCCGAAGAAAGGGTCTCCTCCAGACTGCCCCAAAGAGTCTGTTTTCCCTATGTCTTGTAGACTTGAAAGGCTAGTTTTCTTCTTCGAAGGGAATAGAAAGTGCCAGAACTTCATTGTCCACCTCCAACATGCCACTGTGAATCTTTCCAGTCTGAATTCCACAGGCATCACAAAATGTCCTCAACACTTCCAAATACTAGTGAAGGATCTCAGGAATCCATTAACTATGCTGATGGATTAAATGGTCATGTATATCTGATAGACTGACTAACAGAAGCAGGAATGGGAAAAGAAAAACCCTGACAGAGGTTTGCTATTAAAAATTTCTCTAAGAGGCATGGGGCAAATAACTGACTTAGGCTGTCATGCCATTCACCTGTTTCTAAGTAGGGTTAACGCTATAGGGAGTTATTTTAATTTTTTTGCTTGCATAGTTGAGAGAAAAATAATTTCCCTTATCTTTCCAAACTTAATATCAGACAACTTGACAATCCTCCACCAACACTCCGTAACTAGAATGTCAGTCCAGACTTCTCCCTTTTTGGTGTATCACAGGAGCAGCGTATACTTCCTAGAAGCTGGTGGGGAAGTCTTATTTTTATATTTCCTGAATCATAGGGAGCTTTTATCCAAATCTGTGCAGCTCTTTTTGGTCTAATCAAAATCCTGCTTGTGGCATCAAAGCTTGGGTTTCCCTAGAAACAGACCCTGAGTCTAGGATTGAGATGCAAATCAATTATGTGCAATTGTGATTGCAAGAAGTACCTATAGGGGAGTAAGGTGCTGAGATCAGAAAGGGAAGGAGACCAACAACAGTGTGTTAATGACAGGCTACACCAGGGGCTGACAAGGCTCAGTTCCATTGGGGACCTATAGGGGGCGGTGTAGAACACACTTCAGAGTTGTCCCTCGGAAGTGGTGAGAAGCTGGGGTGTTTATCTATTAATTCTCATTCCGCCTTAGCCGAAGCCTGCTTCTTGAGGTATGAACTCACCAGCATTTCAGCCCCGTTTGGTGGGAGCAGAGAGAAAGAGCACAGGCAGGGAGTTGGCTGGTGCCTGAAGCAGGACACTGTTACTGGGGCACCAATACCCTTTGGTATAATGACCTAGGCAGATAATTCATTTCTTAATTTTCAACAACCTTATTTCATAAATAGGTTGGGGCCTCTAATGTGACCTCACAGAAATAATTTAGGCATATATTCTTAAGCAGAGTACAAATACTAAATTCATTAATTGATTAGCACTCTTTTTGTTTCTCGTATTAAGGGAAATAATAGTTTTAATTAAGATTCTAAGTCTGTTTTTTGTTTTGTTTTTTGCTTTTGTTTTACTATTACCTGGAAGTATTGAGAGTGGCTGGGTCCTGACCAAGAAGTTAAAGAGCGACGCGATTTGCTCAATGATGACATTGAAGCCCGTATCAAGTCATGGGTGGGAAATGAAGCTCCCCAAAACATAAGCTTTTCAAACTTACGAGTAATTGGAGCTGACAAAAGCAAATATGAGTGAAAATGTTCAGTGCCTTTGCATTGGGACTCAAAGTCACCATAGTTATCCCAATTATGAAATCTGGCCAATGGGGAATGCCATGGTCCTTCTGGTATGTGTTTCTCTGGATTCTCCTCTACTCCCATCTTTCTCAGCACTTACTACCTTTCCAGGGGATAGACTCAAGAATGCAGCTGTGAAAGCATTATAGCCAACCCTATTTTGCTTTGTGTGAGACTATTCTTTAGCATTGACAGTTTGACAGTCCTTGTTGTTTTTAAAATTGTGATGATTTCTTCAAATCTGGACTTGCTCTGATATTATTAAGGCTGGCACCCTGATGGGTGTGCTACATTGCCATCTGAGGCTTGTCTCATTGCCAGCAGGTCTCGAATTCTAGTTTTCCATCTAAGATATAAGGGCAGAATGTTATTTATAAGCAATTACAAAAATCACCTTGCTCCATTTGATGTATTGGAGAGATTTCAATCAAGGCTTTGAGCTCATTCTAAGCAGACAACTATGCTGATAGTATTTAATGATTTATTGAATGCTGCCAACTGCAGTTCTTTCTCTTTTTCAGTTTTAACTTGGTGGATTTGGGGGAGTGCTTCAGATGCACTCAAAGCTATGGTAATATTTGGTAGATTCTGAAGTATCCTTGAAGCCCTTTTTTTTTTTTTTTTCAGTTAATTAGGTTGGTTGTATTTGCCAGTGTGAATGGATAGGAAGGGCTTGAAGTATCACCTGAGGGTCTCTAGCCCTTCCTGATTGTAGGATCAACTGCCAAGATGTGATGCTACTACAACTGGAGGTGACAGGGACACTCAGGAAAACTGAGTCAATGATGAACTTACTGTTTAATAACACAGAGTGAACTTATTTACATAGAGTGTATACAGACGCATATGGGTTATATGTTATATTTTCCAAATATGCCAGTAGTATGTTTTGCTAAACCTTTTTCATAAATGAGGTATAATTTACAGAGTGATATGCATGAATATTATGTACATGGATCAATGATCATATATATCCTGATCAAGAAATATAATAATTTTACCACCCCAGAAACTCCCTCCTGTTTCCAGCCAGCTCTCCTCATCTTTAGTCAATCACACGTATGTTTTCTATCACTATAGAACAGTTTTGCTCATTCTTGAATTTGACATAAAGAAAATCATGTATCATGCACTTTTTGTGTTTGGCATGTTTCACCCATTTTCATGTTTTGTTTTTGAGATTCAATTGTGTACTTGCATGTATCAAAGTTGTTTCTTCTTATTGCTGAACAGTATTCAATTTTATGAATATACCACAATGTATTTCTCAAATCTCCTGTTCATGAATATTTGGATTGTTTCCAATTGTTGGTTAGTATGAATAAAGCTGCTATACATCATCTTGTACAAGAGATTTTGTGGGCATATGTTTTCATTTCTCACATAAAAACTGGTATCAAGATTGCTGGGTCATAAGAAAGGCCATGTGTAAATTCACGTTATTTCTGGCTTAGAAATATATGCTTACAGTTACATGATTAAATGTAATGGATTTCTACACACCACTCCTAAACTTTAGAGTGAACTACTCCTAAACTTTACCTATATATAGTGTCATAGACATTTCTACCTATATACAACGTATTGTTCAGCAACTCAGTGTATGTTATTTGCTTTATTGGCATGTGACAGTGTAGTGTAAAGGCCATTTTGAGGAGAAGATTCAATCTGTGATGTCTCTCAAATTCAGTTACCATCTTGAACAGGAGAGGAGCCAGTGACATCAATTAATACTTACTGTGTTGTCTTGCATATTCAGATCTTCCCTAAGAAGAGCCCCTTCTTGAGACCAGGTCCTGCATGAGCTAAAACAGATGGCTGCTGTAATCACCCACAAATAGTGTGTTGTAAAAGGGTGCAAACCAGATACCTTCTAAATTACCAAAGAAAATGCAAAGTCAGAAGCGATTTTCAAGAGCAACTAAGAATAGAGTCAGGGCTACATTATAGACAATGATGATAGGATTCCAAGAACTGTATAAATTACTCATTTATTTTAATTTTTTTGTCTTCTCTCTGTTTTTTCTGAAGTGATTTGTAAGAAGTGAAGTAAGTAAGCCTCCTAATGAAATGGTGGTGGCAGTCTTTGGAGAAATCATATTTTATTCTGGGACCTACACAGAAAAGAAACTAGGCGTGGAAATCAGCTGGTGGGACCTTAGGAATTTGTGGTTGGTTGGCTAGGCCTGGTGGCTCATGCCTGTAATCTCAGCACTTTGGGAGGCTGAGGTGGGCAGATCCCTTGAGCTCAGGAGTTCAAGACCAGCCTGGCCAATATGGTGAAACCTCATCTCTACTAAGAAAATACAAAAATTAGCCGGGATGGGGTGTTGCACTCTTGTAATCCCAGCTACTTGGGAAGCTGAGGCAGGAGAATCGCTTGAATCTAGGAGGCAGAGGTTGCAGTGAGCTGAGGTCGTGACACTGCACTCCAGCTTGGGCAACAGAGCAAGACTCTGTCTTAAAAAAAAGAAAGAAAAAAGGAATTTGTGGTTGGCAGACTGATGGTGGGATTCTCTCTTCAGTTCTTGGAGGCTCAGGCTAGGAACAGTATTGTAAAACTCTCATCCATTGCTATGAACCAACCAACTGCTGCTCCTGTACTGGTCTAGTTAGTCTCTGACTGTCTTTCTCACTGTTGTGTCACTGTGTGACCTTGACAAGTCCACCTGACATTTGGTTTTGGCAGATTCCCCTGGGAAGTTTTGCTTGGTGAGTGCAGTGCTCGAGTTGTCTGCTGTTATCCAGGCAAAGGTGATGTAATTCCTTAATTAAATGATTGGATTTCAGTCTGCACTCTTTTAGCCTGTGAATTTCCTTCATGAACATTGCCTAACTTGATGATGTAGGAGTTTTGTTGCTTGGCCTCAGCTCTTGTTGGCAATTCAGTTTGATTAAAATGTCTAGAGACCATCTTCAAGTAGAGTGGCCTTTGTTTTCCATTGTCATTGGATCGTTGAGTGGACGTCTGTATCTCCTGGCCCTCTCCATTTGAACTTTATATCATTTATAAAATACTGCCAGGCTGAGAATGCAAATCTCATCAGGAAGATTTGGTGAGATTAATTAATGTCTTAGTTGTTTGGGAGCTAGAGGGCTGTAACTCTTCACTTGCAAAAGTGCCAGCCTATGGCATTTCCCAAATGTAGGTTACTAAAGGACAAGTCCTTATGTTCTGAAAAAGTATTAGATGTCCAGACTTCCTTCTTCCTTTGGTGGGAATTGCAGTTTTTAAAATTCGACATTGGATTCTAAGTTTCTCCAACACTTTTTTATTTGTAAGCAGGAATCCAACTCAATTTATTTGCTCGATCTTTTGTCACCATATGTCCTCAGTCACCCGGTGAGAATGGAAGCAGCAGGCAATTTAATTTGTTCACAGTATAATCTTGGGTCCCTTTGAGTAGAGCTTTTAGCAGCTCTGCTCCCTAATTGTGGAATTTACTACCGATCTCTAGTCACAGTGCCCTGCCTGTCCCTGCTTAAATAAACTAAAGCTTACTGCATTAGCTGAAGCATTTGAAACTCTTGAGTAGGGGGACAGGCAGTGGGTAAAGGGGTCTGAAAGGCGGGGAGAAATGTTTATTGTTCACTGCCCAGGTTTTCCCCCTGGGAAGAAGGATACACAAATTCACACTCATATAATTCATGTTTCTGTTTCAGGAGTCCGCATAAGAAAAATAGGTGTCATAAAATAAAATTAAATAAAACATTGGAGGAGAAGCATGGAGAAGGGCAAGAGGAAGAAAAATAGAGGGAAAGGCCAAGAGCTTGGAGGAGCAGAGAAGGAAATGAATCTACCTAGTCTCTCAAATCCTTTCCTCTTAATTCTCCGTAACCGCAGTTAATTTAGTGGCTTTCTTAATTCAGTGACATCCACATATATCAGAGCAGTTCTTTTTGCTGAAATATTTATTTGCCTTGAGTTGGACTGTATGAAACATTAACCACAGATTTGGAAACTGACATGCGCGATGTTCCTGTTCTTGCTTTGCCAGGAGCCTTTGCCTGGGGAATCAAGGCCCCAGAGAAGGACTGGAACCCCTGCAAACCCCCTGTCCATCTCCCCAGCTGCTGCATCCATACCCCACAGAGCAGCAGTTGCAAGCACGGGTTCATTTTCTGGAACCGTTTCACCTTAAGTCTCTGGGATGCACACTAAGATCCAACATTTTTCTTTGTTACTTGCTCATTTAATTTATTAACTGTAAGACAGAGAGAGAACATTTATAAGAATACTACTAAAAGCTAAGTGGTAGAAAAGGTGAACAGATGTATGAATGTGATTTCACTATAGGCTTCCCAGGGGAGTCGGAAATCCTTTCCCATTTCTGTACAATGGGGCTATCTGAAGACTCACTGGAACTAGATGTCACGGCATAAGGTGCAAAAAATTTTGTGAATCCTAGGGCTTCCAATGACCTGCATTAGGGGCATAAGGTGACATAAGCAACGATTACAGCTTTCAAGGAGGTAGAAGGAAATGGTTGATGGTACTTACATAAACACACACACACACACACACACACACACAATCGTTACATCAATAAGTTAACACCTGGTATCTTTTTCACAGTGAGAAGATTCTGGAGGCCAAGCTGGCACCTGAGGTTCTGAGGCTCTCTACTCAGCCTCTTGAGGAATCTGAGTATTTATAACGCTTTGGGGATTAAGGGTAGCATCTTTTTTCACAGCTGAGCTTAGAGCCCTTTTACAACAACAGGAGCCCCTGTTATAATGTGTGAAGAAAATCTCCACCTTGCACGGAAAGCTGCAATGCATCCATGGTGAAGGAGTTTCCTCATTTATAACTAAGTTCTGGAAGCAGACTAGTGTGTTCTTTGTCAGATAAAGGAATGACCTTCATGCTGAGAAAATTTAACCCTACACGACTATGAGGTGTCAGAGTCCTTTTGAAGATGAGATGGCCCAGGCAAGTGAGGAAGGTGAGAATTGGATTAATTTGGAGGATAGGGTAGTCACAGGAGTATGAGGCATGGAATAATTTAAGTTAGCATCAGGAGAAGCCAAGAACTGAATCAAAGTCAGGCAGGATCAGAGAGTTTGAGAGAATGGATCATCCATGGGACTGTAATCTAGGGTGGAGGTAGGACTTGAGTAGCTCAATTAAAATGCCAAACTTAAGGAGAATGGATAAGGTGACCTGCCATTTTGTTCCCTGATACCATCTCCAAGTGTTAACAAGAGTCTAGCATGTGGGTGATGCTCAATAAATATTCATTAATTGAATAAATGAATAAGTAAATGAAATAGAAAACTGTAGGAACTGGGCAGTATATTGAGACACTTTCTGAAGAACCTAGGAATAAGCCAGCAACACCTTGAGTAGAATGGGGCATGGTACCCCTTTTGGCCCCAAGCACAGGGAAGCACGTCTTCATGGAACAAGGCATGGGTTCTGATGGGTGCTTAGATTAGAATTTCCTGAAAGAGTGGTTTAATGTCAAATGACTCATCTTCAAGCTCATGACTTTTACATTCCTGCTGATTGGATATAGGTCTGTTATCTGAGTCTGGCACAGAGGAATCTCTAGGCCAGGAGCAAAGGGTCTCAGCTAAAGGAATCTGAAGCTGGAGCACTGGTTTTCCTTGATTTAACCGGCTCCAGGAAAACTCACATTTCATGGCTAAATGTAAGGGTACAGGCAAGAAAAGAGATTTGTTGTTGAGGTTTGTGCCTTCAAATCTTAAGTGATAGAAGTGTACATGTGAGTGTGTATGATGTGGGTGCATGTGTGTGTATTTATAAGAGATTTTGAGATAGTACACAGAAGCAGGAATTAGAGAGATGCTCATACCTGCAGGCACATAGAAATAGTAGAGATGTTAGAGATGCAGAGAAATACAGAGATACACAGAAAGAAAATGAGAAACCAAAGAATAGAGAGTCAGAGAGAGGCTGATTGGAATCTCCCCTCCCCGTTAATCATGACAGTTCGTACAACTGGGGATGAGGTTTCTCTTTAATAATTAAAACTCTAGGGATCCACTTCTGCTAGATTTCCAAAGGTTTGGATGAGTTTTTTAAAAAAGAAAAAATATCACCTTCAAAATAGAAGTTACTCTCTAAAAGGATACACCTGTGATTATGAAATAATAAAACTATTTACATCCAGAAATATAGAAAATACATGCAGATGTGTCCCAGTCTTCCAGGATGTGTGCCCGGCAGGAACAAGGCCTTGCAGGCTGTTGTGTTGAGGCTAGAGATTCTAGTTACACGTTCTTTGCTAAGATTCCCTTATACGTCTATGTCCATGTAGATACCTGACACTGTGATGACTGAAAAAAATATTCATGGGTCGGGCGTGGTGGCTCACGCCTGTAATCCCAGCACTTTGGGAGGCTGAGGCGGTTGGATCATCTGAGGTCAGGAGTTCAAGACCAGCCTGGCCAACATGGCAAAACCCCATCTCTACTAAAAGTACAAAAATTAGCCAGGCGTGGTGTCATGTGCCTGTAATCCCAGCTACTTGGGAGTCTGAGACAGGAGAATCTGTTGAACGTGGGAGGCAGAGGTTGCAGTGAGCTGAGATTATGCCACTGCACTCCAGCCTGGGCAACAAGAGTAAAACTCTGTCTCAAGAAAAAATTATGGATCAAAACCTTAATAAGCAGATGCCCTTTTCATTGCTCTTGCTCATATCCAGATAAGAGCTAAGCCAGTTTCCTTCCTGACTCCTCCACCCCACCTCACGAGTAAACAGAAATAATTATAAATTATACCGCAAGCTAGTCAATAGGAAGTCTTCCAAGTCCAGACTTTAATTCATCTTGGGTGATAGTTCATTTCACACAGCCCCACCGGACAGGAGTAACTTATTTTAATTGGCCATCGTTCATGAACGGGCACATGGTCTACTTTAGAAATGACACTGCCACTTTATTGTAACTGTATTTCTCTGACTCATGGTTATCTAACTGAAGGGAGTAGATCAATTTTTCATAATTCATAAGAGTGTATAGAAAAATAAAAGGATTTCTTTCCCCAGTCCTTTCTAGCTTTCTCACACAATGCCAAAAAGAAGGCTAACCGATTCAGTGACCATCCGGCTATACTTGGAATTCCCCCAAAGAAGATGGCCTTAGGAGGAAAGAACCAACAATAGTCACAGCATGATGAAAAAAAAAAAAAAACAAAAGACCATTCTCCAAGCTTCTTTGGCCCTTTGTTGACGGGTCTGACACAGTGACGTTATCCCAATGAAAGGAATTGCTTTGCTCCCATAGAGTCCTTATTCCTTATTAGAGACATCTCTTAATGTTCCCAGGGACTAGGATAATGACCTATGTAATGGCCTTAGGAATTCTAACCTTTCAAGGTAAGAGAGGTAGCAAAGGTATGCCCAAGAGCATGGACAGATGAAGAGGGGCAGTACGTCCCTGTGCTTCCTTTGGAGATCTCTGTCATCACATTGCTGTGTGGACAGAAGACCCTGACAAAAACCTCAGTGTCATTTCCTCTCTTTTTAGCCAAGACCCTTTTTGGAAGGGCTTGGATGGGGATGGAAGGAGGGCACCCACTCTCTAGTCAAGAACTGGCATCTTAGCAAAGACAGACTCACAGTGGGTGGATTAATCTAAATAGGGGCAGAGGAATCATGTCAATTCCACCCACAATCACTCTGTATGTCCACTTTCCTCCCTTAGCTGCCTGAGGTCGCTATACAAATAGCTCTCTGACACCTGCTCAGAGACCCACGTCTTCTCCCTGCGGAAGGCAGTCACTTTTGGTTCCACTGAAGCATTTTAGTCACATGCATTTAGATTATAGAAGAGGTCACTTGCATCGTTAATAAAGTTTTTTTTTTTTTTTTAAACTGGAGAACATGATTTTTGAGAAATAGGAGGGGCATTAACTGTCAAAGATATGTAGGTATGTGTGTGGGTATGCATATTTGTACATATGGTTTCGATCCTATCCAGAATCTACATTATAAAGGTAAAAGCTTAAACAGTGCCGAAGACTGTGAAGTTTCTATTAGTGCACATATTTTGGAAGAGTACACGTTCATGCATGTGGTGTGTGTGTGTGTGTGTGTGTGTGTGTGTGTGTGTGTGAACACAGAGGTTATCAGTGTCCAAATAGCCAGAAACTGCTTTTAAGTGAGGCGTTTAAACTTGAAACATGTTTCCTTACAAAAGAGATTATGAAAAGTAGATTCCCTGGCTTCCCACATCAAAAAATGAATAAGCCTATAGACTGTTACAGATTTACCAAAAATTTTTTAAAAAATAATAATGTCAGCTCACCTTTTCTTTGTAACTTCATAAAGTATATTTGGAGGCATTGATTCACTTCTTGGAGGTCCTTGGGTTCCTCTTTCCTTTCTTGCGGTGTTTCTGAACAATTGAACATCCCTTACTCTCTCCCTAGTAAAAACAAGGTTTTCTCCAACTTAGCTCCTTATACAGCTGTTAGGTAATAAATGAAAGAAAACTCACCATTGAAGTCTAAGGGAAGTGTTAAAGTTTGATGGGCACCTTTTCATGTGTTTGCATAAAACATACTCATAGGTATGTGCAATTTTGTGTATATGCGTACAGAATTACACATGTATGTATTGGGAGGGTTAGACAGGTGTACATCAGGCAGTATGACTGTAATCTGTAAATGTTTAAGAATAACCATTCTTAGGTAAAACTAGTATGTTTTCATTTGAAATCCTTTAGTGGGCAAAAATTTCTCAAGAATTATTGACTTGGAAATATTTCTATGCAATCTATTCCAACTGTCTAGTTCAAATTTATTTACTTTTCTTTGCTTTCTCATTACTAAATGGTACAGTTTAGTATTGGATATCTGATTCATGGAAACATATAGGGGTAGGGAGCTTCTTAATTCTAATTTTGTAAAGAGTTGTTTTGGATCTTTGCCAGAGTCTCCTGGTTCTAGAACTACTAGTTTTGTATTCTGAATCATTTGTTTGGTGGGCTTTCTTGTTAACTCATCTCTGGCTCCCGTCTATAAATAAAGTGAGTTTAGATCCATTTAGCTGTATCTGTCTTCCAGTGTGTCAGTTTAGTTTTCAAATGTTGCTGGGTGAGCCTACCTTTAAGAGCTGGGTTACCAATAGATAGACAAAATAGAGAGATACAATTACTCAACTAAGAATGCTGGAGACATCTCTGAGCAGTTATGGAGATAAAGATGTCTGGAAAGTTTATTGCCTTTGATTTGCACAGCTTTCCGCCCCCACCCTCCTCTCCTGCCTCCCATCTGTAGGTGTTAGATCTTTAAGGGAGCTTGACATTTAGCTTTGAAATGAATACACTTTTTTGGTTCTTAACAACCGGGATAAGTTTTCATAGGTAATTTAGCAAATGTCAAACTTTTCTAATAATGTATTTGATTTATACAGCCAAGCGTGCTATTCTCATTACCCAGACATCTCAGAACTTGGGTGATTTTCAGGCCAAGGCAGCCCCCATCACCATTCACACTCACACGCACCCCACTCACTTTTCTTTTTTCTTTTTCTTTTTCTTTCTTTCTTTCTTTCTTTTTTTTGAGACGAGTCTCACTCTGTCGCCCAGGCTGGAGTGCAGTGGCCCCATCTCAGCTCACTGCAAGCTCCGCCCCCTGGGTTCACGCCATCCTCCTGCCTCAGCCTCCCAAGTAGCTGGGACTATAGGTGCCTGCCACCTCGCCCGGCTAATTTTTTGTATTTTTAGTAGAGACAGGGTTTTGCCGTGTTAACCAGGATGGTCTTGATCTCCTGAGCTCGTGATCCGCCTGCCTCGGCCTCCCAAAGTGCTGGGATTACAGCTGTGAGCCACCGCGCCTGGCCCCCACTCACTTTTCTTCTTCACATTTCTGTTTCTCGGTCACCTACTCTGCATTTTCTCTACCTCCACCAGTTAGGATACCAGTGGGTGCAAATACCAGCTGTTTCTTTTTCTTTCTGCTTTCTCCTGATCACACAAACAATAGTCACTTCTCTAATAACACATTTTCCTATCTTTCAATGATTAAAGTGGGCTGTTGAGTTTGTAACCCAGCAATCAGGAAATATTTGTTAAATGCCCATTGCATGCAAGGTCCTCACAGTGCACCCTTCCTAAAGGGCTTACCTAGCATCAATTTACATTTTTTTTATTTTGTGGAAACAGCATCCTGACTTACTCTGGTGATCCTTCTTTTTTCTTGGTGCATACCATTTGGTTTATGTCAAAGTCCTCCCACAGTGAAAGGGACTCTACTTTCACTTCCTCATCATGCGATTTAGCCTATCCAATTGGAGCCTAGCCTCCCCTGGCCTCAGTGATGATTGGTTGAAAATAGGCAGGTGACCTGATGAGGACCAACCAGAGCTTGGAATGACTGTGAATGAAGATCTCTTTCCCATTGGAGTTGTTGGAAAATGAATTGTACGCCTGGAAGGGTGTGTCCATCTATGGGGATAGCCTGCCTGAGAATGAAGTCACCTCAGAGAGAAGCAGAATCAAGAAGTGGAGAAGGGCATACTTTGAGCCCCTAGAACCACCACACTTAAAGGAGAATCTTCCTCTTGGTCTTTTCTTTATTTTTTCCTTAAGTCAATTTGCGTTGAATTTTTTTGTCATTTGCAACAGAATGAGACATGTTCCTCTCCCCCAAGAGCTAGTGGGTGGTATGATACCAGGTTATGTTTGATATGTGGGGCGATGGAGACGCATGTGGGGTGGAAGCTGTCCCTGTGAGTATGGAGTATCTGAAGGCTTCACATCATCAAGGATGTGGAATTCCAGTCAAGCCTTGGAGAATGAAGATGATTTGGGAAGACAGAGAGGGTCCTCACGTGAATGTCTGTGCCTCCTTCCACAACTTCCGGATGTATTTGGTTTCCTCTGGGTGTCTTCTCTCTTTGTATATCCATTCTTGCATCATTTTCTCTGGATTCTGTCCTTGGATGACTTTCTATCCTGCTTTCGAGCTGCTGGTTCAATCCACACCATAGATTTTGATTAACACCTCTGTATGCAAATAATTCTGAAATCCATCTTTCCTACCAAGACATTAGTTTTAAAGTGTAGGCGACATTTCCAACTGGCAACAATCCTTACCTTTATGTCTCAGAGGCCTCTCACACTTAATATACTAAGCTAAATTCATTACTTTCCCCAGTCCTACTTTTTTTGTTTGTTTGAGACAGAGTCTTGGTCTGTCACCCAGGCTGGAGCATGGTGGCATGAACTCAGCCTACTGCAACCTCTGCCTTCTGGATTCAAGCGATTTTCCTGCCTCAGCCTCCTGAGTAGCTGGGATTACAGGCACCTGCCACCATGCCCAACTAATTTTTGTATTTTTAGTAGAGACGGAGTTTCACCATGTTGATCAGGCTGGTCTTGAACTCCTGACCTCAAGTGATCCGCCCAACTTGGCCTCCCAAAGTGCTGGGATGACAATCATGAGCAATAGCACCCAGCCCTCAGTCCTATGTCTTATCTCCCTTCCAGGTTTGGGCCATATTTTTGACTGAAGACACTCTGGTGCCTGCATTGTCCACTTCAAGGAATTAGTCCTGCGTTCATCCCAGATTCCCCTCTCTTTAAAAGTGAAATTATTAAATTTGGTTTATTCTACTCTTAATATCTTAGAGATCTATATCCTCTTTTCCATTCCCTCTCATTAGTCTTGTCATTTTTTAGCAGATTTTTGCAAGCATTTCCTAGCTGGTTTACCTTACAACTTTCACCTTTCTACCATCAGAAATATATGTATATGTGTGTCTGTGTGTATATGTATGTGTCTGTATTTATATCTTTAAATCTATTTTTTCTCATGTCACACCCATTTCTTGGGTTCCCCTTTGCCTAACAAGATTACATCTGAACTCCTTAGCATGATGTATATAACAGTCATCATGATCTCCCTCCTGAATTTCTTTTCTTGCACACACCATTTGCAAATCACCAGTGTCCTCCCAGGCATAACAGGCTCATTATAATTTTCCAAACACACTGTGTTTCGTGTGCAACCACTGAGTTAAAAATGCTGTCTGCAGGCTTAGATGCACGGGGAGACTAGGCACCAGTAATATTTAGGTAAATCAAGGATACAAAAAGAAGTCAAGCTGACTGGCATTCAGGCAGAGAGATGAACCACTTTCTCCAAGGTGGATGGAGATGCGATCTTCCTGGCTGCAAGATCCTCAACAAAGGGTTGCACAGTAGAAGATCGTGTTTGAATAAATGAGGATCGTAGCAGATCTTCTGGATGTTTAACCACCTTTGCCAATCCCAACCTTCCCTACAGGACATTGGGGAGGTTATCCCTCTAAGTTTAGATGTAAACATGTCAGGAATTACCTCCCCTGGGCCAAGTGCCCCACATAAACCTTGGAGTTAAGCAAGGCAGATTCCAGAATAATAGGCATGGACCCAAACCTCACGTGTGACTCTTTTGCACCCCAGGTTAATGCTGCTTGGCTCAAAATCATTTCAGAACTTGGGTTTATCATCGAGTCATCTTTGGGATCATGCTAACCAGCTCCTTAGGCCAGCTATAGGGACCATTCTGCAAGATGCAAGAGTCCCACCTGGGGGTCTTTGCATGTCCCCTTGTCTGATCTGGCCTTTCTCTTTCCATCTCTACCTGGTGAACTGCTACTCATCTCTCAAAACTCAGTATGGATGTCACAACCTTGGTAAAAATGTCTCTGCCCTTTCATTGTTGTACTTCCATTGTTTTATATCCTCATTGTCCTGTGTTCACCCCCTCTTGCAGGGCACACTAATATTTCTGTCATTGTCTTTTGCCTGTGTTATATTTATCTTCACATCCCAAGGACATAGATAATGTCTGCCACTTAGCAGATGCTCACACATGGTTTTCAAATAAATGAGTGAAACAAGGAGTGGAAGAAACAAAGGTGACAAACACAGGCAGCCAAATATTCACAGCTTGCTTATAAGAGCTCATTAGGGATGTTGTAGAAGTGAATTTGTTGGTAAAAATGTTCAATTTAAAGGTCAATTTAAAGTATATATGACAATGACTCACAGGATTGAAGTTGGAAATGAACTAGGTGTATCAGTCAGTGTTGGTTAACTGCTATAACAAACAGACCCTCAAATCTAATGCTTTGGCCTCAAAGAAGTTTGATTCTTGCTCATGCAAAATGTAATGAGGGTATTCTTGAGTGGATGATTCTGCTGCAAGAGGTGAATAAGGGACTAAGCTATTTCTATCTTGTGACTGTACCATCTTGGAAGTTCAAGGCTGCCTTTGTACCAGCCAGCTGTCTGTAGAGATGGCAAGGAGGGCATGAAAGTTCACTTAGGTTCAAGGGGGCTAAAAAATGTAGTAGAAAGAAAATGGGGCATTCTCATGACCACTATCTCTTCTGCACTGGGGAATTAAAAAATAAAAAAAAGAAAAGAAAAAAAGAAGGCGAGTGTGTATTTAAAGCAAACAGTAGCTCGATGGGAAATAGTATTTGCAGCTCTATTTTATCTATCTTACGAACTCTATTTTTAAAAGACCTGTAAAATCATAAAAGTCATGTGGCATTATTTTTCAACTTTGTAAATGGTTGCTTTGCACTCATTCAATTAGACAGGATAATTTAACAGCAGTGATACTATCAACATCATCATCACCATCATCATCATCATCATGTCTTCACTGAAGGCCTCTTATGAGATATAGGTCACTGCCTCAGGTAATGGAGTTTCAAGGAGGCATAAAGTCTTGAGGATCTTATCATCAAGTTGGGAAGTCAGAGTAACTACTTTCATAAGGTAAATCATAATGAAAGCCTGCATGTGCTTAGTGCTAAATGAGTGGCAGTGATATTATGGAGAAATGGGCATCCCTGAGATCAATGTAATGTACACTCAGAAATATGAGTACTGCCTACATCAGAGAATCATAGACTACAAAAACCATGAAGGCCTTTAGGGATGTAGGCCACCTCCTTCATTTTACAGGTGAGTATGGCAGCTTATTTCTAAAGATTTCTCCTCCCCTCCTCATCTTATGTAGGACCTTCTCCTGAACCTGAGCTGCCCTGTGACTTCCTGCCTACCCAGAGAATGTGGCAGAAGTAATGTTGTACTAGTTCCAAGTTTAAGAGACCAAGACCTGGCAGTCTCTTAGAATTCACACTCTAGTGGACAGGCATTATGGCTCACACCTGTGATCCCGGCACTTTGGGAGGCCAAGGCAGGAAGTTTACTTGAGGCCAGGAGTTCAAGACCAGCCTGTTTAACAGCAAAATCCCATCTCTACAAAACTTTTTAAACAGTGAGTGAGGTGTAGTGGCATGGTGGTGCATGCCTACAGTCCCAGTTGCACTGAGTTATGATCCTGCTACTGCACTCCAGCCTGGGTGACAGAGCAAGACCGTATCTTAGAAAAAAAAAAAAAAAGGAAAAAAGTGTTTATACTCTGGGGGAAGCTAGCATCATGTAGGAAGTCCATTGCCTCTGAGATGACCATGCTCTGAGAAAGCTCAAACTCATCACACAGAGAGACTTTATAGTGAGTGGGATTCCTAGCCAGATGTTAGACATTCCAGTTCAGATGCCAGGCGTGAGAGAGAAGTAGCAGTCTCTGATGTGCAGGTGAGTGAATCATTCTTATGACCCCAGCTACTGCTTCCACCTGATTCCAAGCACATGAGAGATGCCAAGTGGAAACCGCCCAGCTGAGTCCAGCCAACTCACAGAACCATGGTTGCTTTAAGCCACTGAGTTTTGGAGCAGTGTGTTACATAGCAGCAGATAATCAGAACAATGAGGAAACTGAGACCACAGAGGCTGAGTTCCCTTAGGGCATACACTATTTTATGCAGAGCCAGGAAGAGAGCCACATTCTGCAATTCCCAATCCAGTGTACTTGAGTCCAGGGCTTCTCAAATCTTAGTGGGCACCAGAACCACCTGGGGAAGTTGCTGAATACTCAGCTTTCTGGGCTCCACCCTCAGATATTCTGATTAATAGGTCTGAGGTGGGGGTCTGAGAATTTATATGTCTAACAAGCTCCAAGGTGATGTTGATGCTGTCAATCGGTTGACTAATTTTGAGTAGCCCTGCCTTACACCAGGCCTGAGCTAATCTCCCAGCACAGGTTAGGCAAACATTGGCATCTGTTGGTTTACTATTGTGCTTCTTGACAATTACCTGTTTGCTGCATTTCCAGGTAAGTAATTGAAAAGCACAAAGTGACAGGTATTGTTCAGGATGTGCCCAGTTGCAGCTGAGCCCAATTTTAGCTCTTCCAGCTGTAGGCTGAAGAAACCCATATGGTCTGTGAGCTAGACACCCTTATCGGAGTTCTCCTATCTGTAGGTATGACAGTGCGGGTTTCATAACCTTGTTACCAGAAGCAATTAGGGTCATCATCCAGATTTTCAGATCCATTTCCCATAGAGGCACACATTAGGAATCTCCCACAGTGAATTTAATTAGCAGGAAACGTGGCTCAGCCAGCGACCCGCAGTGCAGATAACAGCCGTGCTGCCCAGTGATAGTGGCTCCCTTTTCTTAAAAAATGACAGGTTTCCTAAAAGGTGGTGATGAGTCCCAGCCAGACTTCAGGTAGGAATCTCTGTGCAGCCTGATTTCACGTAACCAAGCAACTCACACATCTTCCTTCTATTCAATTTAAAGAACTTCCATAGGAAGAGATGCGAGTGAGAAAGGATAACGGATTGCACATGGCAGCATTAGGCATTTCCCCAGTGTACCTGGGCTTATTTTGGCCACTGGTGTATTTCTGCAGATGTTCTGCATGTGATACAGTAATCATATTTGCTTCTGGAATTGTTATTGAAGGTTATCTAATGAGTAATGTAGGATATCTAATAGCCCACATTAATGGCAGGAAAGCTATGAATTTGCTTTAGTTTATCTCTGCATAAAAAGTCATAGGATTAGTCTGCTTGCATTGTGTGCTGGAGTTTAAAGATGACCTTGTTAAGCATTAATGAAAGTCGTAGGCAAACATTTGTCAAGCATCACTGGGTGAATAGACCCCTCTTATGCAGAATATTCATGCCGTCCATTACAATAACTATTAGATATAATGTGAGGAATTGATCGAATATGCTGCTTGTAATATAATCCTATATGAGGATTAATGATTATATTAAGTACCAGATGCTATAATTTGGCATTGACTAAAGTTGTTGGTAAACCGAGAATTTTTCATATCCCCAGTGTTTCTGGTTTGGACTAATTGATGGATGTTCAAAATTTAGCCAGAGCTTTTACATTAATGGGGGCCCGTGACTTAGGGCAGGTGATCAAGGCAATGTAACCTGGACTTCTGAGGAGTTAGTTATGAAAGGAGCGAGCTCCTGGGTCAGTTAGTGAATGCCTCTTATTTTTAACTGTGATACCAGTTCATACTACCACAAGCAGCAATATTTGAAGAAGCTCACCCTTTATATTCATCGCTGCCAAGGTGAAACAATATTATTTTTAAGTCTCAGTGACTCTCACCATTAAAAATCACAGCTATTCGTTTATTGACATTTATTTGATCACTACTGAAAAGACTTTTTTTTTTTCCTTGTGTTCATAGGGCATTTGCTTCTCTTTCTCTTTTTCTAGTCTGTTTATGAATGTTAACCAATTTTTCATTGATATTTTTGCCTTTCCTTTTTATTGATTGGAAAGAAGTTGTATATGCAAAAGATTGCTGAGCCTGGGCCACTGAGTGACATCAGTAGCACAAGTATTGAGGGTACTCAGGAGTATCAGAAGCCATGTGGCCAGGCAAGTTGATTAGATAAAGGGGGTTGGGGAGCAAAGGTGGGTTTCTGTGAACCCCACTTAAGAGTTTGCATGGGGGTGGGAGTGGTAAATGAAAAATATTTACCAAAGTAGGACTAGCAAGCAACTCTCTAAATAAGTTGAAGTTTTTGGTAACGTATTGCTTTAATTTACATTCACTTTATAGTCCATGCACATGAGGATTATTTGGAAGAGGTTTAATTTTACTAGCTGCTGAATGCAGTACGGTTGCTAGCAACAGAGCAGAAAGAGCTTGGCTGTTTGCTAATGCACTTGGGCTGTACTGTAACTACGCAAGGCAGGGCTAGTGGCGGTGGAGTCAATAAACATGCAGTTCTCTGGCTTTGAGGGTTATTTGTTTTACTGAGCCAATATGTTTTCTCTAGTTAACATTTTTCTGTAGTGTTCTGTTTTCGCCTATGTTTGAAAGGCTTGTAAATACAGCTTGAAGGTGCTGGGGAAGGAAAAGGTATTGCCAACTTCATCTTGGTGGATTAAATTCACTGTATGTGCTTCTTTCCCCGTGAAACCCAAACATGCTGAGTTTGCATGTGTTTTGAGATACGGCAGAACTGAGCTGAAAACCTGGGCTTTTTCAGGTGTGAGGGCCCTTATCTTTAGTAGCCCCCAAATAACTCTTAAAATGGCCAGAAAATCTGATTTCTTCTTATTATGACCTACCCCAATTTTTGTCACGTTTTTATGTTTGGAGTCACATAAATATTCTGGCCATTTTAATCAGTGAAAAAACTATATTTGGTTGAGAGTTTAGTTTGTTACTACTGGGAAATTTGATTTATCTGTTTTAAGCAACCATCTGGAGTAAGTTTATTCATATTACGTGTCATGCATATATTTATGCTGCAAGATCAAAATCCTTAAATTACATCCTTTTGAAATTTTATACATTGTATAATGACAATTGCCAACACCACAACGATGTGATTGCATGGCTTTCAAAAACGGAAACATTGTACAACAAAAAGATTACAACGTGTAATGAACAAGTTCATTTGCTCAAATATAAATGTGTGGTGAATAATGAAATGCATGCACAATGAACTGAGATGAATCCTCTGTCATTAGAAATACAATTACAGTGTATTGAAATTTCCAAAGTCTAACAAAAGTAAATAGATATATTGTTATGCAGTCAAAACCAGATTCAATTCATTTGTGAAAGTTTTCCTTAATTATGCCATAAATATATCAAGTAACTTATACTTAATAAGGACTATGCAAAAATATTGATAATGTGTATGTGTGCACATGTGTATTTTTTTTTCAATCAAAGGAGTGGTGTTTATCTGAATCTGCTCTGTGTGTAATTTAAAGTCTTCCCAGGTAGGCTTTATTCTCCTACTATTGTCACTTGACCTCACACCTTCTTATCTTTCTGAGAGCACCATTGCCTTCCTTTATGCCTTACTCTCTTTCCAGCAAAATCATTTTGCAGGAAGAGATCTGAGGAATACAGTCATGCAAAAGGATGACCTAATGGAATGCCAAGTTGGCATGCACATGGCATGGCAGATCCCTCCCGACATTGTGCTCATACCAGCATGAATTGGAATACCAAGGTTGCCCACTTACTATTTAACCTAAGGTTAGTAACCTAAGGAGTTAACCTCCCTGAGTTTTCATTTTGTAAAACAGAATATCCATAACACCTTCCTATGGTTTTGGTGAGGATTAAATAACGTATTTTATGTATTGCTTTTGATAGAGTGTGTTGTTCATGAGTTAATAATATAATTTCCTTTCCTCTGCTCTAATGTTGGTTCATTTCTTTTGCAAATTGCAATGTTGTCTTCTTGGCCAAGGTATTCATCTTCTCATGTCCCTTTCTCTGGTATCAGATAGGATGCTTCAGCTGCAAGTAACATAGTATCCATCAAAGAGTAGATTAAACAGTGATGATATCACATAAGCAACCAGCCTAGAGATAGGTGGTTCTAGAGATGGGACGGTGGCTTAATGGTGTAATCAAGGATCCTTCTTTCTGCTCTCCACCTTCACTATACTGAATTCTTCAGCTTTCCTTGTGGTTGCAAAATGGCTGCTAGTGTTTCCGGCATCATATGTAGCCATGACAACATCCAGCTGAAGAAGAATAGTGTCTCTTCCTTTCATCTGTTCCCAGGAGCATCTGCCTCATCCCAAAATCATGTAAAGTACTTACCTTAATCTATTCTTAGGTAGATAATGCATTGTATGTAGCCAAAACATCTTATCTGATCAATTTCCAGAGGGACAGGCTCCAAATATTTACATTTGTCCATTTATTCTACATATATTTATTGAAAGCCTATTATGAGTAGGCATTGGACTAGGTGCTGGAGGTTTAATGGGGGAACAGGGAACAGGACAGTTCCTGCCTTCAGGGAGCTCATGGTCAAGTGACAGAGCAGCTTTGCACAGACCACTTTACTCAATTCGGTTTAAGTATTTCAGTCATAGTTCTGTAGTGTGCTAGTGGTGAGCCTGGGGCATGTAGCTCTGTTTGGAAGGGGGGTTGTCAGAAAGTTTCAGTGATGATGGCTGTAGAAGCTGCAAAGCTAGTGAAGGAAGAAGAGGGCAGAAGGTCATTCCAATTTATAATAGTAGATTCCACCATTGGCATTGTACTACATGCTTTACATATATCATTTGTAATTGTTACAGCAGCCAGGCAAGGAGGGTGGCACTGCAAGGTCTTTTCCTCCATTTCACAGATCAGTATGTGAGGCATGGGAAGTTAAGTGGTTTTTCCGAAGTCACATAGTGAGGGGAGGCGTTGGTATGGGAATTCAGGCCGGTTTAATGTGGAATATATGGTTTTTTAGCTAATCATCTTGCATTCTCATTGACCCCAGGGAGCCTCCTAAATTTGAAAATCAGGGATCAAGAAGGAGACATGGGAGACACATCAAGAGGTTGGATTGAGAAGTGCTGTTGTACTATTCAGTATTCTTTTCACTACAAGCTTTCCATGGACACAGTGGTTCTGCAAGGCCATAGTCTACACCTTCCTCACTAGTGATGCTACTCCTCAGAGCTAAGCCTGAGAAGAGTGCTAAAGAGAAAATGCAGATCTTGCAAATCTTATGCAAAGAGTCCAAGAAAGCCCCCCCAGTTTACTCCCCCCCAGTTTAGAATTGTGTGGTTATTTGATTAGAGTGTGAACCAGTTCAGAATCTCATGTACTGGAAAGCTCTACCATATTTGAACCTTGGTTTATCTCAGGGATATTCCATTGCATACTTATATGGTTTTTCGTTGTGTATCATCACTTTCTTCCTTTAGCAAATAAAACATAAATTTTTGATTCAGACGTTTTAACCCTGGCTCCACAACTTGCTGTTTTTGAATTCCTAAGTTTGTTAAACTTTCCCAACATCTCAGTTTCCATTATTTGTTAAAAGGGTCGCTATGGTTTGAATGTGTCCCCCACAATTTATGTATTGGAAACTTGGTTCCCAATGCAGCAGAACTGGGAAGGGGTCCTTTGAGAGGGGTTTAAGTCCTGACAGCTCCACCCTCATGAGTGTATTAATGCCAGGTATTATGAGAGTGAGTTCCTTATAAAAAGACAAATTCAGCCTCCTCCACTCTTTCTCTCTTTCTCTTTATCTCTCTCTCTTTCCCTCTCTCTCTCTCTTTCGCCCCCACTATGTGAGGACACAGCAAGAAGGCCTCATTCTGGATGCAGAGAGAAGCCCTTAACAGCCACTGACTCTGCTAGTGCCTTGGTCTTGGACTTCTCAATCTCTAGAACCTTGAGCCAAATACATTTGTTTATTATCAATGATCCAGTCTGTGATATTCTGTTATAAAAGCACAAAACAAAGACAACGGTCTATTGGGAACATATTCTCAGTGTTATTCATAGAGTCAATGAGCTAATATTTGTAATGAGTCTGGCATATCCATCTACCTCTCCCCCTTCTTTACACCTTAAAGCCACCTGCAGATTTTAACCAGGGAGACTGGACATTTCCAAGTCTGTTGGTTTAGCTAACAGTGGAAGCTACACATCAGAATTATCTGGGAGAATTTTCAGGACTCACCCAGACAGATTAAATAAGAATTTCTGGGGCACACTAGTGTTTTTGTAATTATTCCCAGGTAACTATAGTGTGCATAGATCCACCAAGCTAGGCTATTGGTTCTCAAACTTTACTGAGCACACAAATATCCTGGGTTTCTGGTAAACACTCAGATTTTGTTTCAGTAGGTCCGGGACAAAGCCTGAGATTGCAGTTCTAACAAGTTCCAGGTAATGCTGATGCTGTTGGTCCATGGACCAGACACTGAGTACCAATAAGTACTAGGAAATAAGACCACTCCTAGGGATAGTAATATGTTTTGCCTCAAGGCTGGGGCAGCTAAATATTTTTCCCAAGCCCTGGTGGCTCCCTCTTTTCTGGAATAAAAGCTTAGGCAAGTGGACTGCATTGAAATGGACCACGTATTTATCCTCGTCTATTTTCTCGTATCACAAAGCCATAGGAGAGATGCATGTGGTCATAGAGAATTTAGAGTTCCCGGCATGGAAGATCCTTAATAATTGTTGGATGAACTGAGATTCCTGCTGGATGGCTGAAGATGCTGAGCTGTTACTGGAGGCTGCTGAAGTAGCATCCCTGCTGAGATGCTACTGGAGGCTCAGATGCCATAGGATGTTACAATTTATGTCTTGAAGACACTGTCAACCTTTAGTGGAGCTCAACAGAGGGATCACTTAGGTCTCTGAAGACAGTGCATCTCAAATTTAATAAGCATAGGCTGGGGGTGGAGTGGGGGTGGGGTGGCTTATTTCAACAGATCCCTACCCCCAAGTTTCTGATCAGTAGGTTTGGGTGGGATACCCAAAATTTGCATTCTAACTGTCTTCCAGGTGATATTACTGGTCTCAATGATACCTTGGGAAGAATCCTTTCTAAAAGCCAGCAAGGGGCCAGGTGCGGTGGCTCATGCCTGTAATCCCAGCACTTTGGGAGGCCGAGGGGAGTGGATCACGAGGTCAGGAGATTGAGACAATCCTGGCCAACATGGTGAAACCCCGTGTCTACTAAAAATTCAAAAATTAATGTGGTGGTGCATGCTTGTAATCCCAGTTACTCAGGAGGCTGAGGCACGAGAATCGCTTGAACCCAGGAGGTGGAGGTTGCAGTGAGCCAATATCGTGCCACTGCACTCCAGCCTGGTGTCATAGTGAGACTCCATCAGAAAAAAAAAAAAAAAGCCAGCAAGGAAACATTTGACTTGTAACTTCCCTGTAAACCATATAGACTGCTTCAAAGCAAAGACTCTCATAAGTCATTTCTCTTCTGGGAAAAGGTACAAGGGTGAACCAGCCATGGGGTGGGGGATGGTTTCTGCCCCATTCAGCCTCAGAAGTGAAATGGAGAGCAGAACTGAGGGTGACACTGCACAGTCTTGGGGTGCAGGTGGGAGCCATGAAAGGAGCTTCCTGAACATCCTTCGCTATTTGAAGGAGTCGGCTAGGTGACAGGACACCTGATTTCCAGGCAGCGATGGTGCTACCCTCTCTTAATGGAGGACTGATTAGTCTACTCTTAGGTACAACTACTGAGCCTTCCTGCCTCCCAGAAGATCCTTCTTCAGGAAGGTGGGTCTATGAAGGAGCAGCATCTTTCCCTAGAACCTCCAAAGAGGCTCTGAGGCTGCTGTGATGTGAACATCTGCAGAAGCACAACTTTAGCTTATCAGTAACTGAATTCAGTTTGTGCATCAGCCTCACATAAAAGATAACTTAGTCCCTTCTGATTTAAAATTAACCTCTCTGTGGTCAATATTCAGATGATTCTGGCTTCCAAGCATTCCTCTCTGAGTTCAAGGCCTTTCAACCTCTCTCTAGAGGTTGTTCCTCTCTATGCTTCCTGGCTGGCTGGATTCAGAAGATACACATCTGCAATGAAAAGGGATCAAGTTATGCTGGTCGTTTAGACCTCACTGCCTTTCCATAGGGCGTTTTGGAAACCTCCCCCACCTCCATTCCCATCAGCTCCTGTCGCTGGATGCACTCTGGCATCCACTGCTCATGTCTGTGATCCTGCCATGGCTGCCAGTTGTGATGTCTTCATCTTTCTTGCCTGGCAGGGTCCCAGTCCATTCTTTGGGGTTTTTTGTTTTTAATTTTAATTTTTATTTATTTATTTATTTTGAGATGGAGTCTTGCTCTATTGCCCAGGCTGGAGTGCACTGGTGCGATCTCAGCTCACTGCAGCCTCCGCTTTCCAGGTTCAAGCAATTCTCCTGTCACAGCCTCCCGAGTAGCTGGGATTACAGGAGCCAACCACCACGCCTGGCTAATTTTTGTATTTTTAGTAGAGACAGGTTTTGTCATGTTGGCCGGGCTGGTCTCGAACTCCTGACTTCAGATGATCCACCCGCCTCAGCCTCCCAAAGTGTTGGGATTACAGGCGTGAGTCACCGTGCCTGGCCTTTGGGGCTTTTTGGATCTCCTTGTGCTATGGGTAGCAGGAATGAGGAAAGCTGAGGTGGGAGCTCCTGACTGTTTTGCCTAAACAGAACTTGCTTATCATCCATGAGGCTATCCTACAAACTGTAGGGTCTCCTAGAAGATTCTCTTCCCAGAGTTCCAAGCAGGAAGCCAAAAGCTGGGTGTCTCCCCTCTGCTGACAGATTCTTGCAGGTCCTCTCTACCAGCCCCAGTACAGGAAGGCTCTTTTCAGTCCCCATGGCTCAGGAAATGCTCCGAGGTCACACCCTGTCCTGAATCTTTCCTACTCGATGGCTTTTGGTTAGCAAACAAACAAAAATATAAATATTCCTTTCTCTCTTTTGAGCACGCTAAACTAAAAAAAAAAAATTTAATTTCTGGTTTTGCAAATGAAAGCTTCAGTTTTCACAACTACTCTTTCCTTCCTGAAATGGGATTCCAGAGCCTTCTTTGGAATTAGGACCTTAGCTCCGAGTCCTTTGCTCTTCCCAGAATTTAGCCCATCCCCAAGCAATGGTTGCCTCAGCTTCAGGGGGAGGAAAGTTGGCAGGAGATGACAGTGAAAAGAAATAGAAATATATGGGATAAAATTTGAAACTATCACGCCACTTCACTCTCCAGGCCCGTTTGTCTGTGTAGCTTCTGCACTAACACCTCCACTTGGCTTCCTTTGCACTTTCTTCTCTTCAGTCTCCTGCCTCCTCTCCCTTTCCTTTTCTTCCCTACTGTAGCCCTGGTAGTAGGGGCAATGGGATTGAGTACGATAAATAAGTCAAAGATATTTCACCTTGTCTCTTCCAAATTCAAAGAAATAGCATTCTATTTCCCCCTCAGCTGTTGATAGTACCTAAAAGTTCCTCTTTTTTATATTAATTTTTTTCAGCTAAAGCGAAAGTGAAAAATCAGGAGTTTACATTTTCTACAAAACATTTATCTTATATGTAGTTTTAGCTGTCAAGCTTGTGAAACTGTTATTGTGACTTTAGTGGAGTCTATTTATGTTTAACGCTAGTGTCTAATGTAGAAAAGTGTGCACACATTGAAAATGACTCTCTGGAACTCAGCATATAGGTATGTTTAAAAGATAATACCTATTTACAACCAGCAAGGAAGCTCTATTTCAGTGTACTAACAGCCATTTTTAAATGCATACAGGTCTGTCTGTATTGAAAATCTTTCCACCAGACAGCCAGAAAAAAGCCCTGCAAATTTAGAAGCAAACTATAAAAATGCAAGCAGCTGGCTGGAGCACAGTAAGGCTCAACAGAGGGACCTCATGAAACCAACAATGGTAATCGTTATTTAAAGAAACTGGCTTATTCTAAACAGCATATTGCATTTGGATGCTTTCTAGGTGGCCAAATTAGTATGGACATAACAAGATCCTAGAAATTATCTTTCGGATAGGTTTCAATGTGGAGATTATTTATGCTGATCTGTTGTTTTGTATCTCCCATCCAGAATGCTTTTTATCCAATTGGCTTTTTTTAAAAAAAAAATAGTCTTTGTTGTTTTATTGTTGTTTTTTTTTTTTTTTTTTTTTTTTTTTTTGAAACAGGTCTGGCTCTGTCACTCAGACTACACTGCAGTGGCACAATCTTGGCTCACTGCAACCTCTGCCTACTAGGCTCAAGCCATTCTCCCATGTCGGCCTCCCAAGTAGTTGTGCCTACAGGTGAGCACCACCATGCTTGGCTAATTTTTGTATTATTATTATTATTATTATTATTATTATTATTATTATTATTATTTTTAGTAGAGACGGGGTCTCACCATGTTTCCCAGGCTGGTCTCAAATTCCTGAGCTTAAGCGGTTCGACCACCTCAGTCTCCCAAAGTGCTGGGATTACAGGCATGAGCCACTGCACCCAGCCAGTCATTGTTTTGATGAGAAGCAAAACCTGTATGTTAACTGTATCTTCTATGTATTTAATGGGCACTTTTCCTATATATAAAAAAGAGTAGAATGGTCAGAGGTTCTGGGATGCTGGTCAAGTTCTAGTCCTTGATCTGGATGGTGATTACATAGGTTACATTATTTAAAAATTTTGATTTGTCATCTTTCTCTTTGTATATTCTGTTTAATAAAACAGCTTTCTGTTCAACAAAACAGCTGTAGAAATTCAGAAAAATTGAAACACAGCTATAAAATCTCTTTCATATGGTTTACACATAAGAGATCATTTTATAATTAACTTCAAAGGCAGGAAATCTCAGGGTAATTGGTAAGTGTATTGGTACATGAAATATTTGAGATGAAAGGAATTTAAAAGCAGTATAATCCACTCTCTTCTCTCTGCTAGTGAGAAAGAGAAGAACCAGAGAGTCAAGGGACTTCTTCAAGAAATTCTGGCTAATGGATGGTGGAAGCAGAATTTCAATTCAGTGCCACATTTTCTACTATGCTATTCATGTACGACCATGAGGAACCTGTACCGATAAAAACAAAAGCTATCATCTATTATTTATTTATTATTTATTATTTTTTGAGATAGGGTCTCGCTTTGTCGCTCAGGCTAGAATACAGTGGCATACTCATGCCTGAGTGCAGCCTCGACCTCCTGGATTCAAGTTATCCTCCCACCTCGGCCCCCTGAGTCGCTGGGACTACAGGCATATGCCACCATGCCCAGATATTTTTCTAAAGTTTTTGTAGAGGTGGGATCTCCCTATGTTGCTCAGGCTGGTCTTGAACTTCCTAGGCTGAAATGAGCCTCCTACCTTTGCTTCCTAAAGTGCTGGGATTACAGGCGTGAACCACCACAACCTGCCAAAAGCTATAATTTATTGAGCATCAAACACTATATATGCATGATCTCATCTCATCCATAAAACACTCCTGTTGAGAGAGAGAATTTTCATTCCCATTTTTCCGATCAAGAAACAGGCTTTTCCAGGTAAGCAACTTAGTTGAAGTCGCAGAGTGAGCAAGTGTCAGAGTTAGGATTGGAACCCACTTCTCCCTGATTCTCCACCTTACCTTCCTATAGTGTTGTTTTTTCTTTTTTTACAATTAAAATTTTGTGTTTGGATTTTGTTTATTTCTGGACTCAAGTTTTACTTTTTCCTTTTTGTGTAAAGCATTGAAGATAGTAGGAAAAAGGACAAGGTTTTTCAGGGAAGTATATAACTAACTAGAAAGTGTTTCCGTTTGTTTCTTTTTTGTACACATTTAAAAAATGTATACTTTTGGCCGGGTGCTGTGGCTTATGCCTGCAATCTCAGCACTTTGGGAGGCCAAGGCGGGCAAATCACCTGAGATTTGGAGTTCAAGACCAGCCTGGCCAACATGGTGAAACCATGTCTCTACTAAGAAATACAAAAATTAGCTGGGCCTGGTTGCGGGCACCTATAATCCCAGCTATGAGAGCCTATAATCCCAGCTACATAGGAGGCTGAGGCAGGGAGAAATGCTTGAACCCAGGAGGCGGAGCTTGCTATAAGCCGAGATCACACCACTGAACTCCAGCCTGGGTGACAGAACAAGACTCTCTCTCAAAATAAAATAAAATAAAATAAAATAAAATAAAATAAATAGTATACTTTTTTTCTTTAGATATTAGAGCCAACATTCTATCTGCTTACGTAGGGATTTCACCCAACTTCAGTATGTTTAACCATGATATTAAATCAGTGAGCACAGATGCTGCTAAAAAGAACTTGTTCACGACATAAAGACCTCTTCAGTTCTTGAAATAGAACTTACAAGTTTCTGTAGTGGAGTAAAAATAAACTGGGAGTGGCATCCCATCCTGATGTCATATCCTTTCCCCACATCAGTTTAGGAAAGCAAGTCCTGTGCCTTGAGGGTGCCAGCCACTGCCCTGCATGAAGCCAGGCACTTCTCTCCAGAATTATGAGCCTCGTCCAGTGCTCTGTGAATATAGGTACTTCCTGGGTGATTTTGTGAAGGCCTTCTGATGGGGTATACACTAAATGCTGTCATTACTGAGCTATAATGGCTGGAAGTAATTTTCTCTCAGCATCGGGGACCACGGAGAACTTGTTTTGCAGCTGTTATTAGCCTACATTAGAGAGAAATTTATTTGCTTGAGGAAAGTTATTAAAATACTCTAATTCAATATTTGGGTGAGAAATAATAAAATTGATAAGTTACAGGTGAGCAAGAGCAGCGAACTCTTTCGTTTCTTCCTCCTGGGACCCACTGCAGATTTCGTGTTTACTGTGTTGCCACTTCTTAGATGAATGATTTGTCTGTTTGGTGTGGGATTAACTACACATGTTCTTGGCAAAGAAGGCAAAATGCAGTGAAAAGATCTTCCATCCTGCTGGAATATTGCCATTGATAGCGCCACCATTCATGCGTGTGTTTTATCTCCAAGTGATCAAAATCAAAGCTCTGTTTTGTAGAGGACAATCTTGATTTTTGATTTGTCAGCAAAAAATAAAATATTATTCTTGGAGCTACTGATGCCGATGCTTACCTTATCCCTAACGAATCTCTTCACATGAGTAGTTTAACAGTTTATCAGGAAGCCTAAGATAAGTACACAGTAATTGTATCTTGCCCTGATTTTCACAATGAAATGCACCATAGTTTTCTCATACTCCTTTGAGAGTCTTTCTAGTGTGTTGTTTTCTTTTCTGCTTTTTTGCCCCTAAAGAAATTCTCCAACGTGCAAATGTCTTTTCTTTGGGCTGTACACGTTCTCCTTCAGTGATCTCATTGGCCCTCTAGCCCAGTGCTTCTCAAACTTCAGTGTACGTGGAATCATCTGGAGACAGTTAAAATTCAGATTGTGGGCTTCATTTCAGAGACTCTGATTCGGTGGGTCTGGTATAGAGCTGAGAGACTGAATTTCTCATATTCTTCCAGATGATGCTGTTGGTCAGTGGACAGCATGTGGAGTGGCACTGCTCTAACCCAGATGATCATTTACTAGGTAAATGATATCAACTTATAGGCCTTTCTCCAGAGTTTCAAACTGATGATTTATCTTTTATTTTGTTTTTCAAACATTTTATTTTTATTTTGTTTTTTCAACATTTTGTTTTTATTTTGTCATTTAAACATTTATTTTAGGTTCAGGGGTACATGTGTAGGTCTGTTATATAGGTAAATTCATGTCATGGGAGTTTGATGTACAGGTTATTTTGTCATCCAGGTACTAAGCCTAGTACCCAGTAGTTATTTTTCTCTGCTCCTCTCCCTCCTCCACCCTCCACCCTCTTTAGGCCCCAGTCTCTATTGTTCCCCTCTATGTGTACATGTGTTCTCATCATTTAGCTCCCACTTATAAGTGAGAACATGCAATATTTGGTTTTCTGTTCTGGGATTAGTTTGCTAAGGATAATGGCCTCCAGCTCCATTCCTGCTCCTGCAAAGGGTAGGATGTCTCTTTTCATGGCTGCATAGTATTCTGTGGTGTATATGTACCACGTTTTCTTTATCCAATCTACAATTGATGGGCATTTAGGTTGATTCCATGTCTTTGCTATTGTGAATAGTGCTGCAATGAACATACGTGTGCATGTGTCTTTATGGTAGAATGATTTATATTCCTTTGAGTATATACCCAGTAATGGGACTGCTAGGTCAAATGGTGGTCGTTTTTAGCTTTGAGAAATTGCCGTTCTGCTTTTCACAATTCTTTTTTTTTTTTTTTTTTTTTTTTTTTTTTTTTGAGACGGAGTCTCGCTCTGCCGCCCAGGCTGGAGTGCAGTGGCCGGATCTCAGCTCACTGCAAGCTCTGCCTCCCGGGTTTACGCCATTCTCCTGCCTCAGCCTCCCAAGTAGCTGGGACTACAGGCGCCCGCCACGTCGCCCGGCTAGTTTTTTGTATTTTTAGTAGAGACGGGGTTTCACCATGTTAGCCAGGATGGTCTCGATCTCCTGACCTCGTGATCCGCCCGTCTCGGCCTCCCAGAGTGCTGGGATTACAGGCTTGAGCCACCGCGCCCGGCCTTTTTCACAATTCTTGAACTAATTTATACTCCCACCAACAGTGTATAAGCATTCCCTTTTCTTCACAACCTTGCTAGCATCTGTTATTTTTTTGACTTTTTAATAATAACCATTCTTTCTGACTGGTGTGAGATGGTATCTCATTGTGGTTTTGATTTGCATTTCTCTAATCATCAGTGATGTTGAGCTTTTGTCATATACTTGTTGGTTGCATGTATGTCTTCTTTTAAAAAGTGTCTGTTCATGTCCTTTGCCCACTTTTTAATGGGGTTGTTTTTTCTTGTAAATTTGTTTGTTAGAGATGCTGGACATTAGACCTTTGTCAAATATGTAGTCTGCAAGTATTTTCTCCCATTCTGTAAGTTGTCGGTTGATAGTTTCTTTTGCTGTGCAGAAGGTCTTTAGTTAATTAGTTCCCATTTATTAATTTCTGCCTTTGTTGCAATTGCTTTTGGTGTCTTCGTCATGAAACCTTTGCCACAAACTAATGTTTTAAACTCCCTAGAGGGCTGTACGGGCTGACCTCTCAGGTCTCATAAGTAAGACTGCCCTTGTCATTACCACCCAGTGGTTGCTTTCCTGTGCCTACTGACAGTGCCTCTTTTATCCCAGGTATCCAAACTTGAGACTTCAAAGTCTACTTGCCCAACTCTCTTATTCTTTTGCTTTTGTTCGGTTAGGTACCAAATCCAGCAGAACCCACCGTATCAATGACCTCCATAGATACTCCACTGTCACAGACACTTCTGTAGCTCTGGACGTCTTCTCCCATATTTTCTGTTTATAGGGACCAAGGAAAAATCTCCTCTTTCCTCTCTGAAGTTTTACTGAAAATCAGTGCACACGAGACAGATTAACAGGAGAAAAGGCATACAACATTTATTAACATGCACACCTGTGCACAAGAGTCATAGAAAATATGAAAACTCAAAGAAAGTTCTAGATGGTTAATGCTTTCATATCATCATGAGGTTACAGAAACAAGAGGCTTGGGGAATGGCAAGGCAGGTTATGGGAAAGAGAGAAAAAGGCATCAGGCAAAGGTGGTCACAAGTAGCAGCTCTCAGAAAGAATAGACGGTAGCTTGTGGTTGGTTAGTTTTTTCTACATCCAGATAAAGGGAAGGGCCTCAGAGAAAAGCTTGGCTATTTATTTCACTAATGTAGATTTTTCTTTTTTTGCGATGGAGTTTTGCTCTGTCACCCAGGCTGGAGTGCAGTGGTACGATCTCAGCTCACTGCAACTTCCACCTCCCTGTTTCAAGTGATTCTCCTGTCTTAGCCTCCTGAGTAGCTGGGACTACAGGCACACGCCACTACACTGGCTTCTTTTTGTATTTTTAGTAGAGATGGGGTTTCACCATATTGGTCAGGCTGGTCTCGAACTCTTGACCTCAGGTGATCCACCTCAGCCTTCCAAAGTGCTGGGATTACAGGCATGAGTCACTGCTCTCGGCCGATTTTTCTTTACAGTTGCAAATCTCCTCCATAAAAGGCAGTTTTTCAGGGCTATTCCTGTCTGCAGGCCCTCTGAATAGTCATCCCAAAATATGTCAAAGAAGTGTATTTTGGGGTGAAATATTTTTGGTTTCCTTCATCTACTTATACTCCCTGATTTAGCTACAACTACACCAAGCACTAAAATACCTTTGTGTCTTTAAAGGTGCTGCTTCCTCAGCCTGTAACAACTGTTTGCTTCTTTTTCACTGTGATATGGCTGTAAACTTACAGGTCATGCAGGGGTGGAGAGCAGGTTATATTATTTTAGAGATCTGACAATTTTGATTTATAAAGGAAACCTGAAATAATCTAGTTCAATTTAGATAGGAAATTCCTGGGGTAAGTTGGGGTAAGGACATATGTCTTCCTTTATTTCCTCAGCTCTATCCAATGGCTTGTGGGATCCATTTGTTTCTATATTGGCTGAATAAAAGTGGAACTACAGCCTATTTAGAAATATTAGTCTTTCTTATATTGTATATCTTTCCCCCACTCCCTCACATCCACTCTTCTCGAGGAATAAACTATTCTTAATAATTATGACCACTCTATTTTTCATGTACAATTTTTGGCCCTAAGTCTAATAGGAAGCCTGAGACATCTTGGGGACATTTATTTAGTTAATGAGGACATATGTCAGAGTACCTGAAATGGAAACTGACCCATACAATCAACAGTCATACATATTTTAGATTTTCAAAGTGGTTTTTTTTTCGCATGACAGATTTTTGAAAAGTTTGCTGAAAGCCTTTCAAAAACATATTACCCATTTCTATGCCTTATTAAACAAAGATTGCGAGCTCACCCTGTCTTTTCTCGATGATTCACAACCATAATAGCAAATGTCACTTTTTATGTCATGCAGTGTTTTTCCCTTTGATCTCCAGTTTCCAGTTATGGCTTTATTGGTGACTGGCTAGTCTCCTGAAACTCTCCCGCCTTTCATAATGTGTTGATTTTAATCTGCGGGGAGCTGGCAAGATAGATAACCAAGGATGTATCAAAAATATGCAAAAGATGTCAATAGGCTCAGAGTGCTGAACTAAGGACTCATCTATTAGACTGGCATTTGTGCTTTCTCACAGCCATTTCAACAACCCAGAGTGCCTTTTTTTTTTTTTTTTTTTTTTTTTTTACGGGTTCTTTGTCACCCAGGCTGGAGTGCAGTGGTGAGATCCTACTGTGGTGGTGGGATCCTGGCTCATGGTAGCCTCAACTTCCTGGGCTCAGGTCATCCTCCAACCTCAGCCTCCTGGGTAGCTGTGGCTACAGGCAGATGCCAACAGGCCCAGCTAACTTTTTTTTTTTTTTTTTTTTTTTTTTGAGGTATGGGGTTTCACCAATTTGCCCAGGTTAGTTTTAAGCTCCTGGGCTCAAGCGATCCACCGCCTAGGCTCCCCAAATTGTTGGGATTACAGACATGAGCTGCCACACTCAGCCTGGTTTTCTAAAAATTCTTTCTTTCTCTTTCTCTTTTTCTTTCTCTTTCTCTTTTTCTTCCTTTCCTCCCCTCCCCTCCCCTCCCCTCCCCTCCTCTCCCCTCCTCTCCTCTCCTCTCCTTTTTTTTTTTTTTTTGTAAAGTAACTTTGAATTGCTCAACTGTGTCTGCTGTTTTCTAGACAGTTGTTTCCCCATGAAAGCTTGACCTTCAGATGCGTGGAGTGCAACTCCATTATATTTTCACTATTTCATTAATGTAATTCGTCTTCCTTTCTCAGATATACATTTAAATCCAAGGTAAGGATGCTCATTGGAGTTTAATTGCCATCGTTTAACATCTCTGGAATGAAAATTCTGGCAGTGAAGAATTCAAAGCCTCCATTTTATACTTTGGTCACATTTGTATATATTTTGTTTCTTGCAAAAAGTTGAAATTTTAAATCATTTTGCATCATGTGGATTTAAAGCACATGATATAGAGATGGCCTTTACACAGGTTGAATAAATCGTGTTAATTACAGAAGATTTTAAATTTAATTGGGAAGGAGAAAAGAGAGGTATTATAATATTGGAATAAACCTGTAGTATTGACTACCAATCTCTACTGCTGTTTACATTCTATATTGACAAACTTAACTTGCTGAAGGCTAAAAATTGATTTGTCCTGCCTCATTTCCATTATAGTTAAAGTCATTATGTGAAACAACAGAAGCTTTTACAAAGTGGGGAACATGTATCTATCTTCACAATTAACTGGGAAACTGGCATTAAAGAATATCAGTCTACTGAATCCCTGTTGTAGAGAACCTAATTGCTAAAGATGTGCTATTCCAAAATGGCAAGTCCCAACCACTTAGTTAACATTTTCTGTGCTTTGACAGTTGGGTTACATTGCATATCCTTTGCACTATGAAATGTTAAGTATGACTCTATCAGTATAGATTGTATAGATAATCAGTATAGATAGTATAGATAATCAGTTGATACATGTCTATTGAACGAAGTACTGTGGAATATGAAATTATAAGAAAAATATGGTCTCTCTCCATGAAGACTTGCTATTTAGCTAGAGACAAGACATTTGAATAAAATAAATGGTGAAGGCAGGTGTTATGCATAAAGATAGCACATAAGGATTTCTTTAAGGGCTAAGTTGCTTGAGTAGATGTTATATGAAGAAATAGGTGAAAGAGATCAGTGTGGGCTGGAGTTGAGGAGAAGGTTTCCAGGAAAAAATAGGGCTTGATTTTGACTTTGAGTGCTTTGCAGAAAAGAGTAGAGCATTAAGGCTGAGACAGTTCACTAGGGTCCTGCTTAAGATGGAGGTTACCTGGGATGCATGAAGTCAGAGGAAGGGTTGGTAGAAAAAGACCTTTAAGATGCTGAAGAATGGTAGTGCTGCAACAATCCCTGTGCTTTGAAAAGACAGAAGTTAGAATATGCATAAGTGATTGACATTGCTGTGGAGGAGGGCTGCCTCTTCCTGAGAGCCAGTGGGAAAGAAGAAAGGATAGGTACAGAGAAACGTTGAGAGAACTTCTGATGGATGGTTAGAGATCTTTCAGGAAAGCAGATATTTCTTAGGTTGTGTTCCTAGAAGAGCCTACTATGAAGATTCCAGTACAAGTGAGTCATTGAAGGAGAGCTTCAGGAGAAAGAGGAGTGAGGCTGGGTAGGGCAAGAAAAGAAGGGAGAAAATAAAAGGTTTTCCAATAACGTCGAGCCTCCACCTGACCCTACGTGGAGCTCTAGAGTATGAATGGCACCAGAGGGTTGTTCTGCCTTGAGAAAAATGGGCCAAGTATTTGCATTTGCATCCTGTTTCCATTAGTGATTACCCAGCTGCAACCTCCCAGGTGCAGTCATGTACCGCATAAGGAGGTTTTGGTCAACAATGGACGACATATATGATAGTGAGCTGAGAAATTGACATTGCCGGGTGACTTTGCAGCTCTCATAGTGCAACGCATTACTCACATGTTTGCAATGGTGTACACAAACCTACTGCAGTGCCAATCGTGCATAAAAGTCTGGAAATACAACTATGTATATTACATAATACTTGGTAATGATGATAAATGACTATGTTACTGGTTTCTGTATTTACTATACTATACTTTTTTATCATTATTTTAGAGTACACTCCTTCTACTTATGATAAAAAGTAAACTGCAAAATAGCCTCAGCCAGGTCCTTCAAGAGGTATTCTAGAAGGCATAGTTATCAAGGAGATGACAGCTCCATGCATGCATTGCCCCTGAAGACCTCCCAGTGGACAAAATGAACATACTGATGGTGCTGACTCTGTGTAGGCCTAGGCTAATGTGTGCTTTGTGTCTTAGTTTTTAACAAATATGTTTAAAAAGTAAAAATATTAAAAATAAAAATATTAAATGTAGAGGAAAACTTATGGAATAGGGACATAAAGGAATAAAATATTTTTGCACATTTGTACAGTGTGTTTATATTTTAAGCTAAGCATTATTACAGAAGAGTCAAAAAGCTAAAACAATTAAAAAGTTTATAAGACAAAAATTATAGTAAGTTAAGTTTATTATTGAAGAAAGAATATTTTTAATAAATATAATATAGATTTTGTACAATGCTTATAAAGTTTACAGTAGTTACAGGAAATGTCCTAGACCTTCACATTCACTTACCACTCACTCACTGACTCACTCAAAGCAACTCCCAGCTCTGAAAGATTCATTCATGGTAACTGGCCTATACAGATGTACCCTTTTAAAATATTTTATACTGTATTTTTACTGTACCTTTTCTATGTTTAGATATGCAAATATTTACCATTGTGCTACAATTGGCTACAGTGTCCAGTACAGTAACAAGCTGTACAGGCTTGTATTTTAGGAGCAATAGACTATGCCATATAGCCTAGCTGTGTAGCAGGCCATGGCATCTAGGTTTGTGTAAGTGCACTCTGTGATGTTCACACAATGATGACATCACTTAACGATGCATTTTTCAGAAAGTATCCTGTTCATTAAGCGATGTGTGACTGTATTTCCAGGCAGGTGGCTTCTGTCTGCTGAAGGCAAGTCACTGGCAAAGAGGGCAGGTGTGAACCACTGGCAGCCAACACTTACAGCAGCCTGGGGAGGGGTACACTTGTCCAGGAAAGAGAATCTGAGTGCACCAAGGAATCTCCTGGACAGACCTTCTTACTGTCTCTCAAAAAATACTTTTAAAAAAATCTCTCTTCTCCCTATGTGGCCATGCTACCTCCAAGAGCAATTCTCTGACTTATACTTAAATAGAAAGTAAAAACCTTATAATATCTTAAACGACCCCCAACCCCAATTGTGATCTACTGCTCATATCCCTTTTGTTCTTGGTTTTGCCAAAGTCACAGCTGAAACTAAGTAGCAAAAGGGCTTATATCAGCCAGTATCCAAAAGGAAGGTAGATGGACCCTCAGGGGACAAGCTCTCTCACCCACCCCGTAAGTCATAGCCTTGCAGATTGACTTTTGAGTCAGAAATCACTCTTATTTCCTAGAGAAACTGATGGGCAATTAGGGAATTGTTTTGCATGCAGGAAGACAGATTCATCTTGTTCTTCTCAGTGATGTATATGTAAAAGCAAACATACCTTACTATCATCGAGACCTGAGACAACAAATGCCCCACTCACCTAGAATTTTAATATTTGGAGGAGTCGGGGGGAATTTCCAGTCCAGGAGGTTTTTCACTCTGGCTGCACATTAGAATCACCTGGGAAACTTAAACAGAACAAAACAGTACCCAGGTGATTAAATAGAATCTTGGGGTAGGGAGGAAATGGGGCAGCCATTAAAATATTTTAAAATTCCTAGGATGCTGTGATGTACACCCAGGATTTACTCTGTATCAGTTAACTGTTGTTATGCAAAAAAATCGCCGAAATCTCAGTGGATTAAAACACCTGCATTTATTATTACTCACGAGGCTAAGGGTCAGCTGGACAGTGTTTCTGGGCTTGGTCGGGCTTACTCATGCATCTGAGTTCAGCTGTAGATTAGATAGATGGATGGTTCGTGTGGACTGGAGAGATGTTGGCTAGGTTCTCACAGCTGGTTGCTAATCGATCTAGGTGAGATACTAGATCTGGAGAGACTCTGCTTCATGGGATCTCTCAACCTCTAGGTTAGCCCAGCGTGGAGTTCCGAGATACAGAAGAGAAGTACGCAACGTCTCTTAAGTCCTAGGCTTAGAACTGGCAGGTCTTCACTTCCATCATATTTTGTTGGTCAGAGCAACTCGAAAGGCTAGCCCAGAGTCAGAGAAGGAAGAGATGCCAAAGTCAGAGGGCCAACGTCATTGCTAGAGGGAGACCAATAATTAAGGCCAACAGTGCAATCAATTGATCACTTAAACCTAACCATTAACTTTGTGGTTATCGAAAGTGATTAATTTAAAATGTAGACATTTAATTCACAACTCAGTTCATTGTCTCCCCACCCTGCTCCATACACACTCCTCCATTATGAGAAATACTTAAAATTTGACCTACAGCCATGGCATAGACACAAGTATATAAAATATGTAAATATCTGTATTTTTAAAAGTCTAATTCAGTTTTATTATGTTTGTGCTCTGGTCTCAATTTATAGGGAGTAGATCCATAGATAGAGGGACAAAGTGAAAGTACACACTTAAAATTTATTTTCTGAAGTATTAACTATGGAGTGTTAATGTGAAATATTAACAGGTGGACTATGTTCTGGGAACGTGTTTATGCACGTTTACTGTCTCATATTTGACAACCCATATCGGAAGAGCCTTACTGTATTTCAGTGGGTTTCCTCACCTGAAGAGGCATTGCTCTGAGGAGGATGGAAGGGTAATGGGTGAATGTTCTCTAGAATGTCTTTGATCTGCACATAAATGCATCAAGAGAGAGTTTACAGCTACCATCTACTTTCCCACTATTTCTCAAAGTAAATATTATATTAAAGATGTTGTTTTGGCCGGGTGTGGTGGCTCACACCTGTTATCCCAGCACTTTGGGAGGCCAAGGAAGGTGGATCACGAGGTCAGGAGTTCAAGACCAGCCTGGCCAAGATACTGAAACCGTGTCTCTACTAAAAATACAGAAATTGGCCAGGCGTGGTGGTGGGCACCTGTAATCCCAGCTACCCAGGAGGCTGAGACAGAGAATTGCTTGAACCTGGGAGGCAGAGGTTGCAGTGAGCTGAGATCGCACCACTGCACTCCAGCCTGGGCGACAGAGCTAGACTCCATCTCAAAACAACAACAACCACAAGACGTTTTTTTCCATAATTGATGCCTCCACCATCTGACCCTATTTCTCCTACATAAGGCCTACAGAGGGCCTAAACTGGCTTGGGGTTATCATGCCTCGTCCTTCATATGTTCCTCCCTCTTACTGCACCCTCTGAGGAGGATCTCTCTGATTTTTCAAGTCCTACCGTATCCTCATGAAAATGATCAGATGTTTTTGGGTCTCCAGAGACTATTTGGCCACATCAACCCTTCTGAGTGCTGAACAACTGCATAACGTATCTGACCCTGCTGACACCATTCTGTTGACAATAACTGCCTGACTTTAGGTATGTAAAGTTGCCTCATCTGCTGGGCCTGTGAGTGTGGTGGCTTGAGTCAGTTTTGCTATTTTGAGTGTTCAGCTATTGCTGGACACAGTTACTATAGGATCAGCTCCATGAGGCCAGGGGATTCATCTGCTTTACTCACTACTGTATCCGCAGCATGTCGCCCATAGAAGATGTTCCATAACCTCTATAACTATTTAATATATTGGCATTTCAGCAATAAGAAAGAACAAACAATTCAATATTTCAAGTGTGTTTGGGATCCAGCATATGTACATTTATCTATTTAAAATTAGCCCTATTATACAGAAGGCAATTTGCTAGACATTGGGAAGTTAAGAGGAAATAAGACGTAGTCCTACCATCCAGTACCTAAGGCTTGTTTTGGAAGTCCACTACCATGATTACTGAGTGACTTCTCCATGCCAGTGCTGACGTTGGTGATGGGAGTAACTGACTCATGCTATCAGCAGCTGCAGTAAACAGTGTTAAAAGCCCCCAATCCTAGGACATAACCTGGGTGATTTTTGGCCCCCAGGCAGCTGAGGGTCTTGGGTAAGTTGTGTAACCATTCTGAGGCTTAGTGTCCACATCTATAAAATGAGAAGATCTGAAGGGAACCCTCTAGATTTTACTTTCTCTGACAGCATTCTCTTAAGAAAGGCTTAGCATCTCTCTGATGAAACCACATGACTTCAATTCTAGGAAAACAAAGCCAAAACTTGAAAGCAAGCCATTATTCTATTTGTCCAGCATTCCTTTCAGAGCCTGAACGACCCTCTTTCATATCAACGCATTTGAGAATGTTGAGGTTTCAAGGCAACTCTATGTGACATTTTCCAGAAACGGTATTCAGCACATTGCCACCCTATCTATGATCTGGAGTTTGTTAAAACAAAACAAAACAACAAGAACAGAAGTGTTTATTTCTTCCTAACTGGCTAAGTCTAAAGGATATTTTGTCAAATCCTGTTGCTAATCCACCTACCCAAATGTTCTCTTTAAATCTGCCCAGGGACACAATGTAACATTTGGAAATGTATTGCTGTTTGTAGTTCCCTCAAAGTGAAAAACTGAGTGCTGAAATGCTTGTTCTGGGTAATCCTAGACCTCATCACAAAGCCCTGGAGTTGTCCCCAGGGGCAATTGGACATGACCCTAACTTTCTGTGACTCTGAGGAGCAGGGAAGAGCACAGCGGCCCATTCACCTCTAGACTCACCTTCAATGCCATCATTGCTGGGGTTCTCCTTGCCCTCTTATCTGGTGGCTATCTGGTTTTACGAACTCCCAAAATGAGCACTTTTATAAACTTAGCTCCAAGTGGCGGCTGATACTGCACCTCACAAGGATGCATTAACCTGTTTAAAACCTTGGCAATGATGGATTCTTTTAATGTTCATCTTTCTGAGCCTCTCAGCATTGAAAAACACTTTGTTTCTGGGACTGCATTTGCCTGTCCTCCCACACAATGAAGCAAATGTCTGTGACAGATGGGCCATGCTGTAGTCCTTAAAAGTCAGCAAATGAGAGACTTCTCAAGCCAGAGGGAAAACGAAGTCTAAAGCCTACACAGAAAGTCCCTTTCTCTCACCTTATTTGGGCATTTACAGGTCTACAGTGGCTGAAACGTAAAAAGGCAGGATGCTGAGAAGTCTCCGTAACCCAGCAGGCCAGCATGTTCTTGGAATTCTTAGTGCTTACTGTAGAGGAAAGTATTAGTTTTGTGATAGGGAAAGGACTGGTCAGATCGGTGTGTGAGTTTGTCACCATGAGTACAAAATGGTGCTCATGGGAGGTAGAAGGAAGACTCCTTCTATTGGAAAAAGCTTCTGCCCAAGGGTGTTTAAGGACTTGTTGCCCCTGGAGGCTGTCCTCTTAATGATGCCCAGGACCTGGAGAGTGAGCAGCATTTAACTGTTGGTCTAGGGACTTTGCCATTAGAGTGAAAGCCAAAGTATTTCTGATGGTCCGTAAAGCCCTCCAGGATCTGGCCTGCTCCTCTCCTCCCACTGTCTCTTAACCTAGTTCCTTCTAGCCACAGCATCTTCTTTGCTTGTTTTAATTACCTAGTGCTATGACCACCTCCAAGACATGGTGGTTTAAAACAACAGCAATCATTTGTTTGGTTCACAACTCTGCAATTTGATCAGAGGTCCCTCATTGCTGCTGTACATGGTGTCAGCTGAGGGGCTCAGCTGGAGGCTGGAGGATCTGCTTAAGAGTTGGCTCATTCACCTGGCTGCAGGCTGTCAGCCGGAGGCTCAGCCCAGTCCCTCTCTATGTGGCCTCTGTGCAGCCTAGGCTTCCTCACAGCATGGACGCTGTGTTCCAAAGGTGAGTCTTCCAAGAAAGAGATTTGCACACAAGCTGTATTGCTTTTGACAACCTAGCTGGAAGTCACATAGCATCCCTTCTGTCATACTTGCCATTCTCTACCAGTCCAGGCAATCTCAAAGGCCTGTCCAGGTTCCAAGACAGGGGACATGGACTTCACCTCTTGACAGGGGTGGGGGATGGCAAGACTCTAAAGGTCACATGGGATGGGAAATGTGGTGGCTGTTTTAGGAATGTGAAACCTGTGGCTACAGCTCTTACTTCAGGCATGTTTCCTGTCAGTGCTTCCTCTTTGTCTAGGTATGCATGTGATGTGACTCACTCCTAATTTCCTTTACATCTTTACCCAAATATTTTCTTCTCTGGCAGGTCTTCCCTGGACAAAAACTAAAACCCATTCTGCTTCCTAACCCCTTTCAGCGCTATCTACATACTGTACATTTTACTCATTTATTCTGGTTTTTACTGTGTCCTCCATTAAATTGTAAACTTCCATGAAGGTAAGGGCTTTTGTCTGTTTTATTCATTGCTTGTTTTTTATTTATTTATTTATTTATTTATTTATTTATTTATTTATTTGAGATGGAGTTTTGCTCCTTTTGCCCAGGCTGGAGCACAATGGCACAATCTCAGCTCACTGCAACCTCTGCTTCCCAGGTTCAAGCAATTCTCCTGCCTCAGCTTCCCGAGTAGCTGGATTACAGGTGCATGCCACCATGTCCGGCTAATTTTGTATTTTTAGTAGAGATGGGGTTTCACCATGTTGGCCAGGCTGGTCTCGAACTCCTGACCTCAGGTGATCTTCTCGCCTTGGCCTCCCAAAGTGCTGGAATTACAGGCTTGAGCCACTGTGCCCAACCTACTCATTGCTCTTTTCCCAGAGCCAGGAGAGTGTCTGGCACATAGTGGGGGCTCAATCAATATTTGCCTGAGTGAGTTAATGAACTTCTGCCCTCATAAGACAAGAAACAGTAGTGGCCATTTTCCACATTTTCTTTGGTCCTTGGGTACCTAGCACACTACCAGGTACATACAGCCTATAAGATTATTTAATTAGTGATTCACTAAATATAGCAGTTTGAAGCAGCCATTTCTCAATCTGGAAAAAAATCAATAATAGGCCAGCAGCATTCCATTCATAGTCACTTATTCGTAATGCATCCTCCTGCCCCATCTACAAAGTTACAGTGCCAGCCAATATGGACATTATTAAATTCTGCTCTAGAAGTACTTCTCCTGCTTCTGATTAGAGCCAGGAAGTTAGAAGAATAGACAGAAGAAAATCCCAGGGGATGCCCAGGAGACAAGACACAACTCTGGCAGTAAACCTGTGGGTGTCCCCTTGATGTTCCTGCCGTTGTCTGTTGTCTGAAGGGGTTGACCTGTAAGTCAGTGGGAAGGTGGCTTTCCCCCAGTCTGGCTCAATGTTCACAATTCAAGTAATAGATACCTTAGAAAATGGGAAGAAAGCAGGAAGGCAATTGCATCAAATATTATTGTGCAATTGGTTGGGTAATTTTGCTCTCCTTGAGGAACGACCTTTCTTATTTCAGCATCATTCTTTAAACAGGGAGTCATCACCTTGTGCTTGTTGGCACATTCTCCGAAGGTGCTTGGAGTACAGTAGTGACATTTCAAAATGGATTAATCAAGGATGCTCTAAATTGGAGGTGTTCTTGAATTTCATTTAAATATGATTTACTAAAGAACACCAGTTGGAATCAGGTGGAATGCCCTGGATGCCATCATCATCCTAGAAGTTAAAAAAGAGTCTGTTCTGAGATGGTCTTATGATGACATTTCAATGTATTTAGCATTCGACAAAGCTTTTCCCCGGCAAAAGTAAAGTGAAATAAGAACCATGGCCTTGCCGAATAGCTTTAACTTGGTGTACACGGTTACAGGAGTGACCCGGATGTACTCCTTGTATCAATTTCGCATGCAGAGTCACCATCACGTTTCTCTATGAGGGCACTGAATCTGGGACTGCCTGGAGACAGGCAGACTGTGGCCACTTCTCCATGTCTAGGGAGTGTATGGGGCAAAGGAGATCCTAAGGCCCTGCCTGGGCTGCTTCCTTCTCAAGCAGAGGTTACAAGAATGAAGGGACTTGGCATGCTTTCAAGTTCATCCAAGACTATGTAAAAATAATATAAACCATTAATGTAATTTATGGGCAGAAGCACTTTGAATATAAATGAAGCAACCAATGGCCCTTTTGATTGACATTTATATCTCCTTTTATAGAGATCACATAGAGTAGTGTTATAATTCTTGACAGTTTTGATTGTAAAATATATGGGACTTTAAGCTCCCTGGAAGAAAGCAGAGATGATTAATATTAATAATAGACAGCTAAGTACACAACAGATATGAGTAATATGTTTTATATTTATACAGCTATTGTTTTAACTCATTGGAAAACACTATATGCTTTATTATTGGGAATGCAGTAATAATAAGACTCTATATTATCTAGGTCACATAAAAGAAGATATTCAAGCTAATCTCTAAATCCCATTAATTTCTTTACTCACATTAAAAAAAACAATAGTCAATTGGCTCTACTATTCAAACTAATGTTTTCAAAACAATGCGCCTTATTAAAGGTATAGATCAAAATTCAAATAACTTGGTTCAAATGCAGTCAGTCCCAGAGTCATTTGGAAGTGTCCAGGAAGAATGCAGAGCTCTAAAAGAAAAAAGAAAAAATAAGAGATCAAGAAAATCAAAGTATATTCATATCATAGCAGTGAGGGTTTTTTTTTTTTTTTTTCTATATGTGGGATGCTGAGTGAAGCAACTCTGGGCTCTGTCAGCAAAAATACGGTTTTAATAAGAGTGTATATTGTTATGGGGGAAACTATTTCAATAGAAAATGTACGTATCTTAGATTATCTCTAGCACTTGGAAAATTGCAAAATGTTTTATCACCTCTATTTTCCACTTCCTCCTGTCTTGCCATGACTCCATCCATTGCCATGTGGAATAAGGTATAAAGGGAAAACAAAAAAGCTTGGTCATTGTGATCAGCTGAATGTAAGATTTGCCTTAAAATCAAAATGAACAAATCAATAAGTAAATTTCATATATGTCAAGTCTTCATTCAAAAGGTATTTTGAATGCTTTAAGGAAAAATAATAGGTTACAGGTGAAAAAGCAGTGAAATGTGGGTAAATATTTGTATAATATGTGGAAAAGGTGACCAAAAAATGATCAGTATACATATTGTATTCTGGAAAATCCACTTGTAACATGCACTTGTTAGAGGTGAAACATAAATTGAAATAGGAGTTTCTCTAAACCAAACAGCTTATGAAAACATAAATAGTTCTATAGTTTACAGAACTTTAACTGCTCTTCTCAAAAAATATACCTATTCCATTTTCTAAGATTTGAAAGAAACTTCTGCTCTCATTTTATTTTGTATTTTTGTTGTTTATTGCATCTTCATTCCCCTGTGGGCTTTGAAAATAAGATTCTGATGATGGAGAGAGAAACAAACGCTGCTCCTATCCCCTCTGCAATTTGCTGTGGTTTGGAAAGCCAATTCTGTATGAGGAGGTGGTAGGACTTCCCACTGCACCATATGCTTCTGACTTTGTATACCTTATTTTTAGTGACACATCCATTAGCTTTTGCTTCATAAACTGTCCCAAAACATAATAGCTGAAACCAATAGCATTCATTTGCTCATCCTTTCATGGGCTGGACCAAACCAGGCCATTCTTCAGCTGGTCTTGCCCAGGCTCACTCATGGAGCTGCTGCCCTTCTGGCAGCTTAGCCAGAGCTGGAGGGGCTCAGATGACCTCACTCACACGTCTGGTGGTTTGCAGAACAAAGGCAGGGGGCTTTGGTTTTCCTCCATTTAGCTCCTTCAGCAGGCAAGCTTGAGCTCCTCCAAATTGTCTCAGATTTCCAGCACACAGAAAAATGTGCAAGCACATTTCAAGCCTCTTCTCTCATTTGCTGCTGAAGTTGTGTTGGCCAAAGCAAATGTTATGTCCAAACACTGATTCAAGGATGAAGAAGAAGACTTTACTTTTATAGGCAGGACAAAGAATTTGTGGACATTTTTTTTTTTTCATTCTACTACAAGTTCAATTTTCCTGCTGCTGCTGGAGAGAAGAAACCACCTTCCCCTTGTTTACATGGTAGCTTGAATAACAGAATAGTAGCTGCTATTTTTTTGCATAAAGTCATGTGTCTTATGGGGAGGGAAACTATGGGGACTGTGAGATGCTGTCTTGGAAAAAGAGGAATTCACCTCTCCAGCTTATATGGTAGGAAATAAGAAACCATACGAACTCAGAGGTGCTGGGAAAGTTAAAAAAAAAAAAAAGTAGAAATGAGTAGAAATGATGCAGGTGGAAATTGTGTGTGAATGCATGTGAGGTGAGAGAGGAATAAATTTGTATTTCAGTCTTAACTAGTTTTTTTTTTTTTTTTTTTAGGGCAAAGGAAATAATTTTTGAACAATTATAAATAGACTTTTATGCGTTATTTTCCTAGATCCACAGCAGGTTGTAGGGTAAGTTAGAGTAAAAATTAAATATGTATTATCACAAGGTATTCTTTCTCTGGCAGGACCTTTCAAGGTGCCTTCTTTTATTTCTGGCAGTCCCCTGGCAGCAACTCAAATGTTCTCACCATCACAGTCTTATTCGCTAGATGTGGTGACTACCATTTTCCCTGCGTCAGTTCCCTCCAGGGATGTCAGCTGCTCAGGCCACTGATGCTGGCCAAAGCCCTTTGAAGATTCTGGGGGTACTCAGGTGCTGACACAGGCTTTGCCTCTCACCAGTGATGAAAGTGCTGGCTGCATTGTTGTGGCATCAGCCCCATTTTGTTCTTATAGCCTTGTAAAGGTTTTTCTGTAATAGCCACCTATCGATGATGTTGGCTTTTGCATCTGTCTCTTTGACCAGTTGCATGACTTCTTTTGCAGTTGTTTTTTAGTTTTTCGTCCAAGTAGAGCTGTGGTGGGCCTACTTTGCACGTCCTTAATGTAAACTTTGTATCAGTTACCTATGGCCATGGAACATGGTGTGACAATCTTATAACCGCATGAATCCTTCTGGCTGCTGGAGGTCTGTGGCTCACAAGTCTATGTGTGGTCAGCTGTGGGTGCTTAGGCAGCTTTGTGGCATCTCTCGGGAGCATAGCTTAACAAAACTGGCTCCACTCCATGTCTCATCCTTGCACAGGCTAGGCTGGGTTTGCTCTCATGCCTGTGACAGGGTTCCGAGAGAGAGAAGTGCTCAAAGCCTCTTAAAACCTAGGCTCAGAATCTCCACAATGTCACTTCTGTAGTTCAGAGAAAGTTACCAGGCCCTCCCAGATTGAAAAGACGGGGGAATAGACTATCTCTTAATGAGAGAAACCACAAAGCCACATCACAAAGGACATAGAGGTAGATAAGGATAGAGAATTAGAGCCAGCTTTGCAATCAGTCTAACCACCATGCACCTAAACCCCTCTTGAGTCCCGAGGTGAGCACAGTTTGACAACCTGGAAAACTCCAAATGCATGTTAGAAAGATTAATTTGGTAATCCTTCTAAAAAGGTGGAAGATAAATTGACTCCAGTTGTAATAGGGGAGGTTGGTGCAACCAGCAAAGTGGCTTTTGCCTTAATACGAGAGATAAATCAGGAGGGTCTGGGACAGAGATAGCAAATAAGTTGCACACTGTGTGATTGATTTGTAGTAAATGCCTAGAGTGGGGTGTTGAGGAGAATTATGTGGCTACTTTCCTGGTGAGCTGAACACAGGCCCTGATGGATTGGCTATGTTCACCATGGCCATTGAAGGGAGGAGTGATAGCACGCCAGCAAGTATTTGCCATCTCTGTCCTATCAAAGGCAGTGATAGTCCTACAAAGGGCAGTGGCAGTTTCAAAGAGTCTTTTGAAAATAATCAGGAGGTAAAACTAAACAATATTGGTGACCAAGTACAAATGAAGGGAAACTATGAGTCTAGGAGAGTCTTAGATTTTGGACTGAGTACTAGGTGAATGTCATTTCTTAAAGTGAGTCAAGGCATGAGTCTGTATTATACACATCAGCATCGTATTGTATCATATTATATAAGGAGTTCATGTTTTTCTGTCATCTACTGATGCATAACAAACCACCAAAGAGCTTAGAAGCTAAGATGGTGAGTCTTATGTATCAACTTGACTGGGCCATGGGACGCCAAGATATTTGGTCAAACATTATGCTAGGTGTTTCTGTGAGGGTGTTTTTAGATGAGATTCACATTTAAATCATCAGGCTGAGTAAAGCAGATTGCTCTCCCTAATGTGGTCGGGCCTCATCCAATCAGCTGAAGGCCTGAGTAGAACAAATTCTAACCCTCCCTCAAGTAAAAGAGAATTCCTACTGCCTGAGAGTCTTTGAATTGAATCATCAATTCAAATTCAGACTGAAACAGTGGATATTCCTGGATTTTGGGCCTGTTAGCCTTCAAACTGGAGCTTATACCATCAGTTCTGCCTAATCTGTTCTGCTGATTCTCAGGCCTTGGGCTCAGATCAGAACTATACCATTGCCTTTCCTGTGTCTCCAGTGTGCCAGGTCACCCTGGAGACCTTGAGCCATCTCAGTCTCCATAGTCACATGAACCAATTCCTTATAATAAGTCTCTTTCTGTATTTATATACCTCCTATTGGTTCTGTTTCTTTGCAGAACCCTAATACTAAAGCTTAAAATAACTGTGCTACTTTTCATCATTCTGTAGCCCAGGCATTTGGACAGGGTGGAGTGAAGATGTACTGTGTCCTCTGGGGCCACCAGGCTCCTTCCCAGTGCCTCACCCTCTCATTGTGGTCCTATCACACAGAAGTCTTGTCTAAGCTTATTTATAGTTTGGGAGCAGTCTCCAGGAGCAAGCATTCCAAGAAGACAAGCTCTTATTAAGCCTCAATTTCTATCACATTTAATAATGCCCACTGGCCAAAGCAAGTCCCATGGCCAAGGGCAGAGTCAGTGTGAGAGAGGACTACACAAGGGTGTGGATGCCTGGAGATATAGATCACTGGGGCCACCAAAGTAAAAGTTATTACTAAGAAGAGGTTTGATGAGTTTCATCTTAAGCATATTGACTCTGATGTGTCTATATGAGAACAAAGTAGGAAGAGCCAAATGACAATATGGGTCTGAGGCTAAGAAAAGATGTTTGAGTTGAATAGATACATTGGAAAATCATGAATATACAGACAGGGGTAACACAAAAATATTTAACAATCAGCACAACATAGACACTGACCAATCAAAACAGATGCTGTCTATAACCTTCAACCAGGGCCCCAGAGGACCCCTGTTAAGCCAGGCATCTTCCCTTTAGATACCAGGTCATTGAGAGATATCAGGAGTCCCAGCAAAGGGGCAGGGCAGTTAGGGCAGTGGGATGGCTCTGATGGAAGGAGGACAATGGGCAATGGCTACTCACCCATGGGTAGGAAACATGGCAGTATTTTAACAACCCATCTGAGTATCAGCCCATCATACAGGCAGTAGCTACAGCCATGGGTGGTGTGGTTAACAATTAATGAGATAGGACATCAGGTTAAACCATATGATATGACCAACATTTAACCACTTTTGGCCTATGCAAAACATAATTTTGCATGCTTCAACCGAATCCACAATGAGACAAAAATAAGCCTAAGATGGACACCAAAATGTAACTAATAGACAAGTGACCAAGAGGATACCCCAAAGGAAAACGAAAGGAATGGCTCAATAGAAGTTAGAAGAAGAACAGCACATGTGAGGGAAGGAGTGGGCCAATGTCTTGAATATAGCAGAGCTCCAGTAAGATGATGACTGACTGTGTCTTTTGTTATTTGGCAAGAGGAGGCTGTTGGTGACCTTGGCAAGTTCAGATTCAAAGAAATGGTCAGGGCAGAAGCTGTTTCAGAGTCTTATGAGACACCTGGGATGTGAAAACTTGACAAAGATGGGTTTAGAATAATATTTCAGGAAGCTTTGCCTGACAGTGAGAAGAGAGAGGGTAATTTATTGGGAAGTAGGGTTACGGGAGCATCCTGTTTTTAAAGATGAGAAAGGTTTGTTCACTTGTATATGAGAAATGAAAAGAATATTGAACGAGCTTCAGTTGGATGTTATAAGATAACATGTTAAAGAGGTAAGCTGGTGGGTGGGAAGAGTGAAGTCTAAGTCAGGCTGGGAGCCCTGCATTCTTGTCTCAGTCTAGAGGGCCAGTGGCAAATTTTTCTTTATAAACAGTGATTCTCATCCTGACTGCATAGTTCCTGGGGAACTTTAAAAATTCTCCATGCTCAAGTCTCACCGCAGACTGATTACATGTGAATCTCTGGAGATGCACCCAGGCCTCAGTGGCCTTTTAAAGCTCTGCTTTATTGCAGTATGCATCTAAGATTGAAAACCACCACTCTAGAATGTACATAATGTATCATCTGTTGCTTCAGCTTTGGAGTTTCAGCCAAAATTCTGACGTGGTGGATAAAGCCCTACTCCACATTCACTTAAGCTACCATCAGTGCCAGTGGCTTTCCTTGATGACAGTGGCTGCTGCAGACCTTCTCCCAGGCTAGTGGTTCTTAGCCCTAGCAGAGTATTAGAATCTCTGGGGCACTTACAAAATACTGATGTCTGGGCTTCACCCTAGAAACTCTGATATAATTGTTCAGGAGTGGTGTTATGGCTGAATTGTGTCCTCCAAAAAGATACATTGAAGTCCTGGCTGGGTGTGGTGGCTCACACCTGTAATCCCTGCACTTTTGAGAGGTCCGGGCAGGAGGATCACTTGAAGCCAGGAGTTTGAGACCAGTCTGGGCAACACAGTGAGACGTCATCTCCACAAAAAATAAAAATATTAGCTAGGCATGGTGGCACATGTCTGTGGTCAGAGCTACATGGGAGGCTGAGGCTGCAGCGAGCTGTGTTCATGCCACTGCACTCCAGCCTGGGTGACAGATTGAGACCCTGACTCAAAAAAAAAAAAAAAAAAAAAAAAAAGATATGTTGAAGTCCTAAACCTTAATACCCCCAGAATGTTACTTTATTTGGAAATAGCATCTTTATAAAGGAATCAAGCTAAAATGAGATCATGAGAGTAGATCCTAATCCAATATGACTAGTGCCCTTATTAAAAGTGAACATTTGAACACAGACTCAGACATGCACAGAAGGAAGGCAATGTGGAGAGACACAGGGGGAACACCATGTAAAAATTAGATTGGCATTATGCCATCACAATCCAAGGAATGCCTGGAGCTACCAGAAGTCAAAATAGGCAAGGAAGGTTCTGCTACAGGTTTAAGAGGGAGCATTTAACATCTTGATTTTAGATGTCTAGCCTCCAGGACTGTGAAACAAGAAATTTCTGTTGTTCTAAGCCACCTAGTTTGTGGTACTTTGCTATATCAGCGCTAGGAAATTAATACAGGTGGGCTTGGACACTGATGGTTTTAAGTTATCCAGATGATTATAGTGTGCAACTGACATTGATTTTCATAATGATTAAGGAAATTAAGTATATAGCAGGTATAACCTAAGTAAAAAATAACGTCAAAATCAGTTTCAGAGCTGTGCAAACATAATTATCGTTAAGTATAATATTTAAAACTCAGTAACATGCTGAGTCGTTTTAATACATGGTTATATATTTCTTCTTAACTTGGGGCTTTGCATTAGCAAAGAGGCATTTGCTATCTTGCTCCTCTGTAATTTCTCGCTTGGATGCTCATTGTTAGTATAATTTCTCACCCTGAGTGATGAGATTCTGGATTTCCACTTCATGGGTGCTTTTTAGGTCTCCTCAGGGTGTATCCTTTCTTTTTCACACCTAAAGGCACTGTCTTGCCTTTCTCCCTATTGGACCTTATCCTTTTCATTTATAATGTAACAGTTCTCCAATTTGTCAAAGTTACTTAGAATTCTGATCTTGCAGTCCAACATTCTAATTTCTATTGCTCAAGGAGAGTCCCCAGGACAATTGAATTAAGAATTATATGAACTACAGGAGGAATCAATTTGGAGATCATCAGATAATGAAAGGTTTATTATATTATGTACTGCATTAAAGTGTAAAGATGTATAAAAGATAAATGGTCAATGCATGAATTATACAAAGAGTTCCTTAAATGAGATTGGATCAGTCCTTGCCCAGGCAATGTGAGATATAGAGTCTTGTCACTGTCACTCAAAGTGTGGTCCACAGACCAGAAGCCTTGCATCAGCTGGGAGCCGATTAGAAATGCAGAATCTCAGACTTCACCTGATATCTACCACTGTGGGCTAAATTGTGTCCCTGCAGCCCCCAGATTTATATGTTAAAGTACGTTGAAATGTGACCATATTTGGAGATAAGACATTTCAACAGGTAATTAAGTGAAAATGAGGTCCTGAGGGGTGGGTAATGTAGTATGACTGCTGTACTAATCAAAGAAGTTTGTAGACAGATTTATACATGCACAAATGAACGACCACGTGAAGACAGAGGGTAGAGAAGGCCTTCTACAAGCCAGGGAGAGAGGCCTAAGAAAAAATCAGCTCTGCCAACACCTTAACTTTAGATATTCAGCCTCCAGAACTGTGAGAAAATAAATTTCTGTTGTTTAAGCTTCCCAGTCTTGGCAACCCCAGCAGACTAATACACCTACTAAATTAGAATCTGCATTTTTAAGAAGACCCATAGTTAACTCACATATATAAGAAAGTTTTAGAGGCACTAATCTAGAATACTTGTTCTCAACCTTTAGCGTGCATCATAGTTACCTTAATAACTTATTAAAATACAGATTGCTGGGCCCCACTCCCAGAGATTCTGATTCAATAGGTGTGGGATGAGACCAGAAAAGTCTGCATTTCCAACAAACCACCTGACAATGTTGATGCTGCTAGCCTGCAACCCACACAAGTGTTACAGTTGGGACCAGCAAATTACCAGCCTCACCTGGTTATTATTAGAAAAGTAACTATGGAAGCCTCATCCTAGAATTCCTGAATTAGAGACTCAGGGGCAGGGCCCAGCAAGGTAATTATCAAGCTTTAGTTTGAGAACTGGTGCTTGATAGCTCAACTAAATCTGGCAAAAGGAACCATGAGTAATTTAAAATACCCGCTGCCCACAGGTGATCATTTGATGTTTTTCTATACAACATGCTCTCACCTTTCTAGCTAAAAATTGGCAGAAAACGATTCTGGGGCAATAGTGTTACAGGAGCTTTGGGGTGTAGCTTTTCTGGCTAGAAACATCTGTGACCTGTGGTGCCTTTGCCCGAGTTTTGCTCTGGCCCACTCATTTTGCCCACTCAGGCTGCTCTTGGCTCACGCTACCAGCCTGGGTCCCAGGTCTGCCAAGGGTGAGTCAGGCATGAAATGGTGAGGGGTGTGTGAGTGAGCATGGGGTCTGGCCACTGTGAACAGTTAGACATACAGGCTGCTGCAGCAGGTCAGGAAACTCAGGTGCCAACACAGGTACCAGCTCTCTGCAAGGCTTCAGCTGGACCGGGCACATCACAAGTGACTTCTACGGCTGACACTGGGGAACACGGTGGCATCTGGAAACTTGGAGATGCCAGGAACTGCAGGGCCCCAAAGGGGAAGTCAGAGTCCTGGCTCAGGGAGCTCCCAGGTCTGGGCTCCCTGATGGGCTGCAGCTCTTCCTTCCTTTTCTTTTCCTGCAACTTGACAAGCAAAGAGCATGTCTCAACCCTGTTTGTGTTACAGCTCTGTAAGGTTTGCCATTTGGTGGGTCCTGAGTTCTTGTCCTGCAACCAGGAAGAATGAAATATGCAGACAAGTGGAGGATGAGCAAGATGAAGAGGAGCTTTATTGAGCGATAGAATAGCTCAGATGAAACCCACAGGGGGAAGCTTCTTTCTACATCCAGGGTGTCCTGACAAATGTTCAGCTCCTAGCAGAGAGGGTAGTTCCTTTCTGCTAGGGAAGTCATCCTGATAGGCTGTCAGAAGAGAGGGCAGCTCCTCTCTGCAGCTGGTTTCTTATTGTCTGCACGGCTCTCAGCAGAGAGGAGGTCCTAGAGTGGGTGACTCCTCTCTGCAGGCAGGTTGTCCTGTTATCTCCCCATCATCTCTCTGTAGTCTGTACTCTCAGCAGAAAGGAGGCCTTGGAGTGGGTAGCTCCTATCTGCAGGCAGGTCATCCTGACCTCTGTAGCTTTCAGCAGAGAGAAGGCCTTGAATTGGGTAATTCCTCTCTGCAGCTGGTCATCCCGACATCTGCTCAACTCTGGCTGAGCCTGAGGCTTTTATGGGCCTCAGGGCAGAGGGGGTGTGTGATGACCGGTCCATGGGCAGGCCCAGAAAAGGCACCACAGGTTCCCTCTCCAGTGCATGGGACTGGCAGCCTCGCATCCAGGTTTCAGGCTCTCCCTGGCCTGGAGGTGGGGCCTCATCAGGGATTTCCTCCCTTCCTCCCTGGAACCTGTCTTCCTCCTGCTGCTGTTCATGGCACCCAGGCTTTAGGTTCCAATGGGCATCTGCAGGCCTGCATGCACTGAACTGCCCTCAGCTGCCCATCGGGTTCCCTCCCATGCTGATCAGCACCCAAAGTCTGCAGGGGGATGAGGCAGCAGGAGTTTGGAGTGTCAGCACTGCCCTGAGTGTGTGCACACACAGCCGGGCTGTGACAGTGCCCAAACTCACCCCTGACTTTGCTCTGAGGTCAGAGCAAATGCTGACAGCAGGAAGAAGAAGCCAGGCAGTGGGAGCAGGCATTTTTAAGCCTGCAAGAGCAGAGCGGGGGCCTTCCCAGGCCCCCAAGAGTGCAGGGATGTCAGGGTCTGTAGCCATGGTTTGGGCCACTGCAGCTGTGCAACAGGAAGTGCTCGGGTGCTCCTGCCTGTTCTGTGGAGCGAGAGGCCCGGGTCTGCAGCTGTGGTTTGAGTGACTGCAGCTGCACCCAGGGGAGCTCCCACTCCATCAACTTGGAAGAAGTGGGGCTCCCACTTGTCTCTGGTTCCCACTGGCTCCACAGAGTGTGCAGCCCTGGCCGCACCTCCCTGCTGCAGCCAGCGTGATGGCAGTGGCTGCTCCAGATGGGCCACCACTGCCATCAATAGCTAAGGCAATGCCTCTCAAATGTGAACGTGCATCAGAATCATCTGATCATTACTCCTTCCCCCCAGTTTTTTTATCCAGTTGGTCTAGGGTAGAATCCTATAACGAACATTTCTTAAATTCCCAGTTGACTCTTATGCTGCTAGTTCAGGAAACATTTTGACAATCATTGAACTAAGGGCTTGTAAAATAGTGTGATGTGGGTCAGACTGCTTGATTTCCTGGCCATGGCAGGCGCTATTGGCTAACCAACAAAACATCCATTCCTGACCCACTTTTTCTTCACCTTTCTCCAATATAGAAGCTAAGAAAAGGTAAATGACCACTTTCTCAGACTACTTTGCAGTTAGGAGTGAGCCTGTGACACTATAACACATTTCTAGTTGACGGGACTAAGCAGAAGTCTGCAAGGGATGAGGATCAGTTCTGGGAAGGTTATTTCTCTACCTAATTGCATATCAAGCACTGTATTCTCCCCTTCTTTGACTTTGAGCACAGATATGATCCCTGGAACTAAAGCAGCCTTCTTGGGGCCATACAATACATACATAAAGGAAGAGACCAATAAAATAAAGTTGGCATGTGGCCAGTGAGGAACACCAAACTGGTGCCAATAGCCCTCCACCTCCAGATGCTGCATTTTGTGGGACAAAAATCTTTATTGGTTAAGCCACAGTGAATTGAACTTTCTGTTACTTACAGCCAAAATTACTCCTAAGTGACAACAAACCATATGTTTTATGTATGTATGTATGTATGTATGTATTGGAGACAGAGTATCGGTCTCTCCCCTAGGCTGGAGTACAGTGGCACAATCTCAGCTCACTGCAACCTCTGCCTCCCAGGTTCAGACGATTCTCATGCCTCAGCCTCCCAAGTAGCTGGGATTACAGGTGTGTGCCACCATGCCCAGCTAATTTTTGTATTTTTAGTAGAGACAGGGTTTTGCCATGTTGGCCAGACTGGTCTCAAACTCCTGGCCTGAGGTGATCCACCTGCCTTGACCTCCCAAAGTGCTGGGATTACAGGCGTGAGTCACTGTGCCTGGAGCCCATATGTATAATTTAAACAATATATAGAGAGGTCAACCTAAATCTCCCAGACTTCATTTCATTAAGCTAGAACATAAGAACAAAATTAGACAAAAAAAACCCCAATCACATAATGATAGCAGCAACTATAATACCACCATCTACCATGATCATCATTGTATAAAAGAATGGGCATTTTAACCTACACGAAAAAACTGAGAAAATTTTAATGGACTCAATCTAGCATTTGAAAACATCTTTCTTCCTTATTTTGATGTAGATACATGAAAATGTGTCAGCGATCCACAGGCCTCTTCAGACCAACATTTGGTAGCTGCTAGTAGAGACTTCATACCTTACATTCTCCCTTTAATGAGGTGTAGTTCAGGTAAACAAAGCTATTCACTTACTGAGATGTGTCTGTTTAGCTTTTATCAGCAATCATTAATAAATGAAGTCCACTTAGCATTTCACAAGTGTTTGGGCTTGACTATGTCTTTCTGGTTCACACCAGGTTTCCAAATTTAGTCAACACGTTCCCATAGAGATTCCTTTCATCAGTTAATAAACTGTTCTCGCCTGCTGTGTCCTGATATATGTGCCTATAT